>NC_143198.1:1357500-1665000 GCF_051530095.1 Phoenix dactylifera
AACTTGAGACTATTCTTTATGAGTATAACAAAGTCTTATTCATTGAATTCGTAGTACATGGAATGGATTCAATGCAATGGTTGTTTGGTACTTGATGGGAAGACATAAATGACCATTAAAGCTCACGGATCTCGCTAATCTCACCTCTGAATGGGAAGATCCTTTGGTGCGGAGTATCACATGCCCATATAGAAGATAGTCGTCCTTATCTTAAGATGATCACATGAAAACTGAGACAGGAGAGCAGGAGTATAGTTTTCAGAAATCTTGCCTGTCATATGTATGAACGCAAGCTGATTGGCTCATCCTTGGATAAATAAATAACAGAAAGGATAGTAGAATCCACACAAAGTTTGACACTTTCTCAATGCAAGAACGAATTATATCTTGCTAGGATCAAGTTCAAAATATAGATTGTTCAAACAGAAATTTCAGCTATTTTCAAAAAACTACAACTCAGTAAAATATATAGTCAAATGAAAAGAACTACCGAAGTGGAAATGAAAAAGAAAGCTATCTTCAAGCAAAAAATATAAATTGCATTATTTTAGGATCTATTTGATATTGTTCTTATTTTTGTGTTTTTGTTTTTTTGTAACTTAGTGAAATACTACAAGAAGATTGATGTTGAAGAGAGCACCTGCACAAAATTTCAGCTGTTTCTTACTCTTTTTTTTTTCCTCTTTGAATTTAAAAAAAAAAAACTTTTTCCATCAGAAAATCTCTAAAAATTTTACCAGCATTTTAAAAACAATACAATTTCATCATAAATATTATTGTCCAGTCTATTCATATTCTTCTTGGGTTTTTGAAAACAAAAACAGGGCCTTAGCATCGCCACCACACGATTAAGTATTAAAAAAGAAAAAATATATATATACCGCATTAGAACCACATTAGACTTTAACAAAAGACTAGCTATTAAAAGCTTCAGACTTGGAACAATACTTGCATCGTTACATGGTTACATCGTTACATCGTTACTTGCTTCATTGGCCCATGAGGACCAGCTGATCCGCAGAATTCCGACATGGCAGGCCGGATAAGGCCCAGCTTTTATGGCACAAACAAATCTCAAACTCGGACGAAACCAAGTCAAAAAATGAAACCCAACGTTACCCAAAGGCCCAATATCTAAGCCCAAAGCGACTAAAAGCCTCAAAAATTTAGGGTTCCCGCGTGTGGGGCATTGCCAGAGCTAGCGACTAGCGAGCCTCCAGGAACAGCTCATCCCTGCGTTGCAAACCAAGTGTCCTTCCGCCATGGATGCCGAGAAGGAGAAGAAGTCCAAGTCCAACAAGAGGAAGAGCAAATCACGCCCTCAAGCTGAAGAGGAGAACTCCAACGTCAATCCCGTCGACGGCAAAGTAGAAGAAGAGGAAGTGCACGGAGAGGACGCGGACCGGAGAGCGAAGAGCTCGGAGGAGGAATCGAATGACGGCGGAGGCGGCTGAGAAGAAGAAGGAGATGATGGCGATGGCGAAGAGGAGAAGGCTCCGGTTGCCAAGAAGCATAAGATGAGGGAGAAGAAGGGCTCCAGTATCATGACCTCCGAGCCCTTCTCCCGTTTTCCGCTCTCCGAGCCCACCATGACAGCTATCAAGGAGATGGGATTCGTCAGCATGACGCAGGTCAGACCTCGCGCTGTCCAAAGGATCTTCCCTATGGTTGGTTTTCTCTTTGCTTTGCCGTTGGGTTTCAGGGGATTAGGGGTTTTCAAGGAAGCTTCGACTGTTGCATAAAAATCAGTTTTTTTATCGATATTTTTCATGGTAAATGATGTTGCCTCTTATCAGACGTACTCGAGATTTTTCAAGTCGGGATTATAGTTTGATTTTTACGGTAAATGATGTTGCCTCTTATCAGACGTACTCGCCATGGTTTCAGTGCAAGCAATCCTTATGGAAGTAAGAGTGCCGACAACGAAAGACGGTTTCCAAGATTTTAGAGAGATGTTCGTGCCGAGGTGGAGAAGCTACAACTTCAATTGTACAAGCAACCATATGAAAAAGTCGATGGACTTGAATTTTGTTGCATGTCAAGCCATTCGGAATGAGTTTGACCTTTACATGTTGATTACGTATAGTCACATATTGTTTATTCTTAGCTGCAGATGCCAGTGTTAGTTTCTAGAATTGCAACGCAGCTCGTCCTTGATTGATACTACTGTTGCAGTAACAGATGAGTGCCATCTCTGGGGAAGTTGATTTTAGGAAATTGACATATATTTCTGAATACGAGTAATGTTACTTCAGCACCTCTCGGTGAATTGCTCATTACTTGCTGCTGTCCGGGTTGTGGTTGCAGTATCGATCGCATTGTCTTTCATTCTCATCTTTGAGCCTGGTCCACCAGAAACGATCATTTGGCTATTCTTTCGACCAAATCTAGGTCCCATTCTTAAACTCTTCTAGGATGAGTTTGAGAAAGATTGCACTTTTAAACAGAAGGCATGTCGAAATTATTGTTGTTATTGTTACTATCATCATTATTATTATTATTATTTGATTTGATGCTAAGAAAAAAGCAAGATGCCACAAAAAAATGAGTTAAAAAACACCTCCCATGTGGAACATAACATGCAACGTATCAGCGTACGACGAGGTCTCATCACATACATGAAGGCAGCCAGAATTGACTGCGGTTCGGTCCTCAGTCCTCACATGGCTGATGGTGATCGGGTTGGCTTGGTTCCTCCGTCTGCGCCACCGCCAGCGCCACCCCACTTGAACTCACGGTGATGGTGCCTGCACCGGAATGATCGCGGGTGGCGAGTCCGAGAGCAGATGCACTGCTTCCGCCCATCGCCAGGCGAGGAAGGAGCCGCTGCCGCCGCCCGGCTCACCTCATCGATGGCTGGAAGGAGACGGGACCGCCGTCGCCGCCGCTCGAGGGTGGAGCCATGGGGAAGCAAAGGTAGACCAGGGTGACACATGAGCTGGTGGTGGTGGGGGGTGCAAGGAACGGTGTAGAAATTGCGAGGGCTGCAAGGAATGAAAGAATGGATCGATCGGAGAAGAGAAAAGAGGAGGTGGAGATGGATGCTTGCTTTGATGGGAATGAGATCGAGGATTGTTTGCTCTGATGGTCAGGCGGCAGCTGCTGCTGTTGGAATTAGCTTGCTTGGTTTGGGTGGCGTGCGGCGAGGGAAAAGAACGGACGTGTTTCATGGCGAGTGGGCAATGCATCTTTTTGGCCACCTTTCTTATTTCCGTTTGCTTTCTTTTCCCAATGCACCTGGCCAAAACCGCTTCACTTGGCCAGCCGATTCGTATTCTTATTTATTTATTTATTTATTTATGCAATCTTTAATGTTGAAATAAGATAAATATTTGGCTCCAACCATGGTTTTAAAATTACAATCGTCGTCTAAGCGTAGTCTAATTGAAAAAACGTCGCCCAAAGACCTGTTTTGTACTTAAACCGTGCGAAAGTCTGTTTGAATATTTTTGCACAGTTAGACTAAAATCTTATAAGAATCAAGCCTATTAGACTGTCTATTTTATATTTTTTTAGGAGCCTGGATTCTAGTCTTTACGCTGACTGTAGAAAGAAAAAAAATTTATTTTTTTATATAGAATTTGGTTTGGATGGTATTTCAATTAATAAATTTTATAAATATTTTAATTTAATTTGGGAAAAAAATCTGAACAGGTCCTATGTAGTTAGACAATCCTTGTACAAGATGGTTTGGATCTAGAACCACGCATTGTCATATAGTTTTGCCTCATTAGATCGCGGTCCTCTTTAAATCATTATTGGATATCATACTAATATTATTTTAATATATTTGAAAAATTAATAAAAGTTGTTTATTTTCAAAATAGATGCCATGATGGCCAGAGGTTTGGCCTGTGGACATGGGCACAAGTCCCCATGGGCTGGGAACGTATGTCGACATCCCCCCACAAGATATGACAGTGGCCATTTGTTTGTGATGGCCCTCTCAGGCTCTCAAGCACTGGTGCCTACAGTGCTAAACAGCTTCTGTAAGACCTTTGGACCACTTCCCACAAGCTCACCTTCCTGCATGCCCATTGAGCCCATCACAAGAACTTTCAGCACCATCCATTAGGTTTGTTTCTCCTCTATAACAATAAGCTCTCATGCGGGACCTGTATCCAATTCTAGTTCAGGGAGACCCACTCATAAAAAAAAATTCATGTAGGGCCCCATGTAATGTACAACCATTGTCTTTGAGTTAAGATGACTGGCAAAAGCTTTAACATAAAGATGATTACAGCCTTAGACTTAATTAACATACCAACCTAATGGTTCAAAAGCAGCAACCTCCAATATCCAAAATCCACATCAACCCAACGCTCAAGCCTATAAACGGTGGCCGGGTGGCAGCTGGAAAGACTCCAATGAACCGCTGCTGTTGCTCAAGGCGACCATGATGGAGCTTGCATTATAAGCCTAACCATAAGCAATGAAATCATAGCAGAAGCTCCAAATCTGAAGTGCTCGAGCCCTTTGTACCAATCACATTCTAAATCTCACATGAAGCACTGGAGGGAGTTCCCGAAAAATCCTACATTTGATCTTCCTTCGCTTCAAGAAGCATCTCCACTACTTGCTTCATCTTAGGCCGCTTCGCCGGTGTATCCTCGGTGCAGAGCATCGCAACCTTCAAAACTGCTACCATTTGTTTCCTCCAAGCAAATGTGACAGTACTTAGCCTTGCGTCCATCATCTGTTCCAGGAATTCACCCCTTCCTGATGCATTATGGACCCATTTCACCAGATCCATCCCTTCTCCAAAGACCTCATCGACCGGCAATCGCGACGTTACGATCTCAAGTAACACGACTCCAAAGCTGTAGACGTTCCCTGGCACTGTAACTCTCATTGTGTATGCATATTCTGGTTAAAAGAGATTGATGATGAGCAACAATGTCAGTTAGTGCTGCACCTTTTCTAGGCTCATCAGTATATGGAGAGAATGGAAAGAAATGAAAGTTTACCGGGAGGAATATAACCAAAGGAGCCAGCCACTGCACTGATGCTTGCAGGTCCTTTTGATGGATCCAAGAGCTTGGATATCTCCATCTCCCCAATGAGAGCATTGAAATTGGCATCAAGAAAAATGTTGCCAGATGATATATCCAAATGGATGATGGCAATGTGGTGAAGATAAGCTAATCCTTCGGCAACTCCAATAGCAATGGACAGCCTTCTCGGCCAATCGGGCTCGAGTTCAGTGCCGATCTTGTTGCGAAGGAGTTGTGCCAGTGTTCCATTAGGCATGTAGTGGTGAAGCAAAAGAGCAACGTCCTCGTAGATCGCATAACCGATGGGCCTCATCAGATTTGCATGGCAAAGATTTCCAAGCCTTTCAAGCTCTCTTATCATTTTATTCTGGTGGTGAACAACTGTTCTATCGACAGATTTCAACTTCTTTACTGAAAGAACAAGTCCTGATGGCATAGCTACCTTATAGGTGGTACTAAATGTCCCATTGCTCACTTTATTCGAATTCTTCAAGGTTGCTTTGACAGCACCGTCGAAATCAATGGCTTGCTTCAAGCTCTCGATGAAGTAGACATTCCCAGCAGTTATGTGTGGAGGAGTCACAACTACTTCCCCTGCAACCATGGTATCCTTGCCATCCATCTCTAGTTTCTCCCTCAGCATAAACAAGCTGACAACTACCGATACCGTAGTGAAAACACTCAAACCAGATCCAACAACTGCTAATATGATCTTGTAGGACACCTTGCGGTGGTCGTCGGAACCATCAACCGAACTGAAATAATCCCCACAATTAAAATCCAATGGATCGCCACATAGGTCCTTATTTCCCGAGAAACTCGAACGAGGGCTCTTCTGAAATGGACCGAAGATTGGTATTTGGCCAGTGAGTTGATTGTCTGAGAAGTTGACTTCTATCAAACTCAGCATGCCTTTGAGTTCTGATGGAATGTCTCCAGACAGTTGATTGTTGGAGACATCCAAGGAAACCAGCTTGTCGAGCCTTCCCAGCTCCTGAGGCAGCGGCCCCCTGAGATGATTGAAGCTAAGATTTAGAGCTATCTGCAAGTTCTTGATCTTGCCAATCTCAGGTGGGATGTTACCAGTCAGGTAGTTTCTGCCCATCTGCAGCTCGAGCAGCCTTGCGCAGTTGCCAATTCCCCGAGGTATCTCCCCACTAATAGAGTTGTGATCCAGAAGTAGGAACTGCAACCTCGACATGTTGCAGAGGTCCTCAGGCAGGCTTCCTTTGAATCGATTGTAGCTCAGGTCAAGCTTGCTGAGGTTCCTGCACCTGAGGATGGACTTGGGGAGCTCGCCCGTGAGACCGTTATCGGAGACAATGAACTCTTGGAGGTTCTTCAGCTCTCCTAGCTTCTCAGGTATGGTCCCTGTGAAGCCATTGGAGGCTAAATTCAGAAGTGTGAGGTTGGAGCATTGCGCAAACTCCGGAACAATCTCTCCAGAGAGGTGATTGCTGTCCGCTTCGAAGTATGTGAGACTGCTAACGTTGCCAATTGATGCAGGAATGCTTCCAACAAGCCTGTTATTTCCAATTCGAAGACTCGAGAGGCCTTTACAGTTCCCGACCGACGCCGGAAGGCTGCCGTTCAATCTGTTCACAGTCAGCACCAAAACTTGCAGCTTCCCCGACATGAAAACGCTCTCAGGTATCGCCCCTTCGAGCAGGTTGGAGTGGAGGTTCAGCACCTCCAGCTGAGAAACCGAGCCCAGGTTGTCGGGAATCACACCAACCAAACTATTCTCATAAGCCGAAAAGACCCTCAGATCAGTCAGTCTGCCAACCCAAGCAGGAATTAATGGAGCCACTAAGATTGTTCCCAGAAATCTGGAGCTCCTGCAGCCTCTCTAGCTTCTTCAACTCATCAGGTATTTCACCCCAGAGGAAGTTGTTCGAAAGATTTAACGATTTGAGGTTTCTGATGCGGCCTAAAGAAGAGGGAATCCAACTCTCAAACTTGTTCATGGACAGATCAAGGAACTCGAGCATAGCTAAGTTTCCAAAAGAAGACGGAATGGACCCATGAAAGGAATTGCCCGAAAGATCCAGCCGCTTCAACGACGAGAGCTCGGAGATGGAGGAGATGCTGCCTCGGAGGTTGTGGCGAGGGAGGTCGAGCGCCTCCACCGTTTGGTTCGGGCCGGCGCAGGTGACGCCGCACCAGGAGCAGTAGGAGCTTGGGTTGTTGGGGTCCCAGTCCACCACCATGAGCTCTCTCTGGAGAGCCACCATGGTGGGGCGATCCTGGAGCTGGGACGCGGCGGCGGCGGCGGCTGGCTGGCTCCCACATAGAAGAACCATCACAAGAGCAAAGCAGCAGCGAAGGGAAGCCATTGCACCACCCCTCATATCAACCTGCTCTTTTTTTACCGAGAAGAGGTGCTTTTCCTTTGAGAATACGTAAGTTTTTTTTTTTCTTTTTTTCTTTTTGTCCCCTTTCCTCGAATCAAAGCATATAACAGAGATATTTACATCCTTTAACAAAATGACAGCAGCTGGGGCTTGGCGGACGAGTGAAGCACGCCTAAAAAGAACTCCTGGCACTACCTTCCTTCAACTCCTGGGCATATCTAACAGCAAGCTTGGAAACACAGGCACATACAAGAGAGGAAGAAGAAGAGATGTTGGCGAACTTATTGAGGAGACCAGAAGCCATAATTCCTTTTGCAGCGACATCACAGAAGTCTTGTTTCATCCATTGGTAGTAGTATTTGAGTCATGGGTGGGGCAACAGCACACCATTTCGCCTGCTGCAGTTGACATGACCTTCCCTTCTTCTTCTCTCTCTCTCCCCCTCTCCCTCTTCTTTTTATTCTTGTTTTTAAGGAATTAATCCAATATTTTCGGATACTTTTAGTTTTTAACCTACTGAGAGGGGTTTCATTTAGCGCAAAAAGTTGGAAATGAACAGCAGATGTCAGAATTCTAGTGCTCAACGCCATGAGTACGTTATTTGACTCTCATCAGAGCCAGGAATATTTTTTAAGTCTAATTAGGATGGATTAGTGCGTGCTGCCAATGGTTCCAAGAGTTTTTAAAGGCTGGAGTTGGATATAGGGCTCATGGATGGCCAATATACAAATGCTTTAGACCCCTGCTGGGCGAGGCTTTACATAAAAATCCACTTTGCTCGCAACTGGGATGAAGGGCATGTGTCCTTTTTTGAGGGCTTTTTGTTGAAACCCAAATTAAGCATTGCCCTCAGATTCTTGAGTTTCAGAATCCCCCAAGCGAGGAACATGGTCCTTCACCACAAGATGCAATTATTTAGCAATCAATCTTATTTTGTAACAATCATCTGTATTGAGGACTGTTTGTTGCTAAGAATTTGATGATGTATCATTCAAAGCATTGATTAAAAGTTACATGCTCATAACAATAGTAAAATAGATATTAATGATCAGTAATGCTGGGCTAACATGAAAGAAGAAAAAATTATCGTAAAGAATTAGGATGAACACTAGTTTGGTAGGGGATGGACCAACAAAAGTTTTTGGAACACCAACCTTAATTGTTGAAGTTATTTATCTACTCTCATGCTAGTTTAGCATTAATCTGTAAGTCTAGCTGGAAATGTATGTTCATTTTGTAATTTGCATAATGAGAATTGATGAGGCGAATATTGAACTGATATCTTGCCAAGATGAAAACCATGCATGGCCCCTTCTATGCTATTCTTATTGTTTATTTCTGAAATAAAGAGCATGGATTGAATATAGTATAGTTGCAGCCAAACAAGTACATATGAGGATTATATTAGTCTTCTCATGATGCGAGTGAAATCATACCAAGCACATGTTGTTAGGTTGTTTGATGACAGATTAAATAGTACTATTAAATCATTTATAAAGCATGTATCTTTTGATAGACAAAGCTTATATGTTTTGGTCATGGAGTATGGGGGTGCATTTTTCTAGCCTTTTCTTGAAGGCCACGCCTATCTTTTGGCTTTGGTATCAGAACATTGGCCTCCCTGGTTGGAAAGGCAGCCCACTAGGTTTCTTCTTGCTTCTGATGTCCAGATTTTTGCCCGTGAAACCAGGAGCTTTAAGTATTTCTAGTTTTGTGCTCCCATAGGCCCTACATCAGAGATATCAACGGTCTTGATGCACCTGGTCTGCACTTTGGATTCCAAAAGGCACCTCTGCTCCTCTGTTTGGAGTCAGCTAATTTTCAGAGCGATTGGCTTGATTGCATGCACTTTCTCGTTACAAGTAAAAGTGCTCGTTTCATGTTTCCTGTATGTTTTGATTTCAATGGCAAACATCATGACATGGTGTGCGATAGGCCAGTTTCTAAAGCCAAGATTTGTTGGGTTGCTACATATTTATGAAAGAAAGAGAAATGCGTCTTTAGAGAGGATAGATGTTATCAGATACTGCAATGGCATCCATTAACATGATGCCCTTGTTTATTGGCTATATATATATATTAGGTCACTTGCAATAGTTTGTCGCACCCCAAAAAAATTGGGACAATAATATGACCATGCTACCGAGGGGTACAATCCATTATAACACGAAGTTAATATTTACATTTAATCTCCAAATTCATTTCAAGCAAAATATAATAAATGAAAGTCCAATTTTTTACCTATTAAGTGCAACCAATACTGGTTCAGAACGTCTAAATCCACACATAAATATCAAATCCACAATTCTCAATATATAGAAAATTACTAAGCTACAAATTCATAATCAACTAAAGAATTGAAATTTAGCTACAGAATCATCAAACTTACTAACATGAACTCTAAGCTTGGATCATCCTTCGTTCCTATTAATCCTACTCATCTGAAAAGAGAAAAGGAAAAACAAAGATATGTGATCTTGAGTACTTATATAGGATCAAGGAACCCAAATAATACTTTCTGACTAGCCATTTTGAATAAGGTCCTAGGTTGTTACAAATGGTATCAGAGCGGACCTGGCTCATAACCTATGTAGACTAGGGGACACTGCAGTATAGATCTATTAGGGCTGACCATGGGCCGATCATGATGCTTAATTGTGATTAGATTTGAATGGATTTGAACTCTTGGCCCGACGAGAATGTCGGGTCTTAAAGTGGGGAAGTATGTGAAAATCCATGCGAGCAGCGAAATACCTTCCCCGAATTCCTATTTGTTTGAAAATAGTACCTTAAGTTCGAGAGTCTGGGAATGCAGCTCTCTTTCCGCTCTGACGGAACCTTTGAAAGAGGAGTTTTAGCTTTCCCAAGTATCTTTCTCAACTCTGTGTTAGTCCCATATCAGTTAGTTTCTGGTAGATCTTGAGTACTTATATAGGATCAAGGAACCCAAATAATACCTATATAAGTATTTTGTTTTAATTTTGTTTTAATATTGGTTATTTTGGATAAGGTCCTGAGTTATTATATTTTAATTTGTTGACTATTGTCTGATATAATTATCTAGAAATCGTTGCAATCCCGATATGATAAATTTTGTTTTATGTTTTATGGGGTGTGGAGCCAATCACTTGTCACAGCTTATTTGACAATATGTAGCATGAACACACATCCTGTTTTGTGGCAAAAAAAATTCTTGTTACAAACCTCTTATCGATCATTTCATAAACTTGTATTATTTCAAGGGTCATGCAATTTATTCTTGGATCGAGAAAATGAGATATCTATAATTCTTGCTCATCTTGTTTCTTCTATTTTTTGAAAATCCTTAGTAGGTAAAAAAAGTCATAGCAGCCGGCCCACCATTTTTTTTTTAAAGCAGCAGCGATGCAACATCAATCGTCTCCTCATCAAAGAGCCGATCTTGCAATCGTGCAGGTGAAAGTTCGAGTTTGCGACCATCATTATGGGTGTTTTTTTCTGTTCAAAGTTGCCTGATTTTTAGACAAAAGGCCTGCCCACGAACGTTATGGCGAGACTTGTATTGTCACTGTACTCGTAAATTGAACAACCACCAAAAACATGATGAGATGAGACTTTTTCCCCCTTCGTAATCCCTCCAATGAGGGCATCATTAGGGGTTGTCATAAATCATTAGGTCAAGATGTTATCCAAAATCAAACCCAAAACTCAATTAAAACACTATGTCCATGCTCGATGTTAGATTCATAAGACTACCTGAAATGCGATGTCACGAACCTTAAGCTATTAAAAAAATAATGATACCAGAAATTGGTTAAAAGCAAAAAAGGTTTATCCTAAGCCTAATTTTTTAATAAAAGGATAATCAAGTCGGCTTTCAACTAGTCAAATCATAAGTCACAGATAGAAATTTATTGGATGAAAGTGGGTTGTTATTTGATTTTTATAATTAAAAGGCAGAACTGTTCCGTCTTATTTCTGTAAAAAAAAATTATTATTATTTTTTTCTAAAACAAATATACCATGCATAACGAATACGAATACATTCATAAAAATTAAAAGATAACAAGTTCCGGAGGACACTGGGTAGTCCCCTCTCCCCCAGCCATAGGGTCTCCCCAAAATGGTTAGCCACATAAGAGGGTACCCAATCTACTGCCCCGGTAGCCCCTTTATTTTTTTATTCACCTTATTTCTTGAGTTCAGGGTGGGCTTTTTCATGGGCTGGACCGTGGCAACCAAATCTATTAGGCTATTAAGCCTTATGCTTTCTTGGGCCCACAAAACTGAGAGACCTGAGAAGTGAGAAAGATGAAACTGCCAAATGTCCAGCTGGAAAGCCATTGACCTGGCATCCTATTGTTAATTTGTTATGACTCCATCGACCACATCTACAATTTGTACAATTCGTAATCCCTTGTCTTGCAATAACACATAACGTTCCTTTTAATTTTGTTTGCTCGATACAAAGAAATGACAAGGAAAGTTTCTCTTATGGTGCAATAAAAGAAAGTTAAGTGGCAAGCGTGACCCGGTGACTTTTATTCTTACAGGCAATGAGAATCAAAGACCATACCCATAGCCATAGCCATCAATCATTAGCCCCGAATGTATCATCTCCTGCCTCTAGAGATAACTATAATGAGGCGGGCTTCAAAAGGATCTGTAGCCGCGTTCTTCACATTCGAATTTAATTAGTAGTGCGGACGAAGAGGAGCTTCTCATAAAATACTAGGTTGTGAATGAATGTTCTGATCATTTGTGGCAATGGAAAAGGAGTTCTATGGCCATATTGCCACGACCTGTCTTCATTCTATGGCACCCAAAGACGTACAACACTAACAAAGCCCTTGGTGGAGTAACAAGAGCCAAAAGAACATATACTTGATAGAAGCAATTACAGAAGACCACAAGATGGCAAGCTAACATAATATTCAGCAACCATAAGGAAGAGGAAAAGGAAAAGGAAAACATATATAGATAGAATCATGGCAAATCCCCCGTCGTTAAGTAGCAGCCATGGCTGACGAAGCTGCTCCACGAAATTATCAAAGGGGCTTCCGGGCAAGGAAGAAGTACATCGGGGTGAAAATTTCTTTCCTGCATCCATCAGTTTTATATATTATCTCACTTGTAACCGCCACGAATAAGGGGGGCAAACACTAATGCACAGGAAGATTGGGAGCATCCAGAAATTACAGCAAGTAAACTGCAAAAAAAATATTTTACTTACCTTCCACCTTCCAGAAGCCCTTCAGCAGCCTTTTCCAGCAATGATGATACTCTCCCACTTCCCGCCGGAGCAAGACGCAAAAATTCTAGTGTCTTAAGCTACAGAACACCAAAATGAACAATATTTAATGACAAGCAAAAAGAAAGAAGAGGAGGAAAGAGATATGGAACAAGTAGTGTCGTAGTGATCTCAATTACCATAGTTTTGATAATGAAACGTCCAACAGCAGTCATTTGAAAGCTTGATATGGAGAACTGACTCGGATCCAAGGACGAATACCATGGCACAGGAGAATCTAATGCAAGATCCTTCTCCCATACGACCTGTGAAAAAGCAATTGCGTACTAGAGTCTCACATACCTTTTTATAGAGGAAGCATTAAGGACCAATATATGCAGTGTAATCTTTTACCTCAAATCCAGCAAGCCTTAAGGCTTCAAGGCATTGGTTTACAGTTCTTATGTCAGGGCGACCACTACCAAGCTCGATTAGAGCCTTAATTTTCTGATGACTTTCATTCGTCGGATCAAAGTGATCGGTCATTAACCCCTCATAGGCCGCAAAACACTGGCCAGGCTTCAGTACTCTTATAATCTCCTTATAGCAGCCAAGCTGGAACGAGCAAAAAGGCATTAGAAATATTTGAAGAAGGTATGATACAATCAAAAGATAAGCTATTGGAAACATGTACACAAGCATTTAAATCGGCAGATTACCGCATCTGGTGCATGACATGTTGCTTCTATAGCATATATCGCATCAAAAGTGTTATCGGAGAATGCCATTTTCATGAAGTCGGCCTGCATATATGAGAAGTGAAGAGTATGGAGGACATGAAGATTATCCTAAATATTAACCAAGCATACTGAATTATATTTCTATATAATAATACCTCTAACTATAGAGGTTAAAGACATTTGAAATTCTAAATTAGACCTCTAAATGAGAGAAATCGGCAATAATTTTTGCAAAGACAGACAGATATATAACAGAATATATACAACCCCAGAAATGGAAAAATAGTGATACAAAAGAGAAAAGAAAAAAAAGCTACATGTACCTCAACGAAGTTGCAAGACTCACTCAATCCTGCTAGCTGGTTTAACACCTGTGGATTGAACACTGTCAGTCAGTAAAGGCTTTCTATCAAGTCTCAAATGCATGTTGATATTAAGAAAGACAAATAGGTATTAGAATATTTGAGATAGAAAGTGTTAACAACCTTGCCTCTTGATATCTGGTACTCGTTGTTGTTCAATCCGGTAATGGATGCCAAGCTGCAACAGTTCAATATGAGAAGTTATCATAGCTATTCTCTTCTTGTTTTTCTTTTTTTCCGGTAGAAGGGAGGTAAATTGCATTCAATAATTTCTAAGATAAGTACATCCATAACTATTTGGATTTACAAGATGTAATAGATAAGCAGGAAGCCTTGTTGATCCATTGTATAGAAAATAACAAAGACCACTTATCTGAAATAATGAACGAACACATCACACCCCAGTAGAACCTTTCAAATTACCCACCTTTTTCTGATCACATTAGACTGCCATTGATTCATCTTAGTAATGGATCAACAGAAATGGTCAGATTATGCAATTTTTTAGCCTTCAATTTTCATTTAAGCATCATATCAAGTTGTATTTACACAACAATTGCATCCACATACTTACCCTAACCTCGTCTTGTCGATGAGCACTTAATGATAGCAGTGTAACATACCTCCTGAAAAATGGGAGGCATGTGACCTGTCCTAGTGCTATCCCTGCCCAAGCATGTTTAACAACAGAATTCTGATAGAATTTGCTGCTCTAATTAAGATATGATTCAAAATAGCTTCTCTGGTAAATGCGACATGATAATTATGCAACAGGATCCATTTTAACTTTAAAATGGAATACAGAAAAACAACTTGCAGAAACAAAATTGAGAAAAAAAAGTTACCTAAATCTAGCAATTTCCCGTAGTGGTCCACCAATTCCACAACCTACATCCAAAACCTGCATTTACAAATATAAAGAAGCATACATTACCTACAAAGCATCTTGCCTACTAAGATTTGCCGTGTAATCACAAAAGGAAAGACAACTAAAACCTTCATTCCCCTTTTCAAGCCTAGTTGTAGGGCAAGAAAATGCTGGTGGCGCTTCATGCTTTCTTGTGATGATTCCCCTTTCCATCTTCATAAACATTATTAAAGTAAATAATTAATTCTAAGCAATTATCAAGAAATGATCCATAAACATAGTGCATATTTTTTCTGATGAAAGATGAATAAATGTCAGTAATTAAAGTAGTGCTAACCGGGGAGCAAAGTGGAAGGATTCTCCCAAGGCATATTCATAGAAGCTTGTTACAAGATTATAGTACTTGCTTACCTGAAATATATCAAATAAATACCAAAAGCATTTAGTTAGACTTTGCAAGGATATGGTCAAAACCACATTGACTGTTTCATGCTGGATTCAAAATTGCAGTTATTCAATGATATAGAAAATGAGTTTATCCTACAGGTTATGATATTTTGAAATCTTTTCCTCAGATTACAGAGAACAAACATTGCTCCTATATTTTCATACAGATTCCTTCACAAGACAAACAAGCATCACGTCATGAGTGCATACTTAGTTAATAATTGACACTGACGCGGACGCCTTTTCTCTAAATCAGAAGTGTTGCATATAGTCTTTTATCCGTAATCAAATATGAAAACCTTAAAACAGAATCCATTACAATTAATCTATGTATCAGTAAAAACTAGAGCAAAAACTTGGCTTTGAAAAACAACTAATTTCATGGTTCATGGACCACATTTATCCCTTCAACTAATCTCAAAAACTGTCAGCTATAGCTGATACCTGATCACAAGTACCTTAGGCTTCATCAGTAAACATCCAAGTCATGACCAAAGTATCCTTACCTATCATACAATATTTGTCCTTATCCTGACATAAAGATCTGTTTAATCAAAAATGAAAGTATAAATAAAAAGTATAAAAACCAGGATTTGAAAGTATAAGAGTCCATATTATATTTGTACACACATACAGTACATACATACACACATACAGTGCCAGGATTTGAAGTACATACATCTACTTTTTATTTTGTTATGAACAAAAATTTCTCATCCAAAAAGTGTTCCAAAAATTATAACCAAACAGAAATTGGAATAACTCATAGCGTAACTATTCCCAAGGGAATAATTTTTGTGTTCCCATTTTTCTTGTTCCCGAATCAAATGCACGCAAAACTTGAGGCATAACTATTCCCACAGGCATAGTTTTTTCTGTTTCTATTTTTCCTGCATAAACAACCATAAACAATCTCTGACATAGGTAGGAGTTATATTTGAAGTGGAATAGCTATAACATATTCCTACTTTAATGTGACTTTTGAAGAGTTGTGGTTGGTTCAGGACTCTTGGATTTATCTTTTTCCAGTATAATAAAAATATGCATACAATATGTCCACACATGGCAGCAAATTCAAGGTGGCCATAGTTTATTTCTTATCTACGGAGTCTAGAAAAGTTCACATAAAACTGCACAATTTAGTAACTTCCTCCTATCCTAGTAAACCGATTTTCAGCGCCAGGCAAGGCTCAATTCCTTCAGATATTTAACTTTTTTTGAGAAAACAGGCATAGCGATAAGATCACAAATTTAACACATGTTTTTTCCTTAATTCTTGTTCTGTCTTTTGTTCTTCGTTTTATAAATTACTGTCATATAGATGGTTTCAGATTTGTCTTATTTTGTGCACATGAGCCATAAAACTAGTTGCTTTGAATTCCTCTAGTCACAAGAATCTTAGAATTAACTTTGGGAACCAGCTTTCCATGTCAATTTTTCTTCAAACTTTTATTTCCTGCATCAGATCAGGCATATCAGATCTCTGTTCCTCTACGGCGTCAGATCTTATGTATTGCATAAGTACCCTTCCACTTGACAACGCAGTCTTCTACATCCTTCTTTCAATCTTTGATCCTATAAGCCCAAATACCCTTAAAGTAATCTACTTTGTCCATTTTAACCATCTACCTACACAACTTAGGCCAGCAAGTCAACATTCCTATGATCGATACTGTCATTCTACTAGCCAAAGCCATTCATTACCATAAGTAACACTCTAAACCATGGGATCATATTTTTAATGCTGGCAACGAGTTTTATATAAATGATAAAATGAACATAGCTTTGTATTGGAGTTAAATCCAACAATTAAACAAGAAATAAATAGATAAGTTGTCTTACCACGTCATTATAGTTGGCTTTTCTTGTTTCCTCATCCCCTCCAAAATAGCCATGATAGTTCTCATACCTAGGAAAAGAAAAATTATACACAATTAAAGAAAAATAGCAGAAATCAATTTACAGATAATTGCGCTCAGAAAGAACTACATAGTGAACAAATTGTTGAAAACTCCAGGAAAAAACTTCAATAGTCCATCTTTTGTTCACATCATTTTGTGTGTGGATTGTCAAATCAGTAACGGCAGCCACAAGGATATTTTGTTAAAATTATATGGACAGCAAAGATTCAAGCTTGTAAAGTTGAGGAATGCATAGACACCACTAGCAGAAAGGAAGGGCATGAAGAATGCGATTATTGTTTCACTTGTCAAATTCCATTATTGTTTTATAAGCCTAAAAGAAGGAAAATTTAGGCCAGATGCTTCATAAGAAGATTCTGCATGGACCCATGTTATAGGCCAAATAGCAAGGGTCCTTATCACAAACTATTATTCATAAAAGCTACATTAATCCTTGAGAATAATTAAAGAAAAGTACTATTGTACTATTTTACATCTTTTTCCTTTTTCCTTCAACACAGTAGATAAATGTGATCCGTTGTCAAAACTTATGTGGTACAATATGCTTATAACGATAAGATAAAAATGATTCATTATCTTTCGATTTTTTTTTCCAGTTAGATATAGGGGATAAGAGGAAGATTAGAGTGACATCAACACAAGATGACTCCACAACTCAGAAAGATTCCATTTCTCATGCGCTCTTATCGCACCACCGAGAATATTGAGACCCGCTCCTATTGCTTGTCCTCACATGGCGAGAAAAGTCCATGGCATTTTATCAAAAAAAGAAGAAGAAAAGTCCATGGCGAGAAATGCGAGAAACACATGTTTCTATCAAGAAAAGTCCATGGCATTCTCACAGGGATCAATCATACTCATAGCTATCTATGTCCAACACTATTGAAATATAATGGAAGAAAGACAGAGAGCACGGCGAGAAACATACTGCTCCACTGCCGATTGAACTTCCTTCTTGTCGATGCTTCCTCCCACCCCAGAAGCAAAATCCAGAGCTCCTGACTTCGACATCACTGGATCCCGGAAGCACTAAAAAAAAATTGCAAGCCCCAGATCAATTTTTTTTTAAAACAAATTAATTAAAGCTCATCCACTTTTCCAAAGTTGGGAAAAAAAATACAAGGAGAATAAAGGAAAAAAAAATTTTTTTTTTTGAATTTTTTTTTAAGTGTATACTTTTCTAAATACGCGTAATTGCATAAATATCTTTATAGAGTTGCTATTTGTATCTGTATCCTTATAAAATTTTCTTTTTGCGTGTCTACCTGTAATGGTATTTCAATCATTTTAAATGTAAATCGTTTATTTTTTTAACAGCGTTAGGTGGTATGTGTATATATATATTAAAAAAAGAAAAGGAGAGGTATATATACAAAATAAGTATTTTACGAGGGTATATATATAAATAAAAAATTTATGAGGGTATTTATACAATTTTGAAAAAAAGAAAAATAGGGATATATATATGCAAAATGAGTATTTTATGAGGGTATATATGTAAATAGAAAATTTATGAGGGTATTTATACAAATTTTTTTAATTTTTTTCTATAATGAGAGAAAATGAGGAGATTAAAAAAATAATAAGAAAGGACAAAAATAATCACATTAAAAAGCAACTGCTTTTTTTTTTTTTTCTTTTTGCTTTGGAAAGAAGAGGGAGGGAAAAACCCCACCCGCGTAGCGGCCTCCACTGCCCCCCCTTCCAGCAGGGAATGTTCGATGCGGGTAAAAATTTTTTCTCAGATATTTCATGACCCGTGGTCAACCCCACGTGAGTATGTCACCCCAGTGCCAGCTGGACCGGTCCCCACATTTAATCGAACTTGGACCACATTACTGAAAACAAAGCTTTGTTCCAACCATGCTACCACCTTGGTGGCAAGCAATTGTATTTGGAAAAAAAAAAAAAAACATGATGTTGAACATAGATTTCACTAAAAAGACAATGTCGAATGAAAAAAAAAGGACATGGAAAAAAAAAAAACCAAAGCCATATTTTTGCGAGAAAAAACAAATTGATGGAAAAAGAAAGACGAAACAAAAGACTAACAGCCAGACAGCAAACCCAAGCCAACCATATACTAGGATTTTACTTAAAAAAAGAAAGAAAAGGGAAAGAAGAAACGAAGAAATCAACAAAATTCACGAATCTTACATTCTCTCGATTCTTTCAAAAACAAAAGAAAAAAAAAAGAAATAGAAGGCCGGAGAAGAGATAACGGCCTTAAAAAGATCGGATTCGATCGAATGGGCGAAGGCGAGGCCTTACGATTTTTATCGCGTGGAATAGGGAGACGATGGAATCTAAGAGGGCAAGAAAATAAAAATCTCAGAGGAAAGGTGAAGATTTAAACCCAGCCAGGCTTTTCATTTATAGAGAGAAGGTGGCCGCGGGGGGAGGCGAAGAGAGCGGAGACGGGGAGAGAGGGGGCCTCCCAGCCAAATTGTTTATGGGAAATTAATTTTCCACCCTTCCTAAGTCTCCTCTGTAACAAAAAGTCCTTGTTGACTAAATTTAAAATGAGACTTTTCAAACTATAATTTTCGGTCCTTGAGCTCCTTTTATTTAAAAAAAAGCTATCGAAGGCAACGAGGTGAAATCCTTCTGGCTGAAATCGAATGAGAACTCGCCGCGATCATCGGCGATTGATCGAGAAGGAGGGGTGATGCCGAGAGGGAGGATGGATGGGCCTTTTATATGCCAACTCATGGCATTGCTGGAGTCCTAGTTGCCTTCGAAGTCCGGTCCTTGCCGAAGTTAAAAGTCTTCTCCGGGCACATGCCCAAACAGCCAGCCCAAGCCCAGCAGACTGGACCGGACCCTACAGTTACGAAACACCAATCATTAAGGCTCGTTTGGCTCGTGGAAAGTATTTTCCCTCCTAAGAATATGATTCCTAGAAAACAAATTCCTAGGAAGAGAATGCTTAAGAAAGTACTTTTGGCATGTTTGGTTGACCATGGAAAAGTGACAAATTTCCAAAGTGTTTATGTTTGGTTGGCCATCCATTTTTCTAGAAAAGTTATATATAATTTCTATTATGCCCTTAGTAAAAATTAGGTTTTTAATGCCTCTTTAATGCTTCTTTCCCATGTTTTTTATGGAAAAGACTTTTCCATAAAATGTGGAAATCATATTTTCATGGGAATACAACTTTTCCGTCTCTCTCATTTGAAAACTCCAACCAAATAAGAGGAATCTCATTACTTTTCCGTTGACCACACTTTTCTCTCTTATTTTTCTGCGAACCAAACGAGCCCTTATATATGCGGTTAGCCTTCTCCGAAGGCGATGTCGGCATTCATCATGTCTTGTCTTGGTTTTGTCATGGTAATCATAAAAGACGGAGAGCTTGACCGGTTTTTTATATTCTATTCACGCATCATTCTCTCAATTTTTCCACGAAAACTCGGCCGCTGCAGTTTGAACCAAGCGAAGGCAGTGAGCAAAGTCTTCCAGGGTGCCTTCACCACTTATTTTCTTGGAGAGATTACGAGTGTGGAGAATGAAGCAGAGATATTCTATGCTTGACGTACTCGATGGAGGAAATTGTACGGCATGGCGATAGCCAAGTTGCAGGTGCTGCCAAGCTACCAGTCCGGCCTACGTGGTCCGCACCATGCATCATGTTTGACCAGATGATAATCCCTATCATATTTGACCAGATGATAATCCCTATCAACCTATCATATTTGACCAGATGATAATCCCTATCAACCTATCATATTTGACCAGATGATAATCCCAATCATATTTGACCAGATGCATCATAGTTGCAATCAGCATATTTACTAGATGGAAGATAATTGCATAATCCCTATCAACCATGCATTTTCCAAACCAAAATAACTTAATCTGCTACACGTGTCCTTCAACATCTTTCCTCCTTGTGCTGTGCCTGTGCTTACAAACGAATGATTGGACCATCTTAACTTATTTGGTTCTACAGTGTTGGTGCTCGCAGCAAGAACCACACCTATATATCATGAGATTGGTCACAGGTGTGATTCTAATGGACTATGTATGTGAGGGAAGTTTGGACCGAGCAATACACAATTTCTACAAGAAACACGGATCGGCCGCGAGTTGGCAATTAAGAGCTTTGGCTTAAACCGTTGATTGTTCAAGTGATGATGAACTTTGGCTAGGATAGGATTGATTCTCTGCAATTTCAAGCTCAACCCATTCAAAAAAGTTAACATGGATGGCCTGGCTGGTGGAAGAATTATTCCCTTTTACCCGGCCCCCTCCTGCAGCCGCCACGGCACGCCCCCTTCCGGCGCCATCGGCTCGCAGGAGGAGAAGAAAGAAGAAGAAGGAAAGAAGAGAAGGAAAAAAAAGAAAAAGAAAAGAAAAAAAAGAAAAAAAAGGAAAGAAAAAGAAGAAAAAAAGAAATAAATAAATATATGTATAAATAAATAATTATATTTATATGAATGAGATAATAAATAAATAAATATATAATATATTATAATTAGAAATAAAATAATTATAAATAAATAAATGAATAAAGCTGCCGCGGCCCGGCTCCGTTCTGGTGCCACCGGCCTCACGGGAGGAGAAAATAGAAGAAAAAAATAAAAAAATAAAAAAAAAGAAAGGAAAGAAAAAGAAGAAAAGAAAAGAAAATAGAAAAGAAAAGAAAATAGAAAAGGAAAAGAAAAAAAAGAAAAAGAAGAAAAGAAAAAAAGAAAAAAGAAAGAAAAGAAAAAGAAAGAAAAAAATAAAGTTAAATCATCTTGTAACACAGTTAAATAAGCTTAGAATACACTTAATCTATCCTGGCATACAGTTAAATTTTTCCGGCACACAGTTAAATAAGCTTGGAATACACTTAATCTACCATGGCACATAGTTAAGTCATCTCGGCATATAGTTAAATAAGCTTGGAACACACTTAATCTATCCTGGCACATAGTTAAATCATCTCGATACACAGTTAAATAAGTTTGGAACACACTTAATCTAGCCTTGTATACAGTTAAATCATCTCGGCACACAGTTAAATAAGCTTGGAACATACTTAATGTAGCCTAGCATATAGTTAAATCATCTTGGAACATAGTTAAATTTTTTCTGCATACAGTTAAGTCTATCCTGACACAGTTAAATCATCTCAGATCACAGTTAAATAAGCTTGGAATATACTTAATCTAGCCTGGCACACAGTTAAATCATCTCGGCACACAGTTAAATAAGCTTAGAATACACTTAATCTAGTATGGCACACCGTTAAATAAGCTTAGAACATACTTAATCTAGCCTAGCATATAGTTAAATCATCTTAGAACACAATTAAAATTTTTCTGCACATAGTTAGGTCTACCCTGGCACATAGTTAAATCATCTCAGAACACAGTTAAATAAGCTTTGAACACACTTAATCAACCCTGGCACCCGGTTAAATCATTTCAGCATAGTTAAATAAGTTTAGAACACACTTAATCTAGCCTCGCACACAGTTAAATCATCTCGGCACACCGTTAAATAAGCTTGGAACACACTTAACCAACCCTGGCACCCAGTTAAATCATCTCGGCACACAGTTCAATAAGCTTGGAACATACTTAATCTAGTCTGGCACACAGTTAAATCACCTCGACACACAGTTAAATAAGCTTAAGCTTGGAACACACTTAATTTAGCCTGGCACATAGTTAAATTATCTGGGCACACAGTTAAATAAGCTTGAAACACACTTAATCAACCCTGGCACCAAGTTAAATCATCTCGGTACACAGTTAAATAAGCTTGGAACACACTTAATCAAGATTATTTAACTTTATTTTTTTTCTTTTCCTTTCTTCTTTTTCTTTCCTTTTCTACTTTTTTTTTCTTTTCTTTTCTTTTCTCTTCTTCCCTTCTCCTCCTGCGAGGCCGGCGACGACGGAAGGGGGTCGGGCGGTGGTAGCCGCAGGAGGGGGCCAGGGGCCAGGGGCGGGGGGGGGGGGGGGGGGGGGGGGGGGGGAGTCGCAACCGGCTGCGGCTGCGGCTGCCCAGTGGTTCCTCTTCTTCGGCACCTCCCCACCGTGGGGCATTTCCGGCGGCGCGGAAGAGGGCGGGCCATGGCGGCCGCGGGAGGGGGCGGGTCATGGTGTTGGAGGGCGGCTCTCGGCCCCGAGTCGCCACACCAAATCCTTCGCCGTATGCTCCTTTCGGATGCCTCAAGAAGTACGGATGCGGGCCGAACGGGTAACGCCGGATGCGTGCCGTGCACTTAGTAGCCAAGGGAATCAAGGCAAGGACGGGTCTACTGGCTGCAGCTTGACCCGACCTTTGTCTTGAATGAAAACACTCAAGGACACAAGTGGATTTAGAGGAACGCTTGAGGTGAATTTTATTCCCAAAATAAGGTTACAAAACAATCTAGTGGAAACTATGATGGGTTTCCACTAGCCCAAGTCCAAGAGCAAGCTCAAGGACCGAATACAATAGGGCAAAGCCCTCCCAAGCCTAAGGCCGAAATACAACAAGGTTCTAAGGTGTTCCCAAAAGCTCCCTCTCAAGCTTGCACAATACATATTTATAGGCTCTTCATGGGGGACAAACAACTAGTGGAAAGTGTGGCCTAGGTTAGCCAAGGTGTGGCATAGGCCAGCCAAGGCTTGGCCTAGGTTGGCCAAGGCCTTGGCTGCCCAAAACTTGGCCATGGCTGTCCAAAGGCTGCTGGTGGCTGGCAGGCCTTTGGTTGGCTTGTTGGGGGTTGTGGCATGGCCCTTGGCATGGTTGGCAGCAGGGCTGGTGAGCAGAAGTGGCAGGCAGGCGGCTGGGCACGGCTGGCCTAGGTGGCCTGGTCGGCCAAAAGCCCTGCAAGGCTCTGGGGCGCAGTGCTGGGCGCTGGGGCGCGCGGCGGGGGGCGCTGGCAGGCTGGGGCGCGCGGCAGGGGGCGCTGGGCGCGGGGATCGGGTGGCAGGGGCGCTGGGGCGCTGCGGCAGGGCGCTGGGGCGCGACAGGGCACTGGCAAGGCGCCTGTCGGGCGTGCGCACAGGCGGGCGTGGTCGGCCGCAGGCGCGCGTGGGCTGGCAAGCGCTGCGCGACCGTATGTGCGTGCAGGCGCACAGTCGGGCGCTTGGGCGGGCGCGCCGGGCGGTGCGGGGCGCGCACCTGGGCGAGCGGGGGCGAGCGCGCCTGGGCGCGCGCGGACGGGCGCGTGCGGTCCTGCAACCAGCGAGGTTCGGGCGGCCGAACCTCGCCCGGTAGCCGGTGCGCTGCGCCGTGCGGGCGCGCGCGCGTGCGGGCGCGGCCAGTGCGCGTGGCTTGGGCGCGCGCGGGCACGCGCGGACGCTGCCTGGGCGCGCATGGATGCGTGCGGTGGGCGCGCATGGGTGCACCGTGCTTTTGGCATGCTTGGCCGTGCCATGGCCGACCTTGGAGGTGCTTGGCCGTGCCTTAGGGGTCTTGGCTTAACCAAGGCTTGGCCAAGTGTGAAAGTGGTTGGCCAAGGCTTGGCCAATTGTGAAGAAGCTTGTTCAAGGGTGAACGGGCTTCGGCCCATGCTCTCCAAACAAAATAGTTGACCCGTACCTCGTTCTTGGTCTTGGCATGACCTTCCATTGTCCTCCTCCGAGCCAGGATTCTCCATTGGTTGAGGGATTCGGCGGTGCGGCGGGCTTGGGTCCTCAACATTCCCCCTCCCTTGAAAATTATCCTTGTCCTCAAGGATCGAGTTCGGGCACCGCCAACCTTTATCAACATAGTCTCCCCACGAATCTCCTTCTCTTGGCCTTTTTCCCCAATGAGCGACTACTTGATAGTTCTTCTATTTCTTCTTAAACTTCTTCCAATCGAGGGAAGGCTTCTCATGGTTGCATGTGTGGAGCCACCCAAGTTGGCTCCCTCCTTTGCAATTGTAAAAATGTGCCAACACCTCCTCGATGTGGAAGACCCGCAATGGATCATGTGCAAGGCCCTCAACGATTTTCATCCTTATGCAAAAATTTAGTCCACCCCTTCGGTTGTATGGCGCAAGTGCATCATTTGGCGCCTCACATACTTCATGAATTCTTTGAGCCCAAATATCATACCTTGTCGCTTCCCAAGTGATGTTCCACATCAAGGCATTGAGCGCTTCATAAGAGTTCTCCCTAACTCCTTTGGCTTCTTCCTTGGGTTGGAACACATGCTTGAACTCATATTGTTGCAGCATGTCTTGGAATTTTTGCTTTGATTTTCTGCCGGCTGCTAGTAGGAAGGCTCGGTCACCCTCCAAAGCTTCTGATTTGCAGCTGCCGCTCTCCAGGTTCGCAACCAAGCTTTTGGCCCCTTGTAATTCCATAATTTGATGATCAAAAGCCAGGGTTTGAAATGATACCTTAGCATGATATGCCGTTACCCAAGTTGCAGAATTTTCTGCTGCAGAAATTTTTGCAGCGGCTGAAATTGTGAGTGCCGAGTTGGGTTTGATCTTGAATGCCCATAGTTGTATGTTCTTGGCATGGCTTGCTGTTGCATCAATAGGGCATCCTCCTCCTTCAGCCTTCAACAAATTGGGCCCTTCCGCATCAGCCTCCTCTTATGGCTTGTCATCTTCTCGGCATGCTGCAGAATTTTCTGCAGCTGCTGGAACTTCTGCGGTTGCAAACTTTGTGGCTGCAAAATCATGATCATATGTGGTCACGGGATGTTGAACTTCCTCCTCATAACTGGCCACTGCATCCTTAGTTGCAAGAGCAAATTGTGGTGGCTTTGGTGCTGCAAGATGGGCTCCGAAATCAGCCGCTTGGGTAGCCTTCGGTTGCAAGTAGGGAAGGCTTTTGCTGCAGAAATTTTGGAAATCAAACTTTGGTTCTTTGGGCTCCTTCTCTTGGGCCCGTTGTTCTCCCATAACATCCCTCCTATAGTCAGCAACACCTTGCTCCTTTCTCACCTCCATATCTCCTCTTCGGTCCTCAAGTTTTTGATCATGGGAAAGCTCCTTCTTGGGTTCTTTCATACTAGCATGGTTTGCCCCAAGCTTCATGCACTTTCGGGCCTCCTCTAACTCCCTTTTTATCATTATCAATTGGCCCTCTCTCCACCTACTTTCCCCATAGCTATACTCCTCATGGTGAATAGCATAGTTACTTGCCTCATCACTTCTTTCCTCATACCACCTCCGGCCTTGCCGTGAGACATATGACCTAGGCATGGCTCCATAAGTCCTCCTGTACTCCTTTTCTTTTTTTCTTTCTCTTCCCCAACTCTCTATCTTATCTTCTCTTCCTCGCACTTCTTTCTCCCTTCTTCTCTCTTCTTTTCTTCTTTCTTCTCTCATCCTCATGAACTCATTTTTCCTCTCTCTTTCTTCCCTATCCCTTAGATCCTTTCTAATTTTTGATAGGGTCTCATTTGCCCTCTTTAAACAAGCCTCACTCTCCATGATATTTACCATATTTACCCAATTCTTTCACTCTAACCCTCCTTTGGTCGTCACCCAAGAGATGAACCGACCCTCCTCTTTTTATAAAAATTTGAATGAACACCACTCAATCTTCTCCAATTACAACAAAGATTACAACAAGTAGAACTCTCTCTCTTTTTTTCCCAAGAGAGACATTTTGAAACTCTATTTGCTTCCTACCCGATGTAGTTGGAAAATGGCACGAGGTACTACCACTAGCCTCCCTCTTGTGCCGTCCCTAATATGCCCTACACTGAATAGTTGGATCAAATAGTGCCGGGTACCACCATTAGCCTCTCCATTGGCACCATCCCTATGATGAGCAAGGTAGAGATCAACCCGTTCCCTTTCACAAGAAAAAAAAAATTCTCACTCCTCTTTTGCAAATAGGAACGATAAGTTGCCGAAATTTAAGAACCCAATGTATGCATAATAAACTTCTAATGTACCCTTCTACAAGCTCAACAATTAATATGAAGGTATCATGAAGCAAACCTCACTTCTAAGCATGCAATGTAATGTAAAACAACTTATCCCAACCCAATATAGAATTTGAAATTTTCTTAGGGTTGTAGGCGTTACCTCTAAGGAGAGAGATCTTCGACGGAGCTTCTCTAGGAACTTCTCCCGACGAATTCTCTCAATGAAACCCTCTCAATGAAAGCACCATTGTTGGAGGGCGGCTCTCGGCCCCGAGTCGCCACACCAAATCCTTCACCGTATGCTCCTTTCGGATGCCTCAAGAAGTACGCATGCGGGCCGAACGGGTAACGTCGGATGCGTGCCGTGCACTTAGTAGCCAAGGGAATCAAGGCAAGGGACGAGTCTACTGGCTGCAGCTTGACCCGACCCTTGTCTTGAATGAAAACACTCTAGGACACAAGTGGATTTAGAGGAAAGCTTGAGGTGAATTCTATTCCCCAAACAAGGTTACAAAACAATCTAGTGGAAACTATGATGGGTTTCCACTAGCCCAAGTCCAAGAGCAAGCTCAAGAACCGAATACAATAGGGCAAAGCCCTTCCAAGCCTAAGGCCGAAATACAACAAGTTTCTAAGGTGTTCCCAAAAGCTCCCTCTCAAGCTTGCACAATACATATTTATAGGCTCTTCATGGGGGACAAACAACTAGTGAAAAGTGTGGCCTAGGTTGGCCAAGGTGTTCGGCGAGGTTCGCTGGCCCGAACCTCGCCCGATGCGCTGGCAGGGGCCTGGTGCGCGTGGGCGGCCGTGGCAGGCCGCTGTCGGGCGTGCGCACAGGCGGGCGCGCGTGGGTTGGCAGGCGCCGCGCAACCGTACACGCGTGCAGGCGCACGGTCGGGCGTGTGGGCGGGCGCGTCGGGTGGTGCGGGGCACACCTGGGCGAGCAGGGGCGAGCATGCCTGGGCGCGCGCGGACGGGCGCGTGCACTCCTGCGGCCGGCGAGGTTCGGGTGACGCCCGGTAGCGGGTGCGCTGCACCGTGCGGGCGCGGCCAACGCGCGCGCGGCCTGTGCGCGTGCGGCCAGGGCTTGGGCGCGCACGGATGCGTGCGGTGGGCGCGCATGGGCGCGGCTCGGGCCGCGCATGGGTGCGCCGTGCCTTTGGCATGCTTGGCCGTGCCATGGCCGACCTTGGAGGTGCTTGGCCGTGCCTTGGGGGTCTTGGCTTGGCCAAGGCTTGGCCAAGTGTGAAAGTGGTTGGCCAAGGCTTGGCCAATTGTGAAGAAGCTTGTTCAAGGGTGATCGGGCTTCGGCCCATGCTCTCCAAACAAAATAGTTGACCCGTACCTCGTTCTTGGTCTTGGCATGACCTTCCATTGTCCTCCTCCGAGCCGGGATTCTCCATTGGTTGAGGGATTCGGCGATGCGGCAGGCTTGGGTCCTCAACATGTGGCCAGCGGCGGCCGCGGCTGGCCAGCGGTTCCTTTTCTTCGGCATGTCTCCACCGTGGGGGTGGGGGCATTTCCGGCGACGCGGAAGGGGGCGAGGCCGGCGGCGGGCGCGGGAGGGGATTCGGGAAGGGGCGGGCCGGGAGGGGGCGGGCCGTGGCCGACGGCTGCCTTTTTCTTCCCCTTCTTCGGTGAGAATGGGAGAGGCGGGGGCATTTTCATCCCATATTGCAATGTTGAAATATATCTGGAAACAACCTGTCAACAGGGATTAAACATTAAAGACCAGTCATTAAATGGACCAGTCATTAATTTCCCCAATTGTTTATTCCTACGAGGCCCCGTTAGCCTCCGGTGCTCCACTTGTACGCCCTACCGTCGAGAGGCACCCATCGACAGACTGCCACGTTAGCACCAATCCATGATAATATTAGTAAAACATCACTTATAATCCTGCGCAGATATTTATTTTTTAAAAAAATTAATTATGTAAATGCAAGATACTGATTTTATTTTCATGATATAATGCCTATAATAACAAAATAATAGATAAATAATGATTTACATATAAATTTATGTTCTAAATATATGTAATGTATAATTTTAATTTATTTTTACGGAAATTATGGTGCGGATCATTTTTGGGACTTCTCTTGCATTAATTTTATAACAATTTTGTTTGGCCTTCGGACGCGATTTCAGTCCACTAGAATGAATGTGACCACCACTAGAAGTAGGAGGAAACGTAGCACCTCAATGTGTTACCATATGTGATTGCGTACACCTGTCTCCACGTGGGGCAATATAGAACAAAATATTATATAGACAGACACGCTCGTACTAATTGACCAAGATCTAGCATCCTCTACTGTGCATGGTTTGCACCACAACATACTATTAGTCGCGCCTTGAACCCAGAACGCGACAAATGCCACCATACATGTATGCAAGACTACAAATTATATCAAAGCAATATTAATTTCTAAAAATTTATTTAATCAATAAATTATTCAAATTATTCTGACAATAGTTCTAATATAACATGTGTTAACATAAATCAAATATTCTAACTACTCTAACTAAATGTCAATGACTGAAAGAATCTTCAGAAAATCTAACGCACTTTTCAGTCCTGTACGATCATGTATCTAGATCTGAAAAATAAAAAAAAATATGATAGTGAGCTACGCTAGCCCACTAAGCAACATAATATCCTATAATGGGTCAAAGTATGCCAAATTCATTGGGATCTCACTCCTGTCCCCTTGATATATAAATTCATCCCCATCTAAGGGTCTGAAGATAACACTCTTTTTCTTGGCAGTTAATGGTGGCACGATTGTCTGATAATCAATCCATGCCCAGTATGACATTAAAGTCTAACACTGCCAACTCAATCAAATCGACTGTGAGTGTCTTACCTTCTATCTCTACCATACAGGTAGGATACACATATCTCACTTCTATACTATCCCCTACAGGTGTGTTAATAGCTAAGGGAATATGCATCAATATTTTATCCTTAGCTAACTTTTTAGCAAAATAAGGGAACACAAATGAATGGGTAGCTCCAGAATCAAACAACATTCTAGCTTTAATCTTATCAATGAGGAGCATACTTGTCACAGCTGCATTCGATGCCTGTGCCTCTTGTGGATTTACCGTGAACACCCTTCCTTGCCCTCTGCCTGCTGGAGCTAATGGCTGAGATGGTCCAGCACTCTGCTGTGATGCTGGTGTCTGACCTCCGCCTCTGCCTACAAGCTTCCTACTACTAGGCCTGTCCATCTGCATAGAAGGGTAGGATGCTGAAGGCACAAACTGCTGGATGACACCCTAAGGGCATTCTCTGGCAAAATGACCCGGCTATCCACATCTGTAGCATACTCTCTAGCCCATTCTGCATCTGCCAGGGTGCTGCCTCCCACATGTGTTATACACTGGCCATAATTGGAACCTGGATTCAGTTCTGGCCATAGTGACTGGAGGGCGAGGTACTGATGGTAGAAAAGTATCATGTGATCGACCTCTTTCCCTCCATTTCCTCTTACGTGGGGCAGGTGGAGCAGAGCGTGCAGACTGCTCTGTCGGGCCCTTCGGAAGACCTGCTTCCTCGGATCTACCTCTGCTGCTTTGCCCTTTCCCCATACTCATTTTTCTCTGTTCTCTTTCAGCTCTTTCTCCTTTGTTTCTGGTCTTCCGCTGTTTTGCTTTATCTATAAGCTTGGACAAAGTAGAGACCTCTACTGCCAATACCGTATTATAAAACGGGAAAATCAGACCCCGTCTGAACCTTTCTATCCTAGCAGTTTCAGTGGGGATGATGTAAGGAGCATACCTCCCCAATCTGGTAAACTCACAAGCGTACTCAGATATGCTCATTCCGGGCATCTGCTTTAGCCTCTCAAACTGAAGAGCCCGATTCTGCTTCTCAGCCGGAGACAAGAACTCATCTATCACTGCTTGCCTGAACTCTTTCCAGGTTGGAGGATTCATACTGTACAATCTATCCTCCACATGCCTCTGGTACCAGTCTCAGGCATCTTCTTTCATAGTGAGCCTTACAAGCTCTATGGCCCTTGCATCAGAACAAGGCAATCTCCAAATCATCTTCTCCGTTTCCTCCAGAAATCTCTGAGGATCTTCACCTTCTTCCCCCTTAAACTCCAAGATTCTGAGCCTCAGAAAGTCCTGTACATAAATCCCCTCATCATCCAGAGCCCGCCTGGCCATACTTCTCGGCACAGGTATAGGAGGTGGGATAGATGCCACTGACGGGGCAAGAGGCTTTCCTCGAGCAATCTGCTCTCTTAAAGCCTGATTCTCCGCCAAAAGTTGTTCTACCAGTAGATCTCTACTTCCTACCTCCCCTTGATCATCAACTCTCCGCCTGTCTGCAGGAGGAGATTTTTCTCTTTAGGGCTTGACATGTGCGGAACCTGCATCCAATGCTATATCTGGCTCCATCCTCCTTCCAGGACAAGCAGGTCCTCTTCTTGGAGGTATTTTTTATATGGTTGTAAAAGAATCAAAGAGAGAGGGCAGTTATTACACACTGAGTCATAATATGTTCTACTAAATTGCAAATGACTCATAAAATAACATACCGAAAAACCCTATGCTCCAAAGTATAATCCTATACTTAATCCTGACTCACCCTATAAATCTGACAGGACTCTTCTTAACCTTTGCTCTGATACCACCTTCTGTCACGACCCCCATTATATGGGCAGCCGCAACGGTCCTAGGGTGCGGGTAGGCATAAGGCCACCAGCCACCACGTAGAACCCTACTAACCTAACACCAACATCCTTAAACCTCCGAAACATTTTGGCATGATATGTGCACAAAATGAGCACTTTTGATCTATGTTAATCTGTCAGGATATATCAAAACATACAACCACTCTAACTGTCAGAGCAGCAATCACATAACCTGTCATATAATAAACCTAAACAATATATAACAATATATTATCACAGGCACACAACTGAACTGCACACACACATATATATATATACCTGCTTCCCAATCCATCCATGGTCAACCTATATCCACAACATGATCTATGACTATAACTATACACTATATATAACAGAAGGTTTATAATACACGAAAATGTATAAATCTCTATCTACATTATACTATGGAGCGGCACAGCTAGCAGGCAATTTCTAACCCTGCTCCTCTCTATACAACACTTGCCCTGTAATCAAAAACACCAAACTGGGGAGTGAGTATATGAATACTCAGTGAGTGGAGTAAAGAGTACTATGCACATGAGACAAGATATAATCATGGCTCGAGGTGAAATCTCAAGAGCATATGAGCAGTCATCAATAACAGGGTGCACACAACTCAACATAAGAAATATGGAGTAAATCATCACAGTATCACCACAATCACAATCAACTCATCGGGAGCATATATAGAATAATCAAATAAACATGAATGATACATCATGAATATGCTCAATAGATTATAACACTAAAAAATACAAATCGGGGTGTCAATATGCGAAGTCATCACTAGACAGCTATCGGAAGGTGGATCTTACGCCCTAGGCGAACCATAACAACTTCCTATTGTCACATGCATATGCAGAATAAGACACTATACTGATAATGTAAATGCTGACCAGTATTCAGAACATAAATCTATAGAAATATCTCACATCTGTATACTAAACGGCACATCACGGGATCTTACTTTGCCCGGCGGTAAGCCATATATAAGTCGCAGGACCGGCCGATTCTACGCCTAGGGCCGTATCCTCCCTAGAAAGGGACTGGGCTCCGTCCACCCAAAAGCCTACTATGTGCACACAGACCGGTGTTTAACCCCATCGACTATAGGTGTCCTGTAGATACTGCGAAGCCATGCATAAATGCCATAATGCACCCTTCCAATACTCTACTAAAAAAGAGTATAATCAAGACTACCACTCACTCGACCACGATCCAATCATAAACTAACATCAGGGTTGGGAGTGAGGAGTCAAGAGAGTGCAATGCAACTCAATATACCACTGAAAATGCTCTACAAGTCTTTGAAATAGAGGAAATGGAATCAATTACAAAAGAAGTCATTTCACAATTCGGAATCAATTTGACTACTCTTCTACCCCTTGTAATTCCTCTCAATATTTTTTCAAATGCATGTACAAAATAATCAAGCATGGAGAAACAAGATTATAGAGGAATCTACTACAATATCAATCAATATGCACAAGTGGAATCAATTCACACTTGGAGATATTCATGAAAATGAATTAAGAATGCTCATGGTGCAAAGTACATGACTCCCACTCACCTGCAAATCCGGCACGGTCCTGATACACCTCCAAATCTACAGTAGGCAGTGGAGGACTTCTTCCTCTTGTTTTCTAGCTTCTTGTCCAACTGTGACATGCATTAATTATACATTCAGTCTTATAACAAGGGCTCATAATCTATGTATCAATCATAAGCATAGAAAGCTTTAATTGACTCAACTCCCTCCTCACTAAATCTTCTTTTTTTTATTAATTAACTTGCTATTTATGTATATTTTGATGCAGGAGCATCTCACTCACACCTTGGACCAGTGCTGTTGGGGCAAGGCGTGATAAAAAAATTGAATTTTTTTTCTTTCTAAAATTTTTCTGACTCCCGGGCCATCTCCGACTTCTCGAGTCGACTCCGCTGAGGCTCGAGTCGACTCCAGCACCTCCCGAGTCGACTCTGCCTAGCTCGAGTCGACCCCAATCTGCCCTGTGTTGACTCCAGTTGACCTCGAGTCGACTCCGGCACGTTTTGAGGCGACTCCCATCATTTTTCTCACCTTCTTCATCTTGGATGAACAGTAATCCGGACTGACAGCGGGTTACTTCATCCCAGTTTTGATCTACTTTTCAAGCTCTAAATTTTATGAAATTTTTATCTAACATTTTACACTCATAGGGGTTTCCAGAATGATAATATATATTACCTTCGGAGGCCGATTGGCCTCCAAAATAATTCGCTGAAATCAGGACTTCGACACAGATTTTCCACAGTCTCGGAAAACCTTACCGAAATCTGATTCTCTCTCTCTTAACCACCTCTAAAACTCCTATCTAACCTCTTTACAGCCTCAATTCCATTAAGGGACTAGGTAGGGATGGGGTACTCAACACTTCTTTTTTTGTTTTCCCTCCTCCTCCTCCTCCTCCTCCTCCTCCTTCTTCTTCTTCTTCTTTTATTTCCCCTTCTTTTTCTTCTTCTTCTTCACCGCCTGAGACCTCCTCTTCTTCTCTATTTCATCCCACCGCCACAGCACCCCAAACCCCCCATTTAAATCACATCACAATGCTAAATTCCCATTTTGTTTTTGCCACTTCAATGCATCTACAATTATGCCATTAACTTTTGATTCCTTCCAATTTTGCCCCTTATATCAATTTTTAAGGACTATTCTATCCTTCTTTATATATATATAAAAAAAATTGGGGTTATTACAACGACCCACGATGGATGAATAGAACCTAAAATAAATACAGCCCACAAGGGTTGAATAGGGCCCAAAATGAATTCGGCCCACAAGGGATGAGCAGGGCCCACAATGGATACGGCCCAACAGGGTCCAATAGATGTTGTTCATCCCGTTGAGTAAGAAAACAAGGAGGAAGGGGAAGAGAAGGAAGAGAGGGAGGAGGGGTTGCTGGGCCTGGGTGGTCGGAGGTTGACAGCCAGCCGACAACAACCGGCGGTGGCTGCATTGACCGATGAGAAGGAAGAACTAAGATCATCCTCGGTTTAGCCTGAAATAGGGGATGGGAACACACTCGACAACAGGACACAGAGAGGGGGGTGGGGGGGGGGGGTAGGAAGGACCTCGGCTGCAGCTGCTCAACTGGTGGCATCGGTGTTCGAAACAGAGAGGAATCAAAGGAAGCAGAGCAATCAGGGAGGACTTCGGATGGCACTCACCCGAGGTGGCATGCCGACTACCGGAGGAGGAGAAGGAGGGAGGGGGAGGGAGGAGAGAGCTCGGTGGTAGTGATGGGCATCGGGCCGTGCCGGGCCCGGCCCGGCCCAGGCCCACCGGGCCACAGACTAAACGGGTCGTGCCTGGCCCGGCCCGCTTCGTAAACGGGCCGTGCCTGGCCCGGCCCTAGGCCCATGGGGTGGCGGGCTGTGCCGGGCCCTGGCATGAGATGGCCGTGCCGGGCACGGCCCGTGACGGGTCCAAACGGGCCGTGCCTGGCACGGCCCGTCTGGCAAACAACCAACTAGCCGTTACGGGCCGTGCGAGGCACGAGACGTGCCGTGCTGGCATGGGAACAAAATAGCCATTTGGAAACGGCTATTTTTTGGTTTTTACCCAAAATACCCTCCCAACAGTCCAAAAACGGCTAATTTGAGGGGTATTTTGGGAAAAAAATTTGGAGTCCTATAAATATCCTTTTTCTCCCTCATTCTCACCACACCAAACCAACTATTCTCTCCTTCTCTACTACTACTATTTCTCTCTTCTAAAGTGCTCTTCTAGCAATTTAATTTTTAGTTTGCATTTAGCAAGTGTTCAAGTGCTACACAAGAGGAGGTTCTTGTTGAGAAGAGAAGGTCACTCCTTGTTGAGAGCACAAGAGGAAGCTCAGAAATCTTGGCTCTACCTCTGCCCTCTGGTTTCTCTACTCAATTCCTCCTTGTGGTTAGTTTTTATTTTTTGCATTCATCAATTTAGATATGTCATCTTTTGAGGAAAGTCATTTAGGCATTCCTCCTGTTTCTGAGGGAGAAGAAACTAATCCCCAACCCCATGTTCCTAGTTTCTCTAGAACTAGTGAACCGAGTGAAGATCAAACCTCTTCTCATAAGAGGACTAGTGCTGTATGGAATGAATTTGATAGAATTATAGTTGATGGAGTCTGAAAAGCAAAATGTAAAAAATGTGCCAAACTTTATAGTTGTAGTAGTAGTGGGGGAACAGACCATCTAAAAAGACATCAAGAGAGTCATAGGATGCATGATTCTCGTCTTCAAAGTACCCTTAATATACAAGGAGGATCACTTTTAGGTAATTTTGCATATAATCATGAAAATAAAAAAAAAAGCACTTGTAAAATGAATAGTTAATGATGAATTACCTTTTAGTTTATGTGAATCTTTTAATTTTGAAGAATATGTTCAATTAAACCTACAACCTGCTTACAAAAGAACTAGTAGGCGTATATTTAGAAGAGTAGCTATGACTAACTTTTTAGCAATTAGACAAAGTTTAATTGAAACACTCTTTACTTTAAATGTAAAAGTTTCATTAACCTCTGATATTTGGTCAGCATCTGTAGGTAGTAATTATTTTATTGCCATTACTGCTCATTATATTGATAATGATTGGCAATTAAATAAACGTATTCTTGCTTTTCGTGCTTTTGATTTTCCACATTCTGGGCAACAAATTTCAAATGCCATTTATCAAACTGCATGTTCATATAATATTAATGATAAAATTATATCTATTACTTTTGATAATGTATCTAATAATAATTCTGCTGTTATATTATTAAAGGACTCATTGCATCCCATGTTAAATGAAAATTTATTGCATATTAGATGTGCATGTCATATCTTAAATCTTTCTGTTCAAGCTGGCATGGGCATGATTCAAGATGTCATTTCAAAAATTAGAAATGCAGTTTCTTTTATTCATGCTTCAAGATCAAGACTTCAAGAATTTAAGGAACTATGTATAAATCATGATAAACATTTTAAAAAATTTAAACTTGATGTAATTACTCATTGGAACTCAACATATAGCATGATACATGATGCATACCCATATAAAAACTTATTAAGTGCATATATTAATGATCATGTATTAGGCTTTATATTGACTGAAATTGATTGGAATAAAGAAAAAATTTTGGAAGATTTTTTGCTTAGTTTTTATAATGCTACTAATGTTCTTTCTGGTATTTATTATCCAACTTCATGTTCATTTTTACAATAAGCATATATAATTAGTCAAAAATTTGCAGAACATAGATATGATAATATTTTAATGCCTATTATTGAACAAATGGAATCTAAATGGAATGAGTATTGGGACAAGATATGTCCTATGCATAACGTAGCTGCTGTATTTGATCCAAGAGTTAAATTGAATGCGTGCTAATTTTACTTGATGCATACTGTGAAAATATGATTCAAGATCCTGAACCTGCTAAAATTGAGGTAAAACAACTTCTTTATGATATTTATGCTATATATGATGAAAAAATTCGTGGATCTAGATTCTTCGTACAAAGCTCTATTTCTTCTTCTAGTAGTTCTCGTTCGTCATCTATTTTTTCATTCATTGCAGAGAGAAAACACACACATGCTTCAAGTTCTTCTTCATCTTCTTCATCTTTAAGTAGTGAACTAGAATTTTATTTACGAAATGATCTTCAGTCTTCATATGATGAAAATCAAATAGAGAGTCTAGATGTATTATCTTGGTGGAAGAGTGTTAAAAATCAATATCCTGTTATGTCTGCAATTGCACGCGATATTTTAGCTGTGCCAATGTCCACAGTAGCATCGGAATCCGCTTTTAGTGCAGGTCGGCGTGTTCTTGACGAAAAGAGAAGTAGGATGACTGGCGAAACGGTTGAGATGCTTCTTTGCTTCAAAGATTGGTTGGATGCTGAGGCGAGACTTCAAGATAAAGATGGACATAATACAACATCCTCTGATGATGATGATACAAACACTATTGAATAATGAATACTGAATCACTGATGATTAGTAAGATTTCTTAATTTTTTATAATTGTACATTTTTATTTTTTTAATTGTTAAAGTGAGTCATCTCTATTTTTTCTCCTTTCTTATTGTATTCCGGAGGTCAGACCAAGGTCCAAACCTTCCTTCATGTACCATTTTGATTTAAATTAATAAACTGGTAGGGGTCTATGCCAAACCCCCCACCATTAAGGTGGCTTTATATTAATAAATCCTTAGTTTCCAATATTTATTAATTTATTAAAAAAAATTATTTTTATTTATTTTAAGGAGGACGGGCCGTGCCTGGCCCGGCCCAGGCCCGAGTCAGGCCCTTATGGGCCGTGCCGGGCGAGCTCGCGGGCCGTGCCGTGCTTGGCCCACGAGTCGTGCCAGCCCAGGCCCTTATGGGCCGTGCCGGGCTCGGCCCACGGGCTAGAAATTGGTAACCCAGCCCGGTCCCCTTTTATGGGCCGTGCTAGGCACGGCCCGTTACTGTAGTAAGCGGGCCGTGCCTGGCACGGCCCGCTTCGTGCCGGGCCGTGCCGGGCCATGGGCGGCCCGGCCCAATGCCCATGTCTACTCGGTGGTGGGTCAATGGCAAAGGTATGAGGGGTTTTATAGAGAGGGTTGTAGCTCGTTCACCACCGTGATTCTCATGGTGGTTGAGCGAGAACGGCGGCCATTTAAAGTAGCCATAGAGCTACCGCGGAGCCGCCGCGGGGCTGCCGCGGAGCCGCCGCGGAGCCGCCCCGGAGCCGCCGCGGGGATACTATGGATCTTGCCTCCATTTTCCTGAGGAAGGAGGAGGAAAGGATCGCGATCGCGATCCTTTGTTCTAGCTTCTCTTTCAGCCATGGGCTGAAACCGGTTGGGCTGCCGGCTTCAGCCCCAAATAGCCCATTCTGGGCCAGATATCATAATTATCACCATTAAAAATGATTGACCATCAACAACGTTATATTTATGTATGTTATACATGATTGTTTTATTTGATAACCATCCATCTCTCTTGATGACAATCAACAAGCATTGTATTCTACGGTGCCATCAAACTATCCATGCTCATAAATATTAGTAAGGAGCTCTAATCGGAATAAGAGCAAATGAGGGTTGGCCCGTGTGGTTTCACATTGGTAAGAAAGTCTGTTTGAAGCCTTCAGACATGATCCACAGGGAAAAGACAAACGCCAAACACATGCATCCAGGCAGATACCAGCGGACACACCATCTAATGAATCTTTCTTTGACTACATAATAGTTTTGATACCATGCCCTTTATCTGTTTTGCATGAATTAGAATAACACGCGCAAGCTTATTAATTAATTAGCCCGGTAACCGAGCATCGTGATTTGTGCCCAATACATGATGTTTTCTTGCGATGGTGCCCGTGGTGACACATAAAATGGTTTCTAGCCCAGGTCCGTGTTCAAGGAAAGCACGCTGTTGGCCAGTCCGCTGAGAATAATTGTTGTCTGTCCAAGATGTTAAATGGCATTATTGCTTGTCCAAAAATGGCATGGCCGTAACCATGTAGATTCTCACCCTCTTCTCTATAAATACATGGAAACTCTTTCAGTATGGTGAAAAACCTGAACACTATATTCTCATACCTCTATCTCTCTTTTGTCTATCATGTTTTCTCTCGAAACTCTGCCCGATCTAAGCATCAGAGAATTTCCAGCTGGATATATTTTAGCAACTCCTGATCATTTTCTGTGATGCAGATCAGCTCCAATACCATATATACAATACTCCTCCAACCCAACCAAGCAAAGCAACCTCTCCCATCAGCTCGTCCCCGTTGAGTCGGATTTTGAGTAGCAACGGGACTTAAACTCGAAGACTCGTGCATTTGGATACGATGGGTGGGCCACATATGATAGGGCTTCCCAATAGGAGAAAATGTTGGATGCTGACTATACCTTTTTTTTAAGTGCAAATCCTCTGCAATCTTAAATTACCAAGCCTGGTCATTTTGAATGAAAAAAATGTCTCTCTCCATTCTTCATTTTTTTTCTTTTTTGCCTACTAAAATTCACCAAGAACTCAAGTTGTATGAAACTCTGGGTTATATATAAACCAGCAGCCATCTTATTTTATCAAGGTGGTTTGTTAGGCTAATGAGCATCATCTAAAAACAAGGAACACCAAATCAAAACAAGTTTGTGAGGGACATGAAAACAATAAAGCACTACCAACGAAGAAATTAAGCATGCGCAGAAGAAGAAGAGCTTGGCTTTGCCGAACTCCCTCACATGCATCCAGCTGGTGGATTCACAAGGTTCATTGGTCTAAGATATGCGCGGAGCAATGTGGCTTAAATATGAGACCTTGCTGCTTTGTTACACCCTATGGGCTAGGTGGAAGAGAGGAGGAAAGGACGACAACGACGCAAACCAACTAAAGCCACCTTGTGAAGGGAGAAGGAAGGGCTGAAAGCGATGCACAACAAGCAGCGTTTGGCCTCCAGAAAAAAAAGCCACCTTGTGAAGGGAGAAGGAAGGGCTGAAGCAGCCGACGGGTCTCTCAGATGAGAGGATGGTCATTGCCGTACCTATCCGCACCCCGAATCCAATCGATCACCAGAAATGAGTCCTCCTCTAAATACACCCGGTCGGCACCAAGAATCTGTCTCACATAAGATACACCCTCCCAAGCAGCCTGAAGCTCTGCCCCAACAACCGTAAGACCTGGCGTGCGGCGGCCACCGGCTGCTATCAGCCTTCTAGCAGAGTCTCTAATCACAAAGCCAACTGCTCCAGACACTCCATCCCGCAGCATGCTACCGTCGAAGTTCACTTTGAGATGACTAGGGGGTGGGGGCACTTAAGAAATAAGGGTAAACCTCAGCGCTGTGACAACGGAAGGAGTGCCTCAGATATTTCTAGCCAACCCAGAAGAAAACATAGCAGCAGCTGCAGAAATCTTCCACCATGTAATGTGGCTATATCTACCACCATCATCGGAGGCGACCTCATGCTCTCAAAAATGTCTTCATTCCTATCCAACCATATGTAGTAAGCCAGATTTGCATGAAGGATCCCTGCACCGACAGAACTGGGTTCCACCGGAAGACTCTCAGCATATGAATCAGATCCTACGCCGACTCCACCGAGTGGGGTAGGGGTACCGGTGACCTACTCCATATCTCTCTGGCTCTGGGACACTGTAAGAGCATATGATCAATCGTCTCCTCGATATCGATACACACCTCGCAACATTGGAACACCCACACCCCTCGCCTAGTTACCTTTCAGATGAAAAGTGCCACTCGCGGGTGAAGCCGCATCCTCTATATCCATCCTCCATCTATCTATCGAGCTGGCTCCCTACTAAGCAGAGTGTGAAGATCCCTAGCTCGCACTTGCGATCGCCCAGACGGCACCCAAACTAGCCTGTCAAGCTCCTCCTGGGCGGGGATTGGTAGAGCCAAGACCCTCTCTACCAGCTGCTCCCCAAACACCTCCCAGATCAGCCCATCCCTCCACCGACCTCCATCTAGGTCTAACAGGTCACTGATCCTGCAACCTGCCAGTCTCGTCGAGTCTACCATGGTCGGAAAGCGACTAATCGGCTGCTCAGTCACCCACACATCCTCCAGAGCATCAATGGATTGCCCATCCCTAATGGTTCATCTGATCATCAGAAGCACCCAATCAGCTCTAGCACACATCTCCCTCCAGACGGGTGAATGGTGACGGCCAGCTCTTACTCTAGGCAACAAAGCACCGTACTTGGCCCTCATCAGTGAGGACCACATGCACTAGGGCTCTAACACAAATCTGGCTGCATGACGTGCCGCTAAGGTCTCCCATCTAGCTAACAATGACTGCACCCCCAAACCTCCCACCCTAATCGGCTGACACACAACCTCCCACGCCAATAGATGAATACCACCTCTATGTCTTCTCTCCCCCCCTAATAAAGTGCCTAAAGAGCTGCTCAGGAGTCCTCAGAAATGCCACTGGAATGAAAGAATTGGATAATAAATAAATAGAGATCAAAGTAAGAACTGACCAAACCATGGCAATCCTTCCCATCATTGATAGCGAATGCATTTGCCAACCCTCCAGCTTATGCCTGATGTTAAGCTTGAGAGAAGAGCACACCCTGCTGCGCAGCTGCTGACCAGTGATCGGGATCTCCAGGTACCTCAACATACTGTCCTGCTCTCCCACTCCTAAAATCTCTAATATTGAGTTCTTCACTGCCGACCTGAGTTTTGGGCTGAAACAGATGGCTGACATTGTCAAATTAACTCGTTGGCCTAACACTGCACAATAGTCTCGTAGAATCCTACAAATGACTCGAGCAGTCGGCCGGGTTGCCCTGACAAGCAATAAACAATTATCAACGAAGAGCAGATGAGAAATAGGAATGGCCTCCGCCACTGGCCTATATGCCTCCAACTCTTAAGTGACCACTTCATGTTTAAGAGCTCTGGATAGCGCATCCGCACAGATGATGAGAAGCAAGGGCGAGAGAGGGCACCCCTGGCGCAGCCCTACAGAAGACTCAAAGTAGCGGAATGGTGTGCCGTTCACCAGCATGGCGAATGAAGGAGCCCTGACACATCCCATCACCCAACTATTCCATGTCTCATGAAAGCCAAACCCCTGTAAAGATTGCTGCACAAAATTCCAACACATCCTATCATAGGCCCGCTTCATATCGTGCTTGATCCCCATCAAGTTCCTCCTCATCGGGGCCCTACCAAGATTAAACATAAACTTCGGGGCAATAAGAGCATTATCTGAGATATTCTGACCTCCCATAAAAGCACCCTGCTCCGGACTGATCAATCTCGGGAGAATGTCCCTCACCCTAACTGCAAGTATCTTCACCGACCATCATTACTTGATTCCCCTCTCAAAGGCTTCCCCAAATCTGACGCTGCTGAGAGGATGACTTCATTGTTTCCCTGTGCTGGATTGCACGCCTTGTTCCATGAGACGCCCACTTTGCCAGCTTGAGTGACCTTCCCCTTGTCGGTGCCATGGTGGCCATCGGCCACCCTTGTCAGTCCCCGTCGCTCCACCGCCGCCTCCGCTTGTGTAGCCCCGGTCGGCGCCACTACCCCCAGCTTTGAGAGACCCGCTGCCGAGCTCGACCGAACCAGTCGTCCAAGCTTCACCGCCCCTTGGCTCCATGATGTGAAGCCTGCACCCCTGACGTCGAGGTCCCCCTGAGGTCCCCCCAAGAAGGTGAACTTTAATGACAACGTTGGTACGGGAGGGGGTAGCAGAGGTGCAGGGTTTGTCATCCGAGACCAGGAGGCCATATTCGTGGTAGCCGGGGGTCGGTGGATATTTGATCAGTCTGTCATGGGTACTGAGTTTAGAGCAGCATAAAAGGGCATTACTTATGCGAGACGGATGTTGGGTACAGATCATATTCTTCTTGAGGGAGACTTTACCATGGTAATCAAGTGGATTCAAAGTCGGGGACACGCAACTAGTGAGATGCGGCTGCTCTATGACATCTGCAGTAATCTAGGCAAGTGCGCCTCCTATCGAGCGACACACATTTACATGAAGGCGAACAATGTGGCAGACTGGGTGGCCTCTTATGCGGCCCGTTATTTTGGAGGTTTTATTTGGAAGAACCACGTGACTGTCCTTTTTTCTTTGCACTCTATACTTTTGTCTGATCTTATGGGCTACGCCCACACACGTAGTGTGTGAGTTCCTGTTGTACCAAAAAAAAAGAAAAAAAGGCACATGCACCCATGTCTCACCCGGCAATGAGTGCAGGCCCATCCTACATGTAGAAATAGAACAAAACCAAGTATAGAAATATATTATGAATTTTAAATTTTTTATAAATTATAAATTTAATTTTTTTATAATTTATAAATATATTCTTAAATAAATATTGTTAAATAGCTTCATCCCAAAATATGCCCTAATATTAGCATAATTTTAGAGATCATGTAACAACCAGCATCGCCAATAATATCTTTTTTATTAACGTGATTATGTATCAATCTATATTATTTTTCTTTATTAGCATGATAGGTTGTTTGATGACAGATTAAATAGTACTATTAAATCATTTATAAAGCATGTATCTTTTGATTGACAAAGCTTATATGTTGGTCATGAACTATGGGGGTGCATTTTTCTAGTCTTTTCTTGGAGGTCACGCCTATCTTTTGGCTTTGGTATCAGAACATTGGCCTCCCTGGCTGGAAAGGCAGCCCACTATAGCTTTCTTCTTGCTTCTGATGTCCAGATTATTGCCCGTGAAACCAGGAGCTTTAAGTATTGCTGGTTTTGTGCCCCCATAGGCCCTACATCAGAGATATCAACGGTCATGATGCACCTGGTCTGCACTTTGGATTCCAAAAGGCACCTCTTCTCCTCTGTTTGGAGTCTGCTAATTTTCAGAGCTATTGGCTTGATTGCATGCACTTTCTCGTTACAAGTAAAAGTGCTCGTTTCATGTTTCCTGTATGTTTTGATTTCAAAGGCAAACATCATGACATGGTGTGCGATAGGCCAGTTTCTAATGCCAAGATTTGTTGGGTTGCTAGATATTTATCGAAGAAAGAGAAATGTGTCTTTAGAGAGGATAGATGTTCAGATACTGCAATGGCATCCATTAAAATGATGCCCTCGTTTATTAGCTATATATGTATATTAGGTCACTTGCAATAGTTTGTCGGACCCTCAAAAATTTGGGACAATAATATGGCCATGCTATCGAGTAATACAATCTATTATAACACGAAGCTAACAATTACATTTAACCTCTAAATTCATCTCAAACAAAATATAATAAATAAAAGTCCAATCTTTTATCTATTAAGTGCAACCAAAACTGATTCAGAATATCTAAATCCAAACATAAATACGAAACCCACAATCCTCAATATATTTTCTACATATTCATAATCGACTAAAGAATTAAAATTTGGCTACAAAATCGCCAAACTTGCCAGCACGAACTCAAAGCTTGGACCATCCTTCGTTCCTACTAATCCTACTCATCTGAAAAGAGAAAAAGAAAAATAAAAATATGCGGTCTTGGGTACTTATATAGGAGCAAAGAACCCAAATAATATTTTATGACTAGCCATTTTGGATGAAATTCTGGATTATTACAAATGGTATCAAAGCGGACCCAACTCATAACCTATATGGACTAGAGGACACTATAGCATAAATATATTAGGGCTGACCATGGGCCGATCGTGGTGCTTGTGATTAGATTTGAATGGATTTGAACCCTTAGCCTAACGAAGATATCGGAGCTTAAAGTGGGAGAGTATGTGAGAACCCATATGAGTGTGTGTTAGTCCCACATCAGTTATTTTCTGGATAGATCTTGAGTACTTATATAGGATCAAGAAATCCAATAATAATTATCTAGAAATTGTTGCAATTCCGGTACGATACATTTTGTTTTATGGGGTCTGGAGCCAATCACTTGTCACAGCTTATTTGACGATATGTAGCATGAACACACCTCCTGTTTTGTGGCACAAAATTCTTGTTACAAACCTCTTATCGATCATTTCATAAACTTGTATTATTTCAAGGGTCATGCAATTTATTCTTGGATAGAGAAAATGAGATATCTATAATTCTTGCTCATTTTGTTTCTCTTAATTTTTTGAAAATCCTTAGTAAATAGAGAAAGTCATAGCAGCCGGCCCACCATTTTTTTTTTTTTTTTTAGCAGCGGCGATGCAGCATCAACCGTCTCCTCATCAAAGAGCGGATCTTGCAATCGTGTAGCTGAAAGTTCGATTTTGCGGCCATCATTATGGGTGTTTTTTTTGTCCAAAATTGCCTGATTTTTAGACAAAAAGCCTGCCCATATATCATCCGAGCGAATATTGTTTCACGGTGGAAACCACTGAATTGCCGTGGGTTCATCATGAATCTTCTCAAAATAGGCTGATTACCATTCGACAAACTGTTCCCACGAACGTTATGGTGAGACTTGTATTGTCACTGTACTTGTAAATTGAACGACCACCAAAAACATGATGAGATGAGACTTTTTCCCCCTTCATAATGCCTCCAATGAGGGCATCATTAGGGGTTGTCATAAATCATTAGGTCAGGGTGCATGCATTATCCAAAATCAAACCCAAGACTCAATTAAAACACTATGTCCATACTCGATGTTAGATCCATAAGAGTACCTAAAATGGGATCTCATGAACCTTAAGCTATTAAAAAAATAATGATACAAGAAAATGGTTAAAAGTAAGAAAAGGTTATCCTTACCAATATTTTTTTAATAAAAGGATAATCAAGTTGGCTTTCAAGTAGTCAAATCATAAGTCACAGATAGAATTTTATTGGATCAAAGTGGGTTGCTATTTGATTTTTATAATTAAAAGACAAAATTCTTCCGCCTTATTTCTAAAAAAAAAAATTTATTTTTCTTTGCATAAACGGATGTATCATACATAGCGAGTACAAATATACCCAAAGAAATCAAAAGACCTTAGCTGAGCTACCATTCCTATTATCTCATGCCCTTATGCGCCACTCCTCTTTGCTTGAAAAAGCAAATATGACTTCGCTACCTTTCTCTGAGCTTCTAGGCAACAGATCCCACTCCCTAAGAAGAGTCATTAAGAGAGAGGAATCCATTTAAAGGTTCTAACATAGGGATTGCTAAAAGTCAAATTCGGGAAAAAGAACCGATTGTATGGAAAATACTTCAAGAAGTTATGCGGGAGCATCCTGTATTGTTGAATAGAGCACGCACCTTGCATAGATTAGGCATACAGGCCTTCCAACCCATTAACAAGTCCCGGAGGGCACTAGGTAGTCCTTCTCTCCCAACCATAAGGTCTCTCCAGAATGATTAGCCACATAAGAGGCTGCCCAATCTGCTGCTCCGGTAGTCCTTTTACTTTTTATTCACCTTATTTCTTGATTTCAGGGTGGGCTTTTTCATGGGCTGAACCATGGCAACTAAATCTCTTAGGCTATCAAGCCTTATGCTTGCTTGGGCCCACAAAACTGAGAGACCTGTGAAGTGAGAAAGATGAAACTGCCAAATGTCCAGCTGGAAAGCCATTGACCTGGCATCCTATTGTTAATTTGTTATGACTCCATCGACCACATCTACAATTTGGACAATTCGTAATCCCTTGTCTTGCAATAACAGATAACGTTCCTTTTAATTTTGTTTGCTCTATACAAAGAAATGACAAGGAAAGTTTCTCTTATGATGCAATAAAAGAAAGTTAAATGGCAAACGTAACTCGGTGACTTCCATTCTTACACGCAATGAGAATCTAAGACCATACCCATAGCCATAGCCATCAATCATTAGTCCCGAATGTATCATCTCTTGCCTCTAGAGATAACTAGAATGAATGAGGCATGCTTCAAAAGGATCTATAGCCCCGTTCTTCACATTCGAATTTAATTAGTAGTGCGGACGAAGAGGAGTTCTCATAAAATACTAGGTTGTGAATGAATGTTCTGATCATTTGTGGCAATGGAAAAGGAGTTCTATGGCCATATTGTCACGACCTGTCTTCATTCTATGGCACCCAAAGACGTACAACACTAACAAAGCCCTTGGTGGAGTAACAAGAGCCAAAAGAACATATACTTGATAAGGTCCCTGCTTAGGGGTTTCATCATTGTCGGAGCAATTACAGAAGACCACAACATGGCAAGCTAACATAATATTCAGCAACCATAAGGAAGAGGAAAAGGAAAAGGAAAACATATATAGATAGAATCATGGCAAATCCCCCGTCGTTAAGTAGCAGCCATGGCTGACGAAGCTGCTCCACGAAATTATCAAAGGGGTTTCCGGGCAAGGAAGAAGTAATTCGGGGTGAAAATTTCTTTCCTGCATCCATCAGTTTTATATATTATCTCATTGTAGGGGTTTCATCATTGTAACCGACACGAATAAGGGGGGCAAACGCCAATGCACAGGAAGATTGGGAGCATCCAGAAATTACAGCAAGTAAACTGGAAAAAAATATTTTACTTACCTTCCACCTTCCACAAGCCCTTCAGCAGCCTTGTCCAGCACTGATGATACTCTCCCAGTTCCCGCCGGAGCAAGACGCACAAATTCTAGTGTCTTGACCTACAGAACACCAAAATGAACAATATTTAATGACAAGCAAAAAGAAAGAAGAGGAGGAAAGAGATATGGAACAAGTAGTGTCGTAGTGATCTCAATTACGATAGATTTGGTAATGACACGTCCAACAGCAGTCAATCGAAAGCTTGTCATGGAGAGACGCCTCGGATCCAAGGGCAAATACCATGGCACAGGAGAATCTAATGCAAAATCCTTCGCCCATACGACCTGTGAGAAAGCAATTGCATACTAGAGTCTCACATACCTTTATATAGAGGAAGCATTAAGGACCAATATATGCTGTGTAATCTTCTACCTCAAATCCAGCAAGCCTTACGGCTTCAAGGCATTCGTTTGTAGTTCTTATGTCAGGGAGACCATCACCAAGCTCGATTAGAGCCCTAGTTTTCTGATGACTTTCATTCGTCGGATCAAAGTGATCGGTCAAGCACCACTCATAGGCCGCAAAACACTGGCCAGGCTTCAGTGCTCTATAAATCTCCTTATAGCAGCCAAGCTGGAACGAGCAAAAAAGCATTAGAAATATATGAAGAAGGTATGATACAATCATGGTATGTCACACCGTACCATATCAAACGGTACCGGACATACCGTATCGTACCAGTATACTGGTACTGCTAGCGTACCGACCCTCGGTATGCTAAAAATTCTGTACCGTACTGATACTATGCTAGTGTAGCATCGGTACGGAGTCTGGTATCGGCATGGCGAACCTTGGATACAGCCAAAAGATAAGCTATTCGAAACGTGTACACAAGCATATGAATCGGCAGATTACCACATCTGGTGCATGACATGTTGCTTCTATAGCATATATCGCATCAAAAGTGTTATCGGGGAATGGCATTTTCATGAAGTCGCCCTGCATGTATGAGAAGTGAAGAGTATGGAGGACATGAAGATTATTCTAAATATTAACCAAGCATACTGAATTATATCTCTATATAATACCTCTAACTATAGAGGTTAAAGACATTTAAAATTCTAAATTATACCTCTAAATGAGAGAAATTGGCAATAATTTTTGCAAAAACAGACAAATATATAACATAATACAACCCCAGAAATAGAAAAATAGTGATACAAAAGAGAGAGAGAGAGAGAGAGAGAGAGAGAGAGAGAGAGAAAAGCCACATGTACCTCAACCATGTTGCAAGACTCACTCAATCCTGCTTGCTGGTTTAGCTCCTGTGGAATGAACACTGTCAGTCAGTAAAGGTTTTCTATCAAGTCTCAAATGCATGTTGATATTAAGAAAGACAAATAGGTATTAGAATAGTTAAGACAGAAAGTATTAACAACCTTGCCTCTTGTTATCTGGTACTCACTGTTGCACAATCCGGTAATGGATGCAAAGCTGCAACAGTTCAATATGTGAAGTTATCATAGCTATTCTCTTCTTGTTTTTTTTTTTTCTCAGGTATAAGGGAGGTAAATTGCATTCATTAATTTCTAAGATAAGTACATCCAATAACTATTTGCATTTACAAGATGTAATAGATAAGCAGGAAGCCTTGTTGATCCATTGTATAGAAAATAACAAAGACCACTTATCTGAAATAATGAAGGAACACATCACAACCCAGAAGAACCTTTCAAATTACCCACCTTTTTCTGATCACATTAGACTGCCATTGATTCATCTTAGTAATGGATCAACAGAAATGGTCAGATTATGCAATTTTTTAGCCTTCAATTTTCATTTAAGCATCATATCAAGTTGTATTTACACAACAATTGCATCCACATACATACCCTAACCTCGTCTTGTCGATGAGAACTTAATGATAGCAGTGTAACATACCTCCTGAAAAATGTGAGGCATATGACCTGTCCTAGTGCTATCCCTGCCCTAGCTTGTTTAACAACAGAATTCTTATAGAATTTGCTGCTCTAATTTTGATATGATTCAAAATAGCTTCTCTGATAAATGCGACATGATAATTATGCAGCAGGATCCATTTTAACTTTAGAATGGAATACAGAAAAACAACTTGCAGGAACAAAGCTGAGAAAAAAAGATTACCTAAATCTAGCAATTTCCCGTAGTGGTCCACCAATTCCACAAACCACATCCAAAACCTGCATTTACAAATATACAGAAGCATACATTACCTACAAGGCATCTTGCCTACAAAGATTTGCCATGTAAGTCACAAAAGGAAAGACAACTAAAACCTTCATTCCCCTTTTCAAGCCTAGTTGTAGCGCAATAAAATGCTCGTGGCGCTTGATGCTTTCTTTTAATGATTCCCCTTTCCATCTTCATAAACATTATTAAAGTAAATAATTAATTCTAAACAATTATCAGGAAATGATCCATAAACAAAGTGTATTTTTTTTCTGATGAAAGATGAATAAATTAAATGTCAGTAATTAAAGTAGTGCTAACCGGGGAGCAAAATGGAAGGACTCTCCCCAGCCATATTCATAGAAGCTTGTTACAAGATCATAGTACTTGTTTACCTGAAATATATCAAATAAATACCAAAAGCATTTAGTTAGACTTTGCAAGGATATGGTTAAAACCACATTGACTGTTTCATGCTGGATTCAAAATCGCAGTTATTCAATGATATAGAAAATGAGTTCATCCTACAGGTTATGATGTTTTGAAATCTTTTCATCAGATTACAGAAAACAAAAATTGCTCCTATATTTTCATCCAGATTCCTTCACAAGACAAACAAGCATCACGTCATCAATACAGATTTAGTTAATAATTGACACTGACGCGAACTAAACTTAACCCTAAAAAAAGGGTCTTGTTTGGATATTCAACTTGAAGAGATATAATTATGCAATTTCATGGACCAAATTTATGCCTTCAACTAATCTCAAAAACTGTCAGCTATAGCTGATAGCTGATCACAAGTACCTTAGGCTTCATCAGTAAACATCCAAGTCATGACCAAGGTATCCTAACCTATCATACAATATTTGTCCTTATCCTGACATAAAAATCTGTTTAATCAAAAATGAAGGTATAAATACAAAGTATAAAAACCAGGATTTGAAAGTATAAGAGTCCATATTATATTTGTACATACATACATACTGTAACAACAACCCAGGACCTCACCCAAAATGGCTAGCCGGAAGGTATTATTTGGGTTCCTTGATCCTGTATAAGTACCCAAGATCTACCTAGCGAATAACCAATGTGGGACTAAACATACGCCTGCACGGGTCCTCACATACTTCCCCCGTTCAAGCCCTGACGTCCTCGTCAGGCTAAGGATTCATATCTATTCAAATCTAATCACAAATACCACGATTGGCCCGTGGTCAGCCCTAATGGATCTGTACTGCAGTGTTCCCTAGTCCACATAGGTTATGGGTCGGATCTGCTCTGATACCAATTGTAACAACCCAGGACCTTACCCAAAATGGCTAGCCGGAAGGTATTATTTGGGTTTCTTGATCCTGTATAAGTACCCAAGATCTACCCAGTGAATAACCGATGTGGGACTAAACACACGCCCGCACGGATCCTCACATACTCCCCCCGTTCAAGCCCTGACGTCCTCGTCAGGCTAAGGGTTCATATCTATTCAAATCTAATCACAAATACCACGATTGGCCCGTGGTCAGCCCCAATGGATATGTACTGCAGTGTTCCCTAGTCCACATAGGTTATGGGTCGGATCTGCTCTGATACCATTTGTAACAACCCAGGACCTTACCCAAAATGGCTAGTCGGAAGGTATTATTTGGGTTCTTTGATCCTGTATAAGTACCCAAGATCTACCCAGCGAATAACCGATGTGGGACTAAACACACGCCCGCACGGATCCTCACACATACATACGTACATACATGTATTCAGATTGCAATCTTTAAAAATATACTGCATCTGCCATCTCATGATCTTGATTTTTGCTGCTTATACAAGTCATAGCAAACTCTCATATACCAGAAAAAAATTAAGAAACGTTAAATGCCAGTAATTTGACAATTGACACTAGTTACCTTTTTGATAGTGCTTTTGTTTTTGTTTTTAAAATTCCAATAAGAATTGAAATAGACTGAACAGAAATAATGATGAAACCTTTTTGTTTTTAAAATTGTTTGTAAAACCTTTAGGCCGCATTTTTGAGCATAAAGCAGGCTTAGGCATGGAATAAGCCTTATTCTTGCCAAACAGCCTTTTGAAAATAGGCACAACCAAGGAAGAGTTATGCTGGTGAAACTTGCTTATGACAGGCATAAACATTCCAATGGGGAGCTGTCATAAGCTACTCCTTGGCATAAAGGCATCTTTCATATCTACTTTTTATTTTGTTATGAACAAAAATTTCTCGTCCAAAAAGTGTTCCAAAAATTATAACCAAACAGAAATTGGAATAACTCATAGCGTAACTATTCCCAAGGGCATAATTTTTGTGTTCCCATTTTTCTTGTTCCCGAATCAAATGCACGCAAAAGGTAGGCATAAGTGAGAAATGGTTATGTCAGTCAAACTTGCTTATAATAAGCGTAAGTATTTCATAGGAGAGTTGTCATAAACTATTCCTGGCCATAAAGGAATTGTTAATGCCTACTTTTTACATTTTTTTTGGATAAAAGAATCCTTATTCAGAAGTTATTCCAAAAATCTTCCTAACATCGTAGCCAAACGGAATTTGAAAAACTTGAGGCATAACTATTCCCACAGGCATAGTTTTTTCTGTTTCTATTTTTCCGGCATAAACAACCACAAACAATCTCGGACATAGGTAGGAGTTATATTTGAAGTGGAATAGCTACAACATATTCCTACTTTAATGTGACTTTTGAAGAGTTGTGATTGGTTCAGGACTCTTGGATTTATCTTTTTCCACTATAATAATAATATGCAAACAATACGTCCATACATGGCAGCAAATTGAAGGTGTCCATAGTTTATTTCTTATCTATGGAGTCTAGAAAAGTTCACAAAAAACTGCACAATTTAGTAACTTCCTCCTATCATAGTAAACCGATTTTCAACATCATTTTATGAACCAAGCAAGCCTCAATTTCTTCAGATATTTAACTTTTTTTTTAGATAACAGGCATAGCGATAAGATCACATCGTTAGCACATGTTTTTTCTTTAATTCGTGTTCTTTCTTTTGTTTTTCTTTTTATAAATTACTGTCATATCAATGGTTTCAGATTTGTCTTATTTTGTGCACATCAGCCATAAAACTAGTTGCTTGGAATTCCTCTAGTCACAAGAATCTTAGAATTAACTTTGGGAACCAGCTTTCCATGTCAATTTTTCGTCAAACTTTTATTTCCTGCATCAGATCAGGCATATGAGATCTCTGTTCCTCTACGGCGTCAGATCTTATGTCTTGCATAAGTACCCTTCCACTTGACAACGTAGTCTTCTACATCCTTCTTTCAATCTTTGATCCTATAAACTTTGTCCATTTTAACCATCTACCTACACAACTTAGGCCAGAAAGTTGTTCATTCCTATGATACTGTCATTCTACAAACCAAAGCCATTCATTACCATAAGTAACACTCTAAACCATGGGATCATATTTTTAATGCTAGCAACGAGTTTTATATAAATGATAAAATGAACATAGCTTTGTATTGGAGTTAAATCCAACAATTAAACAAGCAATAAATAAATAAGTTGTCTTACCATGTCATTGTAGTTGGCTTTTCTTGTTTCCTCATCCCCTCCAAAATAGCCATGATAGTTCTCATACCTAGGAAAAGAAAAATTATACACAATTAAAGAAAAATAGCAGAAATCAATTTACAGATAATTGCGCTCAGAAAGAACTACATAGTGAACAAATTGTTGAAAACTCCAGGAAAAAACTTCAATAGTCCATCTTTTGTTCACATCATTTTGTGTGTGGATTGTCAAATCAGTAACGGCAGCCACAAGGATATTTTGTTAAAATTATATGGACAGCAAAGATTCAAGCTTGTAAAGTTGAGGAATGCATAGACACCACTAGCAGAAAGGAAGGGCATGTAGAATGCGATTATTGTTTCACTTGTCAAATTCCATTATTGTTTTATAAGCCTAAAAGAAGGAAAATTTAGGCCAGATGCTTCATAAGAAGATTCTGCATGGACCCATGTTATAGGCCAAATAGCAAGGGTCCTTATCACAAACTATTATTCATAAAAGCTACATTAATCCTTGAGAATAATTAAAGAAAAGTACTATTGTACTATTTTACATCTTTTTCCTTTTTCCTTCAACACAGTAGATAAATGTGATCCGTTGTCAAAACTTATGTGGTACAATATGCTCATAACGATAAGATGCGAGACGGAATAATTTGGTGATTGAAGCACATGTTTCTATCAAGAAAAGTCCATGGCATTCTCACACGGATCAATCATACTCATAGCTATCAATGTCCAACACTATTTAAATTATAATGGAAGAAAGACAGAGAGCACGGCGAGAAACATACTGCTCCACTGCCGATTTAACTTCCTTCTTGTCCATCCTTCCTCCCACACCAAAAGCAAGATCCAGAGCTCCTGATTTCGACATCACTGGTTCCCAGAAACACTAGAAAAAATTACAAGCCCCAGATCATTTTTTTTTTGAAAAAAAAATTAATTAAAGCTCATCCACTTTTCCAAAGTTGGAAAAAAAAAATACAAGCAGAATAGAGGAAAAAGGAAAATATTTTTTATTTTTTTTAGGTATACCCTCCTAAATATATAAAATTACATGAACACCCTTATAAAATTACTATTTGCTTGTATATTTTTTTTTGCATATATATATATATATACCATCTAATGTTGTTAAAAAATAAATAGTTTAAAACTAAAATGACTAAAATACCCTTATGGGTAGATATGCAGAAAAAAGTTATTAGGATATACACTCAAATAACAGCTTTACAAGGATATTCATGCAATTTCTCATACTTAAAAGCGTATACAGTCAAAAAATCTATTAAAGAAAGATCGAAACTCGGCTGAAACGTACTAAATTTTTTATGATTCAGTTGGATTGACAAATCAAAAAAAGATTGAGCGGCATTGCTAATTTTCTTTTTAAAATCATTACTCAGTCAAGCTGGAATATTAAGTGATCATTTTAGTAATGCTATTCTCCTCTTGATTTTGATATAATTATCATTATTAAATCTATGACACCTATATATTATTCATCATTTTTAAAAATTAAAGAATCACAAATTTAAATTAATTATAGATGCTTAGATTTGTAAAATATTTTTTAGTGATTTGTAAATATTGAGTTGTTGTTTATTTTTTATGCGAGAATTTCATAAAAGCAACATGATTTATTCTATAAGAGTTGATATTAATATGAGATCATGTGACAAGGTAATATTAATCTTTTTTTGACACCTTTTATTATTAAGAACAACTGAATTATCTTTACTAAATTTTGATCATTTTTTATTATCTTTTTTAAGTGTGTACTTTTCTAAATATGCGTAATTATATGAATACCCTTACAGAGTTGCTATTTGTATATGTATCCTTATAAAGTTTTCTTTTTGTACATCTACCTGTAATGGTATTTCAATCATTTTAAATGTAAATCGTTTATTTTTTAACTGCATTAGATGGTATGGGTGTGTGCGTGTGTGTATATATATATATATATATATATAAAGAAGGATATACATGCAAAATAAGTATCTTATGAGGATATATATGTAAATAGCAATTTTACGATGATATTCATATAATTTTGTATAGTTTGGAATGCATACATTGAGGATGATAGTGTTATTTTGATGATTAACAAGCAATTATCTAGAGCATGCTATAAGTTAAATTGATACTTCATTTATAAGTTCATTACTCTCAGTATATTTGTTTAATTGAAAATGGATAAATGGCCTTGTTCATTTGGATGAATCTAACCTTGAGAATGCAGCAAAGTGTGGTTTGAGTCGACCCATAGGTTGATTGGGTCGACCCCGGCACATCAAGAAGTCATCTGGCACACTCCTGCAAAAATGGCACAAATGAACAGTGAGTTGGGTCGACCCAAGGTAAGCATGAGTCGACCCAACCTCCAAAGAACCTCAAAACACAACAGAAGAATGCTCTCTGGATTTACTGAGAGGGTCGACCCACACAGTGGTTGAGTCGACCCAATCTTGAGTCGACCCAAACCCTGAGAGGGTCGACCCAAAGGCAAGACAGAAAGACAGACAGAAAATGGTTCTCTGGAATTACTGAGAGGGTCGACCCAAGAAGAAGTTGAGTCGACCCAAGTGAACTTTGAGTCGACCCAAAGAATGGTTGGGTCGACCCATGGGAAGGAAGGCTGAAATTGAGGTTTCTGTGGTTTCTGAGAGGGTCGACCCAAGGAATGTTTGAGTCGACCCAAGTGAAGGTTGGGTCGACCCAAGGACAGGTTGAGCCGACCCAAACACGGGCTGAACATAACGGCTAGTTGTGCAGAAATGCTTTTTGGACTCCCAACGGCTATAAACGGCTAGTTTCTTCAATCCAACGGTCAGAAAGGACTATTTGGAGGTTGGAGAAGTATTTAAGAGGGAGTATTCATCAGAGGAAGCAAGCTTTTGGGAAAATACATCAAGTGCATTCAAGAGAGAACCCTAGCAAGGCAAGCTTCATCCAAGTGCTTCATTCAAGAGTCAAAAGAAAGGGGTTGAGCAGATTCAAAGAGTCATCAAGAGCTCCATCCTCCCTTGAAGAGTGAAGCATCCTTGACAAAAAAGAGCAAAGCGACTTCAAAGCGATAAATACTTTCTAACTCTTCTTTGTAGTTCATATTGTTTTATATGCTCATTTAGGAGTTTGAATCTTTTCTTTTTATTTATTAAACACTTTGTAAAGGTTCGTTGGTGAGCCCGCAAAACCAACAAAGGTTTTTGGTGAACCCGGAAAACCAAGTGTATAGGTTCGTTGGTGAGCCCGCAAAACCAACAAAGGTTTTTGGTGAACCCGGAAAACCAAGTGTATAGGTTCGTTGGTGAGCCCGTAAAACCAACAAAGGTTTTTGGATTGTGAGCCCGGAAAACAATCCAACTGTAATCCGCGGGATTATAGTGAATTCCCAAGGGGACGCTTGGGGAGTGGACGTAGGTGCTAAGGAGAGCACCGAACCACTATATATTGTTGTGTTTGTGTTGTGCTTGTGCTTACGTTTATTCTTGGATCATCTTCTATCTTTGCACTAGTTTAAATCATTCAAATAGTTTAAGGAAGCATCCACCGCACTTAATTAAGAAAACGTTTAAAGCACCAAAATTTAGAAGAAACCAATTCACCCCCCCTCTTGGCTTGTCACCTTGGGCAACAAGTGGTATCAGAGCAAGGTGCTCTAATAGTACTCATTGATCTCACAATCAAGAGTTAAAGATCATGACAACCCAAGTGGGATATTCTATGAGTGAGGGACAATTAATTGATAGACCTCCACTATTTGATGGTATAAACTACACATATTGGAAAGCACGCATGCGCATTTTCATTCAAGCACATGACTACGATTTATGGAGTATCATAGTCAATGGGCTACACACAAACACTAATCATGATAAAGAAAGGGCTCAGCAAAATGCAAAAGCCATGAATATTCTATATTGTGCATTGGATGATAGTGAACTTAATAGCATATCTTTTTGCATAACTGCTAAGGAAATATGGAATATGCTTGAAGTTAAATATGAATGCACTAACGTTTCTAGTGAATTTGAAACTAGTTCCGAAGAAGAAGAGCATCAAACTGAAACTGAAAATCTATGCTTTGGAGCACATGAAGATGAGGTATGTACTCGAACACAAAGTGATTTCTCATTCAAAAATCAAGTACATACTGAAGCTCAATCTGATTTTACATTTGATGAACTTCATGATGCTTTTTCTGATTTATACTTAGAATATAAGAAGCTTAGTTTAAAGAATAAAAAGCTAAATCAGAAAAATCTATCTCTTGCTGAAAGCTATAATATAACTCAGAAAAATAATAAATTACTTTCAGAAGACAATGAAAGGCTAACTAAAGAAGTTAACAAATTTAAGCCTATAGTTGAAAAATTTACTATCAGCTCTGAAAAACTGAACTTAATGATAAATAATCAAAGAGCTGAATTTGAAAAGGCTGGATTAGGATATCAATCTTGGTACACACAAAAATCCCTTAATGATATATGTGTTAAATCCTCCACTATCTATCCTAAAACGGATTCTAATTTATCTAATGAACCTAATGAACAAAAATAGAAAATTAAAAATCCATCATCCACTTATATTAAATCAATGTTTGTTAAATTTAATAAGAGTATGCAGAAATACATTCCTTATAATCCTAAATTCTGCAAGCCTATGGACAAAATAGCCATTAAGAAAATATGGGTTCCAAAAGGAACAATAATAGCTAACCTACAAGGACCCAAAAGAGCTTGGGTTCCTAAGTTGAAAATCTGAATATTTTCTGTAGGTGTGTCTAGCACTCAAGGCTCCAACAAAAGATGCTAATTTAGAAATTGGGTGCTCTAGACATATATTAAAGAATGAAACTTAAAATATACTTTAGAAAAATAATTGAAATGAAAAGAATAATGAAATTAGTAATCCTTGCATCTCATCATTCTCTTTGCCTTAGTATCTAATTAAAACATAAATTGGAGGTATTAATCAATTTTGTGATATAGGTAATATTTTTAAAAATATAATCAAATCACTTCATTTTATAGTATGCCTTACTTACTGCTGGATAAGTTGCTAAATGATTAATCAATTTATTAAGAATAACTCTATGAATTCTCTATCTACTTGATTGAGAGTTTTTATCAATGGTATTATCTTATTGATCATAGACATGAGAATGTATACTTGGTATGCCTTTAAATATATGCACTATGAATACCAAGATTAAAGAAACCACTTTTGGCATATAAAATCAACTCATACTAGTATGGACTTAATCTCAAAAGACCTTGTCATTGGTTCACTTAGATTAATTTTTGCAAGGTCAAAGTTTGCTATGTATGTCATCTAGAAAAATAAACTAGAATCATTTCTAAATTTGAAAATATTGTTTCCACCTTTTAGCCGTTGGAAATTCTCCATAAGAACTTATTTGGATCTCTAGGATTGTGAACCTAGGAGATAAGCTCTCTAATTTTGTAATTATGGATGATTTCTCAAAGCTAATGTTGGTTTTATTCTTGGCACTTAAATTGAAATATTTTCTGCTTTGGCACAAACTTACAAAAGGTTTCAAATGAAAAAGGTTTGCAAACTATGAAAATAAAATTGTATCATGGCATAGTTTTGAAAACCAATTTCTTATTAAGTTGTGCACAGAAAATAATATTGAATACAATTGTTTCTACACCAAGAACACCATAAATAAAATAGGGTTGATAGAATCCTTGAAGAAATGAAAAAGACAATGTTGTATGATAGTCATCTACTTAAATGATTTCTGTTAAAGGCTATCATCATTGCTGGTCATACATATGGTTTCTATTAGAAAACTCCTTTTGATCTTCTGAAAAATAGAAAATGATATATTGTATATCTTTTATATTTTTCAGTCATACATGTCATGCTTGATATGTTCTTATGAAAATAATGTCAAATCTGATAAAACAAATATTTCTTTGGATATCACTCTTCAAGCAATGTATATTGAAAATTCAATGAAAAGATACTAGTTGTAGAAATATCAATTCATACTATTCTTATTAAAACTAGATCCTTTATTGAGAATATAATTTATCATTTTGATTCTATGTAACAATCTGAATTTTGATAGAAACAACTGTTTAAGATAATTTGATTAAAACTTAGCTAGCACGTCTTATTGATAATTATCTTATGCAAATAGAATCTAAGTTAAATTGATTCTGAAAACAAAAAAAAAATTTTTGATTTAACTTTAATGAATCTTTCTATTGCCTCACATGCTTGTCCTTGAACCATTTTACTTAATGAAGTTATCTCTTTAGTTCAAGTGACTTGTGCTTGCTTATACTTAGGCAATCTCTTGAGTAAAGTGACTCAAATTCAATTATTGTCATGTCTCATGTTGAGTCATCTAGTTAAGAAATATGTTGTATGAATGTTTTTGTATCCTAGAGAACCTAATGAATTGCCTTCAAGAAAAGAAAAAGATTTTGCTAATGATACAGAATTTATGAGCAAGAAATTTCAACTTGAAGGACACATCGATGAAAGATACAATAAACATTCCCTTGCAAACAAAAAAAGAGAGAGATTTTCTTCAGCCAAGGGTGTAAAGAATCTAAAAGGTATTTGGCTTGAAGAATGCTAAATGCACTGGTAATCTAAACTCTTCTCTTGCGAGTTAGTTGAGCAAAATCAATAGTGTGAAATTATATGGTTGCATGATTAAACCTTTAATTGTTGATCATCTTGATATCATGCTTCATTCTCATGCTAGTAATAATTGTTTCATGGTGTGATTAAACTACCTTTTTCTATATAATGCATAACCATGAAATACACAAGCTTATGCCTCAAACCTCTAATTCAAAATAACTTGTGATAAGCTATGAATCATTGGGCATAATGAAAATGCTGTTTGCATGGTATATATTTATATGCAGCATATTAGATTAATTTTTTATTCTGCTCTTTCATGTAATTACTTGAAATAATAAAAAGAAAGAGAGATAAAGAAAAGAAAATGAACAATTATTCAAGGGAATACTCCAATCTTTAGGAAAAGCAAAACAAGCATAATATATTTGGCACATTTGTGAGACTAATATGAACATTCCTTTTGGAAGAGATAAAATCTGTAATTAATTACATAAAAAGTTTGAAGTGAACATTTTAACCCTTCTATATTGCTCATCATAGGGATGGTGCTAATGGGGAGGCTAGTGGTAGTACCCGGCACTATTTGACCCAACTATTCGGTGTAGGGCATATTAGGGACGGCACAAGAGGGAGGCTAGTGGTAGTACCTCGTGCCCCTTCCAACTCCACCGGATAGGGAGCAAATAGAGTATAGAGCATAGAAAAGTAAAATCAAAAGAAATGAAGATTAGAATATTCACTGAGTGGTTAAAGGAAGAAATTCAAAAATGAGGAAATGAATGACAAGATAAATGAAAGTATATAAAAAGCTTGTGAAAAGCCAAATGAAGTTTCGATCACTTGAAAACACACCTTAAGGATAAAAGCTTAAATTTAATTTAAAAATGCTTCTATCGTTGCGTTTTTGTAACTTTCATTATATACTTCAATGATTGCATCATTTTGGGGAATAACTCAATATGATTTCTAGATGAAATCTACGGTTTAAGAAAAATAGAATTACTTTGGATACCTTGGTTGGTTGCTCCGATACGCATATGAAACATATCATTTTTTATCTTATAAGTGTACTGAAATTGGTCTAAATGATGTGTTTTTCAATGATCTTGATTGCAAATAAATGGTTCTAAACATATGATATTATTTTGATATTAAAAAGATTTATGGTGCTTCATATATACATTGCTGAAAAACTATGACTAAGAAATTAATTTTTTTTCCTCTCCTACATTATTAAAGACTTCTATCAAAATATATATGTATATATATATTATTAAAAGAGTGAATGATCTTAAGTTTAGAAATATTTCAGCTCACTCAAATGATTCTTAAAAGAAAGAAAATGTAAATGCTTTTGAAAGAATTTGAGCTTCAAATGAATTATTTTCTGATTAATATTTCAGTACATTTTCTCAAAGATTAAGAGGAAGCATAACTTGTTCTTAAAAGATTAAAAAGAGTGATTGCTATAAATTTTGAATAATTCTAGATCACTCTACATTCTTGATATCATAAAGTTTCAGTTTTATTCACGTTTATCATTAAAATCTGAAATTCAACAAAAGATAAGAATAATTAAAGAAGAATGCATCTTTTAAGGGGGAGCTTTAGATATTCAGTATCTTATCCTAAAGTTACTTTAATTTGATGCATACCTTGAATTTTATGGATTGATTTTGATGAACCTCCTTATATTGCAAGACTTGCTTTAATTATATAATAAGTTTATACCTTGAGATGAGTTCTATAAAGGTTGTCTTATCTCAAACCTTGAGTCTTATGAAAATAAAATATATTTTCGAGATTGACAATTTTATTGAACAAATTCTAAAACTCTCAAATGGAATGATTAATTAAGGAGAAGAAAGAAAATTTCAGAGGGAGAGATCATATAGAACTTAATCATGTAAATTCATAACTAAAGATGAGAGAAAGAATACTAAATGTAAAGTGGTATTAAACTTTGTGCCTCATTGAATATCTTTTGAAAGTTGGATTTCCATCTGTATTCATCGGTAAATCATTTATTTCTGAAAATTTAATTGAAAAGGATTCCATCTGTCTTAGTTTTGAAAATTTATCTTGGAATCTACTTATGAGTTCTTATTGGCTTGCACTTTGGTGTTTCAATCCTGAGCCAATTCATTTTAATTGATTTTGATGCTATGATCTTTAAAGGAGTAAAAGAAAATTTTTAAGAGAGCTCTAAAAGAACTTTCAAAGCCTTGAATTTTATATCCTACATTGCATAAATTCATATTTTGGTATCTATGCTCCAATACTTTTATATCATGAAAGAACTTTGAAGTCATTAAGAATTAAGGATTCAACATAATCTTATGTTTTTCGAGTATATAAGTTTTGATCTTTATTTGCTCTTATACTATACTCTGAAAATTAATTAGATTTCTCATCTTGTTATATACTTAATATATATATATATATATATAAAGATGTTGAGTTTTCATTCGTGCCTTCTTTGAATATTATTCTTGATACTCCTTGAAATAACTTGAAAAAGATTCCATCTACACTTGATTTGAAAAATATCTTTGGAATCTACATTTAGAGATCACTTCTGGCTTACATCCTTAATATCTCATTCCTAAAGCCAAACACATAGAAATAAGATATCATTTTATTAGGGATCTTGTGCAAAATGGAAATATATGTATTGAGCATATATGTACTGAAAAACAATTACCCGACATATTCACAAAACCCTTGAGTGAAGATAGATTCTGCACGCTAAGGAGAGAATTGGGTATATGTGATCCTTTTTATTGAAGAAATATAAAAGGGAGCCAGTAATCTCATGATACATTCCTCCAATTTCTAAAAATCCATGAAACATGAGTCAAACTTGTTATCTATAGATTCCTTACTCATGTATCATTGTCCCAGAAAGAATTTATAAGGATTGGAAGCAAGAAAAATTTTTAGAAGCAAAAAGGAAGAGAAAAGAAAAATACTGCACTTGGGTCAACCCAACCCAGAATAGGGTCGACCCAACGTTGAGTCGACCCAAGAAGTTTCTTGAGTCGACCCAACGTCGGGATCCCACTGTTAAAAGGGGGACCCGTGAGCTATCTAGGGCACTGTTTGCCCTTGTCCTCTTCTGAAAACCCTATTCCCCACTCTCAAATCTTCTCCAATCATCTCCAAACAGTAGATTACTTCAAGATCTTGGAGAAATGGGACCCAAGAGAGTCGTAGCCAAGCGATCCGGGAGAGTCTCATGATCTTGTTTAGAGCCTAGGATATGTATCTAGTTCTCATATGTATTTTGTGTTTATCATGCATCTTTAAACTTTGATTAAGGAACATTGTATCTGCTTTTGTTTTTGGTCTGAATGTATGAAAATGATTCCTATTTTGATCAATGAAGTTTGAAGTTTATCATTTATTGCATTTTTTCCCATGTATCTTTTTGATGATAACAAAAAGGGGGAGAAGTAAAGAAAGAGTACTTTAGGAGAAGCAAAGATCATCTTGGCGGAGAAGTAAAGAAAGAGTATCTTAGGAGAAGTAAAGGGAGAAGTAAAGATATCTTTAGAGTAAATAGAGTAACAAAAAGGGGGAGAAGTAAAGAAAGAGTAATAAGAGGAGAAGTAAAGAAAGAAAGAGAAATAATTTGTAAAACAAATTGAAAATCATATAGGAAAGCATATACATCCAAGGGGGAGCAATTTGCAACAATGAAAATGATCAACTCAAAAATTTATATCAAATTTCAAGAATTTGGCACACATAAATTCAGAATTTGGCACGCACCTCTCGCACCCCGATACATAGCCTGAAACTCATATTATCTCAAATTTTTGAAGTTTCATCGCTAATGAATTATAAATGAAAGGGGGAGCAATTCAAAGAGTCAAATTGGCAACATTTAAATGATATAGAGGGAGATTTCACAAGTATATATGAAAAGCTGAAATTCAGCAGTTTAATCCCTTTTATAAACTGATTTTAAAGACAAGTATCAATAGGCTTATACTCTTTATTTTGTAATCATCAAAAAGGGGGAGATTGAGGATGATAGTGTTATTTTGATGATTAACAAGCAATTATCTAGAGCATGCTATAAGTTAAATTGATACTTCATTTATAAGTTCATTACTCTCAGTATATTTGTTTAATTGAAAATGGATAAATGGCCTTGTTCATTTGGATGAATCTAACCTTGAGAATGCAGCAAAGTGTGGTTTGAGTCGACCCATAGGTTGATTGGGTCGACCCCGGCACATTAAGAAGTCATCTGGCACACTCCTACAAAAATGGCACAAATGAACAGTGAGTTGGGTCGACCCAAGGTAAGCATGAGTCGACCCAACCTCCAAAGAACCTCAAAACACAACAGAAGAATGCTCTCTGGATTTACTGAGAGGGTCGACCCACACAGTGGTTGAGTCGACCCAATCTTGAGTCGACCCAAACCCTGAGAGGGTCGACCCAAAGGCAAGACAGAAAGACAGACAGAAAATGGTTCTCTGGAATTACTGAGAGGGTCGACCCAAGAAGAAGTTGAGTCGACCCAAGTGAACTTTGAGTCGACCCAAAGAATGGTTGGGTCGACCCATGGGAAGGAAGGCTGAAATTGAGGTTTCTGTGGTTTCTGAGAGGGTCGACCCAAGGAATGTTTGAGTCGACCCAAGTGAAGGTTGGGTCGACCCAAGGACAGGTTGAGCCGACCCAAACACGGGCTGAACATAACGGCTAGTTGTGCAGAAATGCTTTTTGGACTCCCAACGGCTATAAACGGCTAGTTTCTTCAATCCAACGGTCAGAAAGGACTATTTGGAGGTTGGAGAAGTATTTAAGAGGGAGTATTCATCAGAGGAAGCAAGCTTTTGGGAAAATACATCAAGTGCATTCAAGAGAGAACCCTAGCAAGGCAAGCTTCATCCAAGTGCTTCATTCAAGAGTCAAAAGAAAGGGGTTGAGCAGATTCAAAGAGTCATCAAGAGCTCCATCCTCCCTTGAAGAGTGAAGCATCCTTGACAAAGAAGAGCAAAGCGACTTCAAAGCGATAAATACTTTCTAACTCTTCTTTGTAGTTCATATTGTTTTATATGCTCATTTAGGAGTTTGAATCTTTTCTTTTTATTTGTTAAACATTTTGTAAAGGTTCGTTGGTGAGCCCGCAAAACCAACAAAGGTTTTTGGTGAACCCGGAAAACCAAGTGTATAGGTTCGTTGGTGAGCCCGCAAAACCAACAAAGGTTTTTGGTGAACCCGGAAAACCAAGTGTATAGGTTCGTTGGTGAGCCCGTAAAACCAACAAAGGTTTTTGGATTGTGAGCCCGGAAAACAATCCAACTGTAATCCGCGGGATTATAGTGAATTTCCAAGGGGACGCTTGGGGAGTGGACGTAGGTGCTAAGGAGAGCACCGAACCACTATATATTGTTGTGTTTGTGTTGTGCTTGTGCTTACGTTTATTCTTGCATCATCTTCTATCTTTGCACTAGTTTAAATCATTCAAATAGTTTAAGGAAGCATCCACCGCACTTAATTAAGAAAACGTTTAAAGCACCAAAATTTAGAAGAAACCAATTCACCCCCCCCCCCCTCTTGGCTTGTCACCTTGGGCAACATACATGCAAAAAATATTTTTTTTATTTTTTTCTCTATAACAAGAAAAAACGAGAAGATTAAAAAAATAATAAGAAAGGACAAAAATAGTCACATCAAAAAACATAGAGGAAAATATATTTACAGGTTCACTAAAAAGGCAAAATCGAACGGAAAAAAAGGGACATTGAAAAAAAGAAGAAAGAACCAAAGCCATATTTTCGCGAGAAAAAGCAAATAGAAGGAAAAAGGAAAACGAAACAAAAGATAAATAGCCAGACCTCAAACCCAAGCCAACCATATACTAGGATTTTAATTAAAAAAAGGAAAAGAAGGGAAAGAAGAAACGAAGAAATCAACAAAATTCAAGAATCTTACATTCTCTCGATTCTTTCAAAAACAAAAGAAAAAAAAAAAGAAATAGAAGGCTTGAGAAGAGATAACGGCCTTAAAAAGATCGGATTCGCTCGAATGGGCGAAGGCGAGGCCTTACGATTTTTATCGCGTGGAATAGCGGGGACGATGGAATCTAAGAGGGCAAGAAAATAAAAATATCAGAAGAAACGTGAAGATATGAACCCAGCCAGGCTTTCCATTTATAGGGAGAAGGTGGGTGCGGGGGGAGGAGAAGAGAACGGAGGTGGGAGAGAGCGGCCCTGCCAGCCAAATTGTTTATTCCTTCGGGGCCCCGTCGCCCGCCGGCGCTCGACTTGTACGGCCCACCGTCGAGAGGCTCCCATCCACATACTGCCACGTCAGCACCAATCTATGATAATATTGGTAAAAAATAACTTATAATCCTGCGCAAAAAATTGATTTTTTTAAAAATGAATTATGTAAATGCAAGATGCTGATATTATTTTCATGATATAATGCCTATAATAACAAAATAATAGATAAATAATGATTTACATATATATTTATGTTTTAAATATATGTAATATATAATTTTAATTTATTTTTATGAAAAGTATGGTGCGGATCATTTTTGGGACTTCTCTTGTATTTTATAACAATTTTGCTTGGCCTTCGGAAGCATGGGTCACACAAAGTACCAAAAACCACTATTATTAATCACCAGAGGCAACGGTGTCCAAATACCACTATTCTAATACCGGTGGTGCGGTATTGAAACCATTTTCTTACATATTACAAGTTGACAGGGACAACGAATAATTTCCATTGGCGGGCCCAAATTATAGCCATACTAAGAATACATACATACAAAATAGATTTTTCATAGTTTGTCGTGTCATATTTTCTAGATTTCATAATATATAACATAATTTTAAAATGAATATTAACATGTCTGGCCCGTTTAACTAAGTACAAAACATATATCAAAATTTAATCAACTAATAATTTTTTTACCAAATAATTTTAGAAAATACACTTTGAAGCATTAGGTTACTTACCTCTTTTCACTTTAAATCTACTTTAGGCAAACGGGTCAGGTGCACCTGTTTAATATCATTAAAATATTATTAATTTTAACATTATTCTGGGAGTCAAAATTAAACACTGCAGAGAATAGCTTTGGTGCGGACACCAGTGCCAGGTCAGCCGGTCGCCACAGGATCCAGCCAGCTCAGCGGGTTCCAGCCGATTCAGCCAGCCTGATTTTATTTTAGATTGATTTATTTTATGTTGATTGGGTTTATTTGCATATTGTCATTTGGGTTTATTTGCATATTGTCATTTTAGGAGCTTTTTGGAATTATTTTATTTGTAGGGGTTATTTGTTATTTTGTGACCCTATATATATGGGTCCATCCTGATGTTTAGGGTTTAATGAATTAATGAATGAAAAAATTGGTCTTCTTCTTCCTCCTCCTCTTTTCCTCTTTCCCTTCTTCTTCCCCTCTTCCTCTCCTCTTTCTCTCTGTATTTCAATCCGTACTTCCGTCCTGCATCAGCTTTGGTATCAGAGCCTCGGCTTTGCCCCTGTTGCCAAAGCCCCGATCCAGTTTATTGGAGCAACAAAACATCTTGACCTGTCAGACTTCCTGCCATCCGATAAAGGGTTCCGATCCTTTCTTCTTTCGAAGCAGAACTCCCGCACCCTGCTTCCGTGTGTGCGAGTCCTCCCTCTCGAGTCTCACCAGAGGAGAAAGAAAAAGAAAAAAAAAAGGAAATCCTTTCTTCCCTCTCTCGGTTCTCGCACAAGAAACAGGGGCAAACCCCTTCGCCAGGTCTACCCACCCGTCGTCACATCCGCGCCTACCGCCGCCACCGTCGGACGTCCTCGCCCTCGCCGCCGCCACCGCCTAGTGAGGGCCCGAGCCCGCCGTCGGAGGAGCCATATCCCCACGGAAACGTCGCTGCCCGGGTTCCCGTGTCTGTCGACACCACCAGTGGCTACTGTTTTCAGCCGCCCTTCATCTGCCGCCGCAACTCCTTCCCTGCAGTCGTTGCAGCGAAGTCCGGCCGCCGCCACAGGGCAAGTAAACCGCCCCTCAACTCAAGGCGGAACCCAAACCCAGTAGGGTTGAAAAAAAAAAAAAAAAAAAGCATCGGGCGTGAAACGGGTTAGCGGAGCGAGTTGTGCCCGTTAACCCGAACACTACCATTACACCAAAACCCGCAGGTGTTAGTGAAGGCGCAACTTTATTTCCTTAAACTAGCGCAGGGGCCCATAGCGCCACGAGTCGACTCCGACCAAGCCTCGCCCAACTCCGGACTCCGACAGGGCCTCGCCAGTGGGTTCAGGGACCCCCTAGTGGTATAACCCACCCTACTCCTCCAGCGCATCCACGTTGGTAGGCGGCAGGACTGACTCGGCCCTCCAGGCCTCCGCCAACGTTGACTCGGCCCCTCAGGCCTCCGCCAATAATCCCCCCCCCCCAACGTGATGCCTGGGTTTCGAACTCGAGACCTATGGCTCTGATTATGCCTGATTGCCCAGATCGGTCCGAGCAAGAAGGATTCAATGGTAAAGATCAAAGATAATCAAATTTTGCTGGGGTTGAAGTAATAGGGCAGTCTACCGTCCGGGTATGGAGGCGGTGCAAGGCGTCCACCTAGGGATCAACTTGGATCTGAGAAAAGGAAGCCAGGGCTTTGAACTAAGATCTCCATGTCTGGCTTAGAGAGAGAATCTCGGTCCAAGTCTTGGTCTGATTTTAATCACGGGCTCGGTCTGAGTGGTTCGAGTCGACCATTAGGGAAAGGTCTAGATCTACTCGATCAAGGAGAGTCAAGAGCTAGTTTTTTTTCCTCTTGGCTCAAAATGGGAATGAACATGTCCAAAATGGATGAACACAACCCAAACTAAACACAACCCACAATGGATGAACAAGGCCCAACACGAAACAGGAAAAGGGAACACACTCGGTAACAGGAAACATAGAGAGGGGGGATGGGAAGGACCTCGGCCGCGGCTACTCAACTGGTGGCATCAGCGCTCGAAACAGAGAGGAATTAAAGGAAGCAAAGCAAACGGGGAGGACTTCGGACGACGCTCGGCCGGGGTGGCACACCGGCCATTGGAGGAGGAGGGAGGGGAGGGAGGAGAGAGCTCGGTGGTGGGTCAATGGCAGAGGGATGAGAGGTTTTATTGAGAGGGTTGTAGCTCGTTCACCACCGCACTTCTCGTGGTGGTTGAGCGAGATCGGGGGCCGTCCAAAGTAGCCGCAGAACTGCCGCGGAGCCGCCGCGGGGCTACGGCAAATATCGCCTCCGTTTTCCTTAGGAAGCAGGAGCAAAGGATTGCGATCGCGATCCTTTTTCTAGCTTCTCTTTCAGCCATGGGCTGAAGTCAGTTGAGCCTGCCGGCTTGAGCCCTAGACGGCCCATTCTGGGCCAGATATCACAACTATCACTATTAAAAATGAATGATCGTCAACAGCGTTATATTTATGTATGTTATATATGATTGTTTTGTTTGATAACCATCCATCTCTCTTGATGACAATCAACAAGCATTGAATTCTACGGTGCCATCAAACTATCCATGCTCATAAATATTAGTAAGGAACTCTAATCGGAATAAGAGCGAATGAGGGTTGGCACGTGTGGTTTCACATTGGTAAGCCAGTCTGTTTGAAGGCTTCAGACATGATCCACAGGGAAAAGACAAACGCCAAACACATGCATCCAGGCAGATCCCAGCGGACACACCATCTAATGAATCTTTTCTTTGACTACATAATAGTTTTGACACCATGCCCTTTATCTGTTTTACATGAATTAGAATAAGACACGCGCAAGCTTATTAATTAATTAACCCGGCAACCGACGATCATGATTTGTGCCCAATACTAGGGATGGCAAAATATGACCCGACCCGCCAACCCGATCCGTATTCGACCCGCCATAAACAGGTTTGGGTTTGGCCTAAATAGGTTCGGGTCGTAAACAGGTCGACCCGTTTAACCTGTTTTTAATTGGGTCGAATACGGATTTTAGATGTCTGACCCGTTTAACCTGTTTAACTGTTGGGCAGGTTAAACAGGTCGAAACAGGTTAAACGGGTTTAAACATGTCTAAACAGGTCGGGTTGGGCAGGTTAAACAGGTCTAAATAGGTTAAACGGGTCGGGCTGGGCAAACAGGTTAAACAGGTCGGATCGGGTTACCTGTTTATTAAACATGATAGGTTTAGGTTGTAATTTCTGACATGTTTAATAAACAGGTCAGGTTCATATTTATGATTTTCTGACCCAACCTACATGTGACCCAACCCGTTTATGACCCGACCGGATCCGATTGCCACCCCTACCCAATACATGATGTTTTCTTGTGATGGTGCCCGCGGTGACACATAAAATGGCTTCCAGCCGAACTCCGTCCAAGATATTAAATGGCATTATTGCTTGTCCACAAATGGCACGGTCGTAACCATGTAGATTCTTACCCTCTTTTCTATAAATACTAGACATGGAAACTCTTTCAGTATGGTGAGAAACCTGAACACTATATTCTCATACTTCTATCTCTCTTTTGTCTATCATGTTTTCTCTCGAAATTCTGCTCGATCTAAGCATCGGAGGATCTCCAGCTGAATATATTTTAACGACCAATCTTAATTGCAGGACATTAGGATATCTTTATGACAAAAAGAAGCAATATCTGGAATTGAATTCGAGACAACCGGAAAAGTCCTTAGGGATAAGTTACCAAGCAACTACGCTAAGAGTTACTGACATCTCTCAAATTACCAAGCCTGATCATTTTGAATGAAAAAAATGTCTCTCTCCATTCTTCATTTTTTTCTTTTTTTCCTAGCTACTAAAATTCACCAAGAACTCAAGTTGTATGAAACTCTGGGTTATATATAAACCAGCAGCCGCCTTATTTTATCAAGGTGGTTTTTTAGCCTAATGAGCATCATCTAAAAACAAAGAACACCAAATCAAAACAAGTTTGTGAGGGAAATGAAAACAATAAAGCACTACCCATAAGGAAATTAAGCATGCACAGAAGAAGAGTTTGGCTTTGCCGAACTCCCTCACATGCATCCAGCTGGTGGATTCACAAGGTTCATTGGTATAATATTTGTGCGGAGCAAGGTGGTTTAAATATGAGACTTTGCTACTTTGTTACATCCCATGGGCTGGGTGGAAGAGAGGAGGAAAGGACGACAACGAGGCAAACCAACTAAAGCAACCTTGTGAAGGGAGAAGGAAGGGCTGAAAGCGATGCAAAACAAGCAGCGTTTGGCCTCCAGAAAAAAGGCACCGTAACCTGGGGAGCCGTCACCCCCCGACTTTCTTAAGGTAAACTTCTATGGCAATGTTGATACGGAAAGGAGAAGCAGAGGTGCGGAATTTGTCATCCGAGACCAAGAGATCATATTCGTGGCGGCCGGGGGTCGGCAGATATCTGATCAGTCCGTCGTGGGTGCCGAGCTTATCACTACAAGAAACTTGGACATTAGCGACATTTTTTTTGGCTATTAGCGACGCTTTTAAGCGTCGGTAGAAACCATCCCGACGCTTTCCAAAGCGTCGGTAAAGCGTCGCCTATGCTACAGTGGAAAAAATATTTTCCGACTCTTTTAAAAGCGTCGCTAATTTCAATTTAGCGACGCTTTAACGCGTCGCTCTTTCCCGACGCTTTAAAGCGTCGCGAATTACCGACGCTTTAAAGCGTCGCGAATTACCATTTGCAAAAAAATTACTATTTGCGGTCTGCATCTTCTCCCCCATTCAGAAATACAAACAACCTCCCCGATCGGTACCTTTATTACATCCGTGCGGAGTGGTTGGGTTTGGCTATATAAACAGTTTTTTTTTTCAGATCCACCGATATGGGACTAAAATGGGGTGATTTTTTGGCTTCCGACGACGTTTTTAATGACGCTTTTAAGCGTTGTTATTTAACAACGTTAAAAGTCACGTCAATTACATATTGACTTCGACGACGCTTTTAAGCGTCGTCATTAGCCGACGCTTTTAAAAAGCGTCGGCAAATGTTGACGGAAAAAATTTTTTGCCGACGCTTGGAATAAGCGTCGGCAAATAAGAGTCGATAATTTACTTTTTTTGTGTAGTGTTAGAGTAACATGGGAGGGCATTACCTATGCGAGACGGGTGTTGGGTGCGGACTATATTCTTCTTAAGGAAGACTCTGCCACAGTGATCGAGTGGATTCAGAACCGCGGGCACGCAGCTAGTGAGATGTGGCTGCTCCACGACATCTGCAGTAATTTAGACGAGTGCGCCTCCTATCAAGCGACACACATCTACAGAGAGGCGAATAATGCGACGGACTGGGTGGCATCTTATGCGGCCCATCACTTCAGAGGTTTTATTTGGAAGAACCATATGATTGTCCCTTCTCCTTTGTACTCTATATTTTTTTCTGATCTCATGGGTTACACCCACACACGTAGTGTGTGAGTCCCCGTTACACCAAAAAAAAAGAAAGAAAAAAAAGAAAAAAAGGCACATGCACCCATGTCTCACCCGGCAACGAGTGCAGGTCTATCCTACATGTAGAAATAGAACAAAACCAAGCATAGAAATATATTATGAATTTTAAATTTTTAATAAATTGTAAATTAAAATTTTTTATAAATTATATATATATATATTATTAAATAAATATTGTTAAATAGCTTCATCCCAAACTCTGTCCTAATGTTAGCATAATTTTAGGGATCACGTAATACACAAGTATATATAACCCCTGAGATCTACTGATTACGATGGAACAGAGAAATAAAATCATTTTTTTCTCTTTTTCTGTTGTTTTCCGTACCTCTATTGAAACAGAATGGTTTCATGTTCTTTCATCGATTGGTTATTTCTCTCCGTTCGTATCTCTTTATCCAATTTCGGTCTCGATTAGTTCACAAGATTGAATGGCCAAGTCATTGAAAAGCCTAGATTTGATTGTTTTCCAAGAATGTTGAGCCGGGCCCAGGTATGTAAGTTAAGCCATGTATCTAGGAGGAACTTTAAAGAAAGAAGGGCTTTAGGTTCTTTGCACCATGTTTTGGCATAGCAGCTATATTTCGATTCATCCTCTTCTTCCACGGGTTTCAAAATAGGACGTTGAACCCATTTCATATGAGTTGGGGCACGTTCAATTGTCCTGCCAAACGGAAGAAATCATTCTCACCTCGCTCATCCCCAACTCAAGGTACAACTACGCCTGCAGTGACTTCTTCCCCGGATGTTGTCTTCGTTGCCATTGGGTTGTCCTCCGCACCATCTCCATCTGTCCAACTATGGTGTCACTGGACCTCATACAGCAACTTCTCCCTCACCTTGTCCAAGCTTTATCTTCGACCTCTATCTCTGGTATGGGTCTCACTTATGGTTATTTGATGGAGGTGCCTCGAATCATATGACTGGTAATGGCTGGCTCTCTGTTACATGGCACTGCTCCTCTTTCAGGTAACCCCTCTATCTTCACTGCTGATGGATCTTTATTAGATCTTGTGTTGGTTCTATTCGTTCGTCTCAAAAATCTGCCCTTATCTAACGTCTTGAATTTGAAAATTTTGATATGTCTGTTGGGATAGGGGGAAGGGGGCCGGGCCTATCATATAAAGAGGGTTGTTTAAAGAGAACCCGGCCACCTATTTTCATTCGACATTCCGGGGCGCCCGATTCGATCGACGAATTCGGCGGACATTACCCCCCTGCCCCCTCGGGGGGATATCTGGTCTTCAACTGGACCTGTCACCTGAGAATTGGACGTTACCCCCCTGCCCCCTCGGGGGGATTTACTTATTCGCGCACACATGCGCACTGTAATGACACTACGTATCATTTTAAGGTTTAACTTTTTAGACGAAATCGCGCTATAACGCGATTTCATCACTCCAACGATAAATCATCCACAAACGAGCTTTAACCTACCTTAAAGCTCGTTTTAGATTAAGAAATTGAGGGTTTTATTGTGGGGGTATCCCCCCCCCCCCCCCCCCCCCCATTTTTCAATGACCCGATAAATTCTTTCAGTTTTTCGAATTGCTAAACAACATCGGATCCATGCTGCAATATCTCCTAGTCTACATATGTTATGAGCTGGGTCCGTTCTGATACTATTTGTAACAACTTAGATATTTTTAGATTTCTTGATTTTGTATAAGTACTTGAGATCTACCCGATGTGGGACTAAACACACGTACTCACGGTTGCAAAAACCTACAGTCGTGTTTGTGTCGGTGAAACCATCTGACTACCTATCTCCTCATTCTGTTCAAACAGCGTTACGGTCTTTCGGTCTTAGAACATTGACCATAGTCTTATTGCGCCCATCGTCTTGGTAAAACATCAAGCGTGCATCTTGATGCATTGCTATAGAAATGTGCGGCTATAATTGATGGTGTGCACGGCGATGTGCGGCGGTGCACAGTATAATTTCTGGGCCGTTGGATTCACCACTGTACGAATACATGGTGTTCCAACATTGGATCATGACCGCGACTCCCACGCGGATCACCGCACTGGTCGCTCGTATGATGTATCTTTGCCCCCCAAAGAGGGATTCACGTTTCTTCGCGCGAATCCACAATCGGATCACCCACTGCACAGCTCTTAAAGCATTCCAATCGCCATCATTCATCCGCCGCATTCATTAGTTCTCAAAGCGGAATATATTAGAGTATGTTGGAAATATCTACAAGTGAGAAGAAGAATGATAGCAATAACTTCTGAGAAAATGACTCGTCCTACTGCTCCCTTGGTGGAAGTATCTTTCGAAGCAGGTGAGGATGAGCAATAACTATAAGTAGGTGAGAAGAGGGATGAGCAATAACTCCGGAGAAGATGGACTCGTACTGCACTCTCGGAGTAGTTGGTATCTTTAAGCAGGTGAGAAGATGGATGACTAATAATTTCTAAGAATATGGTAATCTTGAACCTTGTGATGTATAATTTCTATTATATTTTTAATAAAAATTAAATTTTTAGTGTCTTTTTAATGCTGAAGGATCTTTTTAGAAAAAAATAAAAATATTTTGATTTACGGCTTACGAAAAAGTAACTTTTTTATATTTCTCATGGAAAATAGTTTTTCATGAAACGTAGAATCATATTTTCATGGGAATACAATTTTTCCGTCTCTCTCCTTTGAAAACTCTAACCAAATAAGAGGCATCTCTTTACTTTTCCGTTGACCACACTTTCTCCCCTTCTTTTTTCGCGAACCAAATGAGCCCTAGGTGAGAAGAGGGATGAGTAATATCTTCTGAGAAGATGACTCGTACTGCTCTCTTGGAGTAGTTGTATATATCTCTAAGAAGGTGAGAGAAGGATGATTAATAATTTCTGAGAAGATGGTAATATGAACCATGTGATCATTAGAATTATTAATCACCGGCCAAAGGGACGAAAATATAGTTTGGGGTCTCGCATCAATACAAATGCAAATAGATTAGGTTGGCCCAGATCATGAGTAACCCTAACCCAACTCGATTCCTTATTTGGATTCTAATTTTGGACCCAAATCCAACTCAATAGAAAATCAGGTCGGGTCAGGTCCACGGCTATAATTTTTGACCCAACAGGTCATTTGAGTTGGATCGGATCCATATATGACTCAGTCCCAACCCAAAAAATTCATGTCCAGTTTAGGTTGGATCCGGATCATAGAGTGAGAAACCCAAAATTACCCTAAACATCAAACCAGTCGGGTCGGGTCAGATCGAGTCAAAATTTAGTATACCCAGACCTGACTCAAATAATGGAACGGGTCTAATTTTAAAATCCGACCTGGCCCTACGGGTTCTTTAAATCAGGTCAGATTGGGTCTAATGAGTATGACAAAGTCTAATCCATTGAATTCGTGGTATATGGAATGGATTCAATGCAATGGTTGTTTGGTACTTGATGGGAAGACATGAATGACCATTAAAGCTCACGGATCTTGCTAAGCTCACCTTTCAATGGGAAGATCCTTTGGTGGAGATTATGGCATGCCCATATTGAAGATAGTCGTCCCACTGATCGGTTATCTTATGATGATCGCATGAAAACCGAGACAAGAGAGCAGAAGTATAGTTTTCAGAAATCTTGCCTGTCATATGTATGAACGCAAGCTGATTGGCTCATCCCTGGATAAATAAATAACATAAATTTTGACACTTTCTCAATTCAAGAACGAATTATATCTTGCTACGATCAAGTTTAAAATATAGATTGTTCTATCAGAAATTTCTGCTATTTTCAAAAAACTACAACTTAGTAAAATATATAGTCAAATGAAAAAATCTACCGAAGTGGAAATGAAAAAGAAAGCTATTTTCAAACAAAAAATATAGAGTCAAATATACTTTTGTTCTTGCAATTTATTCTTGGATAGAGAAAATGAGATATCTATAATTCTTGCTCATTTTGTTTCTCTTATTTTTTTGAAAATCCTTAGTAGATAGAGAAAGTCATAGCAGCCGGCCCACCATTTTTTTTTTTTTTTAGCAGCAGCGATGCAGCATCAACCGTCTCCTCATCAAAGAGCGGATCTTGCAATCGCGTAGCTGAAAGTTCAAGTTCGCGACCATCATTATGGGTGTTTTTTTCTGTTCAAAATTGCCTGATTTTTAGACAAAAAGCCTGCCCATATATCATCCGAGCGAATATTGTTTCACGGTGGAAACCACTGAATTGCCGTGGGTTCATCATGAATCTTCTCAAAATAGGCTGATTACCATTCGACAAACTGTTCCCACGAACGTTATGGTGAGACTTGTATTGTCACTGTACTTGTAAATTGAACGACCACCAAAAACATGATGAGATGAGACTTTTTCCCCCTTCATAATGCCTCCAATGAGGGCATCATTAGGGGTTGTCATAAATCATTAGGTCAGGATGCATTATCCAAAATCAAACCCAAGACTCAATTAAAACACTATGTCCATACTCGATGTTAGATCCATAAGAGTACCTATAATAGGATCTCATGAACCTTAAGCTATTAAACAAATAATGATACAAGAAAATGGTTAAAAGCAAGAAAAGGTTATCCTTACTAATAATTTTTTAATAAAAGGATAATCAAGTTGGCTTTCAGGTAGTCAAACCATAAGTCACAGATAGAAATTTAATGGATCAAAATGGGTTGCTATTTGATTTTTATAATTAAAAGGCAAAATTGTTTGGCCTTGTTTATGCAAAAGAACTTTTACTCTATTTTAATTTTTTTGCTAAAAGGATGTATCATATATATCGGGTACGAATATATCCAAAAAAATTAAAAAATAACAAGTCTCGGAGGGCACTGGATGGTACCCTCTTTTCGGCCACAGAGTCTCTCCAGAATGGTTAGCCAAATAAGAGGCTACACAATCTGCTGCCCTAGTAGTCCCTTTATTTTTTATTCACCTTATTTCTTGATATCAGGGTTGGCTTTTTCATGGGCTGGACATTGGCAACTAAATCTCTTAGGCTATCAAGCCTTATGCTTGCTTGGGCCCACAAAACTGAGAGACCTGAGAAGTGAGAAAGATGAAACTGCCAAATGTCCAGCTGGAAAGCCATTGACCTGGCATCCTATTGTTAATTTGTTATGACTCCATCGACCACATCTACAATTTGTACAATTCGTAATCCCTTGTCTTGCAATAACACATAACGTTCCTTTTAATTTTGTTTGCTCGATACAAAGAAATGACAAGAAAAGTTTCTCTTACGGTGCAATAAAAGAAAGTTAAATGGCAAACGTAACTCGGTGACTTCTATTCTTAGAGGCAATGAGAATCTAAGACCATACCCATAGCCATAGCCCCGAATGTATCATCTCTTGCCTCTAGAGATAACTAGAATGAGGCATGCTTCAAAAGGATCTGTAGCCCCGTTCTTCACATTCGAATTTAATTAGTAGCGCGCACGAAGAGGAGCTTCTCATAAAATACTAGGTTGGCAATGGAAAAGGAGTTCTATGGCCATATTGCCACGACCTGTCTTCATTCTATGGCACCCAAAGACGTACAACACTAACAAAGCCCTTGGTGGAGTAACAAGAGCCAAAAGAACATATACTTGATAGAAGCAATTACAGAAGACCACAAGATGGCAAGCTAACATAATATTCAGCAACCATAAGGAAAAGGAAAAGGAAAAGGAAAGCATATATAGATAGAATCATGGCAAATCCCCCGTCGTTAAGTAGCAGCCATGGCTGACGAAGCTGCTCCACGAAATTATCAAAGGGGTTTCCGGGCAAGGAAGAAGTAATTCGGGGTGAAAATTTCTTTCCTGCATCCATCAGTTTTATATATTACCTCATTGTAGGGGTTTCATCATTGAAACCGACACGAATAAGGGGGGCAAACACCAATGCACAGGAAGATTGGGAGCATCCAGAAATTACAGCAAGTAAACTGGAAAAAAATATTTTACTTACCTTCCACCTTCCACAAGCCCTTCAGCAGCCTTTTCCAGCACTGATGATACTATCCCACTTCCCTCCGGAGCAAGATGCACAAATTCTAGTGTCTTAACCTACAGAACACCAAAATGAACAATATTTAATAACAAGCAAAAAGAAAGAAGAAGAGGAAAGAGATATGGAACAAGTAGTGTCGTAGTGATCTCAATTACGATAGTTTTGGTAATGACACGTCCAACAGCAGTCAATCGAAAGCTTGTCATGGAGAGACGCCTTGGATCCAAGGGCAAATACCATGGCACAGGAGAATCTAATGCAAAATCCTTCGCCCATACGACCTGTGAGAAAGCAATTGCATATTAGAGTCTCACATACCTTTATATAGAGGAAGCATTAAGGACCAATATATGCTGTGTAATCTTTTACCTCAAATCCAGCAAGCCTTAAGGCTTCAAGGCATTGGTTTGTAGTTCTTATGTCAGGGAGACCATCACCAAGCTCGATTAGAGCCTTAGTTTTCTGATGACTTTCATTCGTCGGATCAAAGTGATCGGTCAAGCACCACTCATAGGCCGCAAAACACTGGCCAGGCTTCAGTGCTCTATAAATCTCCTTATAGCAGCCAAGCTGGAACGGGCAAAAAAGCATTAGAAATATATGAAGAAGGTATGATCCAATCACGTTATGTCATACCATACCATACCGAACGGTACCGGACATACCGTATCATACCAGTGTATCGGTACCGCTGGTGTACCGACCCTCGGTATGCTAAAAAAAATTTGTACCGTACTGATAGTATGCTAGTGTAGCATCGGTACGGAGTCCGGTATTGGCATAGCAAACCTTAGATACAGCCAAAAGATAAGCTATTCGAAACGTGTACATAAGCATTTGAATCAGCAAATTACCACATCTGGTGCATGACATGTTGCTTCTATAGCGTATATCGCATCAAAAGTGTTATCGGGGAATGGCATTTTCATGAAGTCACCCTGCATATATGAGAAGTGAAGAGTATGGAGGACATGAAGATTATCCTAAATATTAACCAAGCATACTGAATTATATCTCTATATAATACCTCTAACTATAGAGGTTAAAGACATTTAAAATTCTAAATTATACCTCTAAATGAGAGAAATCGGCAATAATTTTTGCAAAAAAAGACAGATATATAGCAGAATACAACCCCAGAAATAGAAAAATAGTGATAGAAAAGAGAAAAGAAAAAAAAAGCTACATGTACCATAACCATGTTGCAAGACTCGCTCAATCCTGCTAGCTGGTTTAGCTCCTGTGGAATGAACACTGTCAGTCAGTAAAGGTTTTCTATCAAGTCTCAAATGCATGTTGATATTAAGAAAGACAAATAGGTATTAGAATAGTTAAGACAGAAAGTATTAACAACCTTGCCTCTTCTTATCTGGTACTCACAGTTGCACAATCCGGTAATGGATGCAAAGCTGCAACAGTTCAATATGTGAAGTTATCATAGCTATTCTCTTCTTGTTTTTTTTTTTTCAGGTAGAAGGGAGGTAAATTGCGTTTATTAATTTCTAAGATAAGTACATCCATAACTATTTGCATTTACAAGATGTAATAGATAAGCATGAAGCCTTGTAGTGCCATAGAATATCTTCATCTATTTAGCACAGAATTTCATTATAACGGCCACGACTGATTAATAGCAGGATATCTTCATCTAATCATGACTGACAACATATGAAGCAAAAATTTAGAGATGAAGAGAACAGTACAGGAGCAAACAATGTACCCATAAAAGAATTTCCATAATTTTGTATCAAAAAAATTCCATAATTAGTTTTTTTTTTCTCGGTGAAAATGATACGGCACTCAAGAGTAAACCAACATCTGTAGATAAACACCATGCTGAAATTGCAAGTTATCTGTGATTTAGGAAAACTAGAAAAGATTTTTATGTCAAATCATATGATTTATTCTCCAAAATATAAATCTAAAACAGACGACACATTATCGGAGGATCTGCTCCAGAACCATAAAAAGTTGAAAAATAGTCCAGGTTTTGGGAAACAAGAAAAGAGCTTGCAAGATTTAAATATTAATTCTACAGAGGATCTCAAATGAAAGACATTGAAGGACGATAAATGACTGCTAGTTTAATCTTTTGATCAATATAAGAATATGCTAAAGCAGAGGGCATTTATTATTTTTCTGACAAAAATAGAATTTAGAGCATGGGAATGATAGAAGCAGTTAAGTCTACGTGCATAAAATCTTACTTATTTACTGGTTATGTTTAAGAATCAGTACCTCTTAACTAATTAACTCTTAAAAATATCTGTACATGCTTCCCCTGCCAGTTGCACCGAGAAATTCTACTCAAGATCATGCATTATAACATACAAACGTAACCTTAACAACTAAGCTTCACCACCAACTTTAGACCATTCTCACAACCAGCCATGTTACTTTTCGTGGTTCCTCCTTCCTGACACTTTCAATGCAATTGGAGCTCCAGTCCTCATTAAGGCCTTCTTGGTTCTTTAATTATCGCAAAAGTCAAACTATCTCAGTTTATTAACCCCCATTTGAAGTCCAAGCCTCCTCTAACCCACTCAGCCCCCAAACCATCCATCCTAAACTTACTTCATATAAGCTTCAGCATGGCCTCTCAGCACTCATATGGCATATGTTAGGCTTCTCCCTTGGCCAACTTTGTGAACCATAATATATTGTGGGCTTTATTCCATGAGGTCCACAGTTAGATCTGTTGTATAGAAAATAACAAAGACCACTTATCTGAAATAATGAATGAACACATCACACCCCAGAAGAACCTTTCAACTTACCCACCTTTTTCTGATCACATTAGACTGCCATAGATTTGTCTTAGTAATGGATCAACAGAAATGGTCAGATTATGCAATTTTTTAGCCTTCAATTTTCATTTAAGCATCATATCAAGTTGTATTTACACAACAATTGCATCCACATACTTACCCTAACCTCGTCTTGTCGATGAGCACTTAATGATAGCAGTGTAACATACCTCCTTAAAAATGTGAGGCATGTGACCTGTCCTAGTGCTATCCCTGCCCAAGCATGTTTAACAACAGAATTCTGATAGAATTTGCTGCTCTAATTTCGATATGATTCAAAACAGCTTCTCTAGTAAATGCGACATGATAATTATGCAACAGGATCCATTTTAACTTTAAAATGGAATACAGAAAAACAACTTGCAGGAACAAAGTTGAGAAAAAAAGGTTACCTAAATCTAGCAATTTCCCGTAGTGGTCCACCAATCCCACAACCCACATCCAAAACCTGTATTTACAAATATACAGAAGCATACATTATCTACAAAGCATCTTGCCTACTAAGATTTGCCGTGTAAGTCACAAAAGGAAAGACAACTAAAACCTTCATTCCCCTTTTCAAGCCTAGTTGTAGCGCAATAAAATGCTCGTAGCGCTTGATGCTTTCTCTTAATGATTCCCCTTTCCATCTTCATAAACATTATTAAAGTAAATAATTAATTCTAAGCAATTATCAAGAAATGATCCATAAACATAGTGTATTTTTTTCTGATGAAAGATGAATAAATTAAATGTCAGTAATTAAAGTAGTGCTAACCTGTTAGCAAAGTGGAAGGACTCTCCCCAGCCATATTCATAGAAGCTTGTGGAAAGATCATAGTACTTGCTTACCTGAAATATATCAAATAAATACCAAAAGCATTTAGTTAGATTTTGCAAGGATATGGTCAAAACCACATTGACTGTTTCATGCTGGATTCAAATTCGCAGTTATTCAATGATATAGAAAATGAGTTTATCCTACAGGTTATGATATTTTGAAATCTTTTCATCAGATTACAAAGAACAAACATTGCTCCAATATTTTCATCCAGATTCCTTCACAAGACAAACAAGCATCACGTCATCAGTGCATACTTAGTTAAAAATTGACACTGATGCGGACATCTTTTCTCTAAATCAGAAGTGTTGCATATAGTCTTTTATCCATAATCAAATATGAAAACCTTAAAAATGAATCCATTGCAATTAATCCATGTATCAGTAAAAACTAGAGCAAAAACTTCGCTTTGAGAAAAAACTAAACTTAGCCCTGAAAAAAGGGTCTTGTTTGGATATTCAACTTGAAGAGATATAATTATACAATTTCATGGACCAAATTTATCCCTTCAACTAATCTCAAAAACTGTCAGCTATAGCTGATACCTGATCACAAGTACCTTAAGGCTTCAACAGTAAACATCCAAGTCATGACCAAGGTATCCTAACCTATCATACAATATTTGTCCTTATCCTGACATAAAAATCTGTTTAATAAAAAATGAAGGTATAAATACAAAGTATAAAAACCAGAATTTGAAAGTATAAGAGTCCATATTATATTTGTACATACATACATACGTACATACATGTATTCAGATTGCAATCTTTAAAAATACACTGCATCTGCCATCTCATGATCTTGATTTTTGCTGCTTATACAAGTCATAGCAAACTCTCATATACCAGAAAAAAATTAAGAAACGTTAAATGCCAGTAATTTGACAATTGACACTAGTTACCTTTTTGATAGTGCCTTTGTTTTTGTTTTTAAAATTCCAATAAGAATTGAAATAGACTGAACAGAAATAATGATGAAACCTTTTTGTTTTTAAAATTGTTTGTAAAACCTTTAGGCCGCATTTTTGAGCATAAAGCAGGCATAGGGCATGGAATAGGCCTTATTCTTGCCAAACAGCCTTTTGAAAATAGGCACAACCAAGGAAGAGTTATGCTGGTGAAACTTGCTTATGACAGGCATAAACATTCCAATGGGGAGCTGTCATAAGCTACTCCTTGGCATAAAGGCATCTTTCATATCTACTTTTTATTTTTTTATGAACAAAAATTTCTCGTCCAAAAAGTGTCCCAAAAATTATAACCAAACAGAAATTGGAATAACTCAAAGCGTAACTATTCCCAAGGGCATAAGTTTTGTGTTCCCATTTTTCTTGTTCCTGAATCAAATGCACGAAAAAGGTAGGCATAAGTGAGAAATGGTTATGTCAGTCAAACTTGCTTATAATAGGCTTAAGTATTTCATAGGAGAGTTGTCATAAACTATTCATGGCCATAAAGGAATTGTTAATGCCCACTTTTTACATTTTTTTTGGATAAAAGAATCCTTATTCAGAAGTTATTCCAAAAATCTTCCAAACATCGTAGCCAAACGGAATTGGAAAAACTTGAGGCATAACCATTCCCACAGGCATAGTTTTTTCTGTTTCTATTTTTCCTGCATAAACAACCATAAACAATCTCTGACATAGTTAGGAGTTATATTTGAAGTGGAATAGCTATAACATATTCCTACTTTAATGTGACTTTTGAAGAGTTGTGGTTGGTTCAGGACTCTTGGATTTATCTTTTTCCAGTATAATAAAAATATGCATACAATATGTCCATACATGGCAGCAAATTGAAGGTGGCCATAGTTTATTTCTTATCTATGGAGTCTAGAAAAGTTCACATAAAACTGCACAATTTAGTAACTTCCTCCTATCCTAGTAAACCGATTTTCAACATCATTTTATGAACCAAGCAAGCCTCAATTTCTTCAGATATTTAACTTTTTTTTAGATAACAGGCATAGCGATAAGATCACAACGTTAGCACATGTTTTTTCCTTAATTCTTGTTCTTTCTTTTGTTCTTCTTTTTATAAATTGCTGTCATATCAATGGTTTCAGATTTGTCTTATCTTGTGCACGTTAGCCATAAAACTAGTTGCTTGGAATTCCTCTAGTCACAAGAATCTTAGAATTAACTTTGGGAACCAGCTTTCCATGTCAATTTTTCTTCAAACTTTTATTTCCTGCATCAGATCAGGCATATCAGATCTCTGTTCCTCTACGGCGTCAGATCTTATGTCTTGCATAAGTACCCTTCCACTTGACAACGCAGTCTTCTACATCCTTCTTTCAATCTTTTTTTTTTTTTTTTTGGTAAATTTCAATCTTTGATCCTATAAGCCCAAATACCCTTAAAGTAATCTACTTTGTCCATTTTAACCATCTACCTACACAACTTAGGCCAGCAAGTCAACATTCCTATGATCGATACTGTCATTCTACTAGCCAAAGCCATTCTAAACCATAAGTAACACTCTAAACCATGGGATCATATTTTTAATGCTGGCAACGAGTTTTATATAAATGATAAAATGAACAAAGCTTTGTATTGGAGTTAAATCCAACAATTAAACAAGAAATAAATAGATAAGTTGTCTTACCATGTCATTGTAGTTGGCTTTTCTTGTTTCCTCATCCCCTCCAAAATAGCCATGATAGTTCTCATACCTAGGAAAAGAAAAATTATACACAATTAAAGAAAAATACCAGAAATCAATTTACAGATAATTGCGCTCAGAAAGAACTAATAGTGAACAAAATGTTGTAAACTCCAGGAAGAAACATCAATAGTCCATCTTTTGTTCACATCATTTTGTTTGTGGATTGTCAAATCAGTAACGGCAGCCACAAGGTTATTTTGTTAAAATTATAGGGACAGCAAAGATTCGAGCTTGTAAAGTTGAGGAATGCATAGACACCACTAGCAGAAAGGAAGGGCATGAAGAATGCGATTATTGTTTCACTTGTCAAATTACATTATTGTTTTATAAGCCTAAAAGAAGGAAAATTTAGGCCAGATGCTTCATAAGAAGATTCTGCATGGACACATGTACATGTTATAGGCCAAATAGCAAGGGTCCTTATCACAAACTATTATTCACAAAAGCTACATTAATCCTTGAGAATAATTAAAGAAAAGTACTATTGTACTATTGTACTTCTTTTTCCTTTTTCCTTCAACACAGTTGATAACTGTGATCCGTTGTCAAAACTTATGTGGTACAATATGCTCATAACGATAAGATAAAAATGGCATTCTCCCCGGATCAAACATACTCATAGCTATCTATGTCCAACACTATTGAATTATGATGAAAAAAAGACAGAGGGCACGGCGAGAAACATACTGCTCCACTGCCGACTTGACTCCCTTCTTGTCGATGCTTCCTCCCACAGCAAAAGCAAGATCCAGAGCTCCTGACATCACTGGATCCCAGAAACACTAAAAAAAATTGCAAGACCCAGATCAAATTTTTTTTAAAAGAAAACTTAATTAAAGCTCGTCCACTTTTATAAAGTTGAAAAAAAAAAAACAAACAAGGAGAATAAAAGAAAAAGAAAAATAATTTTTTTTTGAATTTTTTTTTCCATATATACCCTCTTAAATATATGAAATTATATGAATACCTTCGTAAAATTACTATTTGCTTGTATATCTTTTTTTTCTTTTTTGATATATATCTGTGCCATCTAACATTGTTAAAAAATAAATAGCTCAAAACTAAAATAACTGAAATACCCTTATAGATAGATATGTAGAAAAAAGTTATAAGGGTATACACTCAAATAACAACTTTACAAGGATATTCATACAATTTCTCATACTTAGAAGCGTATACAGTCAAAAAATCTATTAAAGAAAGATTGAAACTCGATTGACACTTGCTAAGTCTTTTATGATTCAGTTGGATCGACAAATCAAATAAAGATTGAGCAATACTACCAATTTTCTTTTTAAAATCATTACTCGGTCAAGTTAGAATATTAAGTGATCATTTTAGTAATGCTATTCTCCTCTTGATTTTGATATAATTATCATTATTAAATCTATGATACCTATATATTATTCATCATTTTTAAAAATGAAAGAATCTCAAATTTAAATTAATTATAGATACTTAGATTAGTAAAATATTTTTTAGTAATTTGTAAATATTGAGTTGTTGTTTATGTTTTAGGCAAGAATTTCGTAAAAGCAACATGGTCTATTCTATAAGAGTTGATATTAACATGAGATCATGTGACATGGTAGTATTAATCTTTTCTTGTCACCTTTTTTCATTAAGAAAACTGAATTATCTTTACTAAATTTTGATTATTTTTATTGAATTTTTTTAAGTGTATACTCTCCTAAATATGCATAATTGCATGAATACCCTTGCAGAGTTGCTATTTGTATTTGTATCCTTATAAAGTTTTCTTTTTGCGTGTCTATTTGGTAATGGTATTTCAGTCATTTTAAATGTAAATCATTTATTTTTTAACTACATTAGATGGTATGGATATATGTATAAAAAAAGAAAAAGAAGGATATACATGCAAAATAAGTATTTTATGATGATATATATGTAAATAGCAATTTTACGATGATATTCATATAATTTTATATATTTTGGAAGGCATACATGCAAAAAAAATATTTTTTTATTTTTTTCTATAATGAGAGAAAAAATAGTCACATCAAAAAGCACCTGCATTTGGAAAAAAAGAGAGTACATAATGTGGAACATAGATTTCACTAAAAAGGCAAAATCGAACGAAAAAAAGGGGACATTGAAAAAAGAAGAAAGAACCAAAGCCATATTTTCGCGAGAAAAAGCAAATAGAAGGAAAAAGGAAGACGAAACAAAAGATAAATAGCCAGACCTCAAACCCAAGCCAGCCATGTAGTAGGATTTTAATTAAAAAAAGAAAGAAAAGGGAAAGAATAAACGAAGAAATCAACAAAATTCGCGAATATTAGATTCTCTCGATTCTTTCAAAACAAAAGAAAAAAAAAAAGAAGAAATAGAAGGCTTGAGAAGAGATAACGGCCTCAAAAAGATCGGATTCGCTCGAATGGGCGAAGGCGAGGCCTTACGATTTTTATCGCGTGGAATAGGGGACGATGGAATCTAAGAGGGCAAGAAAACAAAAATATCAGAGGAAACGTGAAGATATGAACCCAGCCAGGCTTTCCATTTATAGAGAGAAGGTGGGCGCCGGGGGAGGAGAAGAGAACGGAACGGGGGAGAGAGTGGGCCTGCCAGCCAAATTGTTTATTCCTTCGGGGCCCCGTCGCCCGCCGGCGCTCCACTTGTACGGCCCACCGTCGAAAGGCACCAATCCATGATAATATTAGCAAAAAATTACTTATAATCTTGCGCAGATATTTATTTTTTTAAAAAAATGAATTATGTAAGTGCAAGACAAGGGTATTATTTTCATGATATAATGCCTATTATAGCAAAATAATAGATAAATAATGATTTACATATATATTTATGTTTTAAATATATGTAATGTATAATTTTAATTTATTTTTACGGAAATTATGGTGCGGATCATTTTTGGGACTTCTCTTGCATTTCGTAACAATTTTGCTTGGCCTTCGGAAGCGCTTCAGTCCACTAGAATGAATGCGACCTACCACTAGTCACTACAAGTAGAAGGAAACGGAGTACCTCAATGTGTTACCATATGTGATTGCGGACACCTGTCTCCCACGTGGGGCGACAGAGAACCAAATACTATTACTATATATACGGACGCGCGCGTTCTAATTGGCCAAGATCGAGCATCCTCTATTGTGCATGGTTTGCACTGTAACACACTATTAGTCACGCCCCGAATTCAGAACGCCGCAGACACCACCATATAGATATTCAAGGCTACAGATTATATCAAAGCAATACTAATTTTTTAAAAAAAATTTAATCAATAAATTATTCAAATTATTCTGACAATAGCTCCAATGTAACATGTGTTAAAATAAATCAAATATTCTAACTAGTCTAACTAAATGCCAATAACTGAAAGAATCTTCGGAAAATCTAGCGCACTTTCTAATCCTATACGATCATGCATCTGGATCTGAAAAATAGAAAAAATATGATAGTGAGCTACACAAGCCCAATAAGTAACATAATACTCCATAGTGGGTCAAAACATGCCAAATGTTTATTTTTTTTTTTTGGTAAACCGGGGTTTTACTATGCATTGCGAGGGCGCCCTGAAGCATCAAAATACAAAGCATGAGCAAGACCCTGCGGGATGGGGGCTGTACCATCCCATACAAAAACTCCAGTGTGATGTGTTGCATAGGAAGTGACCCAGTCAGCCACACTGTTCGCCTCCTGTAATACATGTGTGATCCCAACTGAGTCGAGACCCTCCAAAAGGTGGCATACATCATAGACAAGTGGATGTAGATCTGACCTAGTGCACCCGCTCCTGATCCAATCGGCCACTATTGCCGAATCACCCGCAAAATGTTTTTTTAAAGCACAAAATATTGACTGAAAAATAAATCATCAATAAACATTTTTTACAAAAAATTATTATTATTTTTATAAAAACTGATACCAAAATTCCCACATCAATAGGCTATGGCCACGTAACCCAGTGACATGGGTCACACAAAGTGCCAAAAACCACTATTATTAACAACCGGAGGCAACGGTGTCTAAATACCACTATTCTAATATTGGTGGTGCGGTGTCGAAACAACTTTCTCACATATTACGAGTCGGCAGGGTCAACGAATAATTTTCATTAGCGGAGCCAGATTATAGCCATGCTAAGAATACATACATACAAAATAGATTTTTCATAGTTTGTTCCATCACATTTTCTAGATTTCATAACATATAACATAATTTTAAAATGAATATTAACATGCCTGGCTTGTTTAACTAAATACCAAATATACATCAAAATTTAATTAACTAATAAACTTTTTACCAAATAATTTTGGAAAACACACTTTGAAGCATTAGATTACTTATCTCTTTCGCTTTAAAACTACTTTAGGCAAACGGGTTAGGTGCCCCTATTTAATATCATTAAAATATTATTAATTTTAACATTATTTTGGAAGTCAAAATTAAACACTGCGGATAACAGCTTCATGCCCCCAGATCAGGTCGGTTAAGTGATTGTGCCTGATTGCCCAGATCGGTCCGAGCAAGGAGGATTCAATGGTAAATATCAAAAATGGTCAAATTTTGCTGGGGTTGAAGTAATAGGGCGGTCTACTGCCCGAGTATCGAGGTGGTGCAGGGCTAGGGATCAACTTGGATATGAGAAAAGGATGCCAGGGCTTTGAACTAAGATCTCCAGGTCTGGCATAGAGAGAGAATCTAGATCCAAGTCTTGGTCTAATTTTGATCATGGGCTCGGTCTAAGTGATTCGGGTCGACTATTAGGGAAAGGTCTAGATCTACTCGATTAAGGAGAGTAAAGGGCTAGTTTTTTTTTCCTATATCTTGGCCCAAAATAGAGATGAACATGGTCTAAAATGGATGAACACAATCCAAATTAAATACGACCCATAATGGATGAACAGGGCCAACACGACCCAAAATGAACATGGCCCAAAATGAGCACGACCCATAATGGGTGGCACACCAGCCACCGGAGGAGGAGGGAGGGGAGGGAGGAGGAGCTCGATGGTGGGTCAATGGCAGAGGAAGGAGAGAGCTCGTTCACCGCCACAATTCTCGTAGCGGTTGAGTGAGATCGGCAGCCGTTCAAAGTAGCCACGGAGCCGCCGTGGGGCTATCGCAAATATCGCCTCCGTTTTTCTAAGGAAGTAGCCACAATTCTAGCTTCTCTTTCGGCTATAGGCTGGTCGATTGGGCCTACCGGCTTGAGCCCCAGACGGCCCATTCTAGGCCAAATATCACAATTATCATCGTTTAAAATGAATGACCATCAACAGCGTTATATTCTACGGTGCCATCAAACTATCCATGCTCATAAATATAAGTAAGGAACTCTAATCGGAATAAGAGCGAATGAGGGTTGGCACGTGTGGTTTCACATTGGTAAGCCAGTCTGTTTGAAGGCTTCAGACATGACCCACAGGGAAAAGACAAACGCCAAACACCTGAATCCAGGCAGATCCCAGCGGACACACCATCTAATGAATCTTTCTTTGACTCCATAATAGTTTTGACACCATGCCATTTATCTGTTTTACACGAATTAGAATAACACACGCGCAAGCTTATTAATTAATTAGCCCGGTAACCGACGATCGTGATTTGTGCCCAATACATGATGTTTTCTTGTGATGGAGCCCGCGGTGACACATAAAATGGCTTCCAGCCCAGCTCCGATGCACGGAAGAAGAAGAGTTTGGCTTTGCCGAACTCCCTCACATGCATCCAGCTGGTGGATTCACACGGTTCATTGGTATAAGATATGCGCGGAGCAAGGTGGCTTAAATATGAGACCTTGCTGCTATATGGGCTGGGTGGAAGATAGGAGGAAAGGACGACAACGACGCAAACCAACTAAAGCAACCTTGTGAAGGGAGAAGGAAGGGCTGAAAGCGATGCAAAACAAGCGGCGTTTGGCCTCCAGAAAAAAAGGCACAGTAACCTGGGGAGCCGTCACCCCCCAGATTCGTATGATGTATCTTTGCCCCAAAGAAGGATTCACCTTCGCGCGAATCCACAGTCGGATCACCCACCGCACAGCTCTTAAAGCATTCCAATCGCCATCATTCATCCGCCGCATTCATTAGTTCTCAAAGCGGAATATATTAGAGTAAGTTGGAAATATCTATAAGTGAGAAGAGGAATGGTAGCAATAACTTCTGAGAAGAAGGATGAGTAATAATTTCTGAAAAGACGACTCGTCCTACTGCTCTCTTGGAGCAGGGGAGAAGAAGGATGAGTAATAATTTCTGAAAAGACGACTCATACTGCTCTCTTGGAGTAGTTGGAAATATCTCTAAGTACGTGGGAAGAAGGATGACCAATAATTTCTGAGAAGATGACTCGTACTGCTCTTTTGGACCAGTTGGAAATATCTCTAAGTAGGTGAGAAGAAGGATGGCTAATAATTTCTAAGAAGATGGTAATCTGAACCTTATGATGTGTTTATCTTTTAAATATCTATAAGTGGGTGAGAGGAGGGATGAGTAATAACTTCCGAGAAAATGACTCGTCCTGCTGCTCTCTTGGAGTGGTTGGAAATACCTTTAAGTAGGTGAAAAGAAGGATGACTAATAATTTCTGAAAAGATGGTAATTTGGACCTTGTGATTTGTTTATCTGTTAAATATCTATAAGTAGGTGAGAAGAGGGATGAGTAATAACTCCTGAGAAGATGACGCGTACTGCCCTCTCGGAGTAGTTGGATATATCTCTAAGTAGGCGAGAAGAAGGATGACTAATAATTTCTGAGAAGATGGTAATCCGAACCATGTGATTATTAGAATTATTAATCGCCGGGCAAAAAAGACGGAAACGCAGTTTGGGATCCCCCGCCATATGAGTGCGTGCAAATAGATTAGATCAGACCGAATCATAAGTAACTCCAATCCAACTCAATTTTCTGTTTGAGTTGGATCCACGACTATAACTTTTAACTCAATAGATCATTTAAGTTGGATCGGATCTATATATATAATCCTATCCCAATCCAAAAAATTTGAATTCGATTCCGATCCGAACCCCATTTAACTTTACAAAATAAATAGAAAGCAGATTTTAGTTTCTTGCACAATGCGTTTTAAAAATTCATGTACAATTAACAAATCCGAATCCCACCGAAATCTGAACGAACAAGCCGATGAATTAGAGTTAATTATAGAATTCTCTATCTTGTGGTGCTTATATGGTAAGCCTATCTAGAGGAAACTTTCAAATAGGCTGTAAAATTATTTTGGATTGCAGTGCTGAGATACATCTTCGGCAAACTGTTTACTAACACCAAGTTCAAGCATTGCTTAACTTCACTGTAAAAATCATTTTTAATATTTGCACAAATTCTCTATGTCCCAACTAAATGGTCCTCTTTGGCTACTGAAAATGAAATGTTAGGTGTATTATCAATGACAGTAATTCAAATACAGCGAGTCATGATATCCATCACTTATACGGATTTTAAGAGACAAAAGGCCGAAGGATGCCAACGCTTGGGGTGTGAATATTAATGATGTTTTTGGAAATTGCCCACACTGTTTGTAATGCTATTTTAGACTGGCTGCTCTTGGAATGGATTCTCTCAATTGATCTGTAGAAACTGAGCTCTCAATTGATCTGTAGAAACTGAGCTCTTGATCGTTGTTGTTGAACTTGTTCTCTCCCCAAACATGACACCAATATCTACATAGTCTCAGAAGAATGAAAAGAAAAAGAGTCAATATCTTCCATAATATCCATGAAAATGAAGTGTGCATATATAGTGAGAGAGAACATACCAAAGGCCATAGAACTCTGAGAATGCTTAGCCAATAATAAAAAAAATTGCCTAAATTTGTAAGAAAAATAAAAAAAGTCGGAACATAGAGTGAAAAATTCAAAATTGCTCCAAAAATCAAATGAATCGGATCGGGTTGGATCAAAATTTAGTAAACCCAGACCTAGTTCAAATAATGAAATGGGTCCAATTTAAAATCCGATCCGGCCCACGGGTTCTTTAAATCTGGTCAGCTTGGTCTAATGAGTAGGACAAAGTCTTATTCATTGAATTCATAGTATATGGAATGGATTCAATGCAATAGTTGTTTGGTACTTGATGGGAAGACATGAATGACCATTAAAGCTCACGGATCTTGCTAAGCTCACCTTTAAATGGGAAGATCCTTTGGTGGAGAGTATGACATGCCCATATTGAAGATGGTCGTGCCACTGATCGGTTATCTTATGATGATCGCATGAAAACTGAGACAGGAGAGCAGAAGTATAGTTTTCAGAAATCTTGCCTGTCAGTTGTATGAACGCAAGCTGATTGGCTCATCCCTGGATAAATAAATAACATAAAATTTGACACTTTCTCAATTCAAGAACGAATTATATCTTGCTACGATCAAGTTTAAAATATAGATTGTTCAATCAGAAATTTCAGCTATTTTCAAAAAACTACAACTTAGTAAAATATATAGTCAAATGAAAAAAATCTACCCAAGTGGAAATGAAAAAGAAACCTATTTTCAAACAAAAAATATATAGTCAAATATATATATAAAAAATGCATTATTCTAGGATCTATTTGGTATTGTTCTTATTTTTGTGTTTTTGTTTTTCTGTTGTAACTTGGTGGTATACTGCAAAGACATTGATGTTGAAGAGAGCACCTGCACAAAATTTCAGCTCGGAGATGAGGGAGATGTTACCTCGGAGGTTGCGGCGAGGGAGGTCGAGCGCCTCCACTACCGTTTGGTTCGGGCCAGTGCAGGTGACGCCGCGCCAGGAGCAGTAGGACCTTCGGCTGTTGGGGTCCCACCGTCCCAGTCCACCACCGTGAGCTCTCTGGAGAGCCACCATGGTGGGGCGATCCTGGAGCTGGGCGGCGGCGGCGGCGGCGGCGGCTGGCTGGCTGGCTCCCACATAGAAGAACCATCACAAGAGCATCGCAGCAGCGAAGGGAAGCCAAACAAGTACATATGAGGATATATTAGTCTTCTCATGATGCGAGGGAAATCATACCAAGCACATGTTGTTAGTTTGTTTGATGACAGATTAAATAGTATTATTAAATCATCTATAAAGCATCCATCTTTTGATAGACAAAGCTTATATGTTGGTCATGGACTATGGGGGTGCATTTTCTAGTCTTTTCTTGAAGGTCATGCCTATCTTTTGGCTTTGATATCAGAACGTTGGCCTCCCTGGTTGGAAAATGGAAAGGCAAGCCCCTAGCTTTCTTCTTGCTTCTGATGTCCAGATTTTTGCCCGTGGAACCAGGAGCTTTAAGTACTGGGGTAATTAATCACCGGTATATTTATTAACCGGTCTCTAACGTTTAATCCCTGTTGACTGGTTGTTTAACAATCAGTCCAGCCATATTTCAATATTTTATTATAAGACGAAAATGCCCTGAAAGAATATTTTATTGCTGGCGCCATCCCTCCCGAGCCTCCTACCGCGGCCGCGCCGCCGGAAATACCCCCGCCCCAGCCCTCTTCCGAGCTCCCTCGCTTTGCTGCGCCGCCGAGAATACCCCGGCCCTTGCCTAAGGGCATTTTCGGCCTTTCTAAAAAAAATAAAAGGAGCTCAAAGACCGAAAATTAAACTTGGTAAAGATATTGGTAGAAGATTTTAATACCGGTCAATCAGAACTTTTTGTTATAGCAGGGTCTTTTGGAGGGTGGGGAATTAAGTATTTCTAGTTTTTTTGCCCGTGAAACCAGGAGCTTTAAGTATTTCTAGTTTTGTGCTCCCATAGGCCCTACATCAGAGATATCAACGGTCTTGATGCACCTGGTCTGCACTTAGGATTCCAAAAGGCACCTCTGCTCCTCTGTTTGGAGTCAGCTAACTTGATTGCATGCACTTTCTCGTTACAAGTAAAAGTGCTCGTTTCATGTTTCCTGTATGTTTTGATTTCAATGGCAAACATCATGACATGGTGTGCGATAGGCCAGTTTCTAAAGCCAAGATTTGTTAGGTTGCTACATATTTATGAAAGAAAGAGAAATGCGTCTTTAGAGAGGATAGATGTTAATGGCATCCATTAACCTGATGCCCTCATTTATTAGCTATATATATATATATATATATATATATATATATATATATATATATATATATATATATATATATATATATATTAGGTCACTTGCAATAGTTTCTTGCACTCCAAAAACTTTGGGACAATAACACGGCCATCCTACACAATCCATTATAACACGAAGCTAACAATTATTTTTGGCTTCCAAATTCACCTCAAACAAAATATAAAAAATAAAAACTTATTTTTTATTTATTAAATACAACTAATACTGGTTCAGAGTGTCTAAATCTATACATAAATACCAAACCTACAATTCTCAATATATAGAAAATTACTAAGCTACAAATTCATAATTAACTAAAAAATTAAAATTTAGCTACAAAATCGCCAAATTTACTAGCACGAACTTAAAATTTAAGCCATCCTTTATTCCTACTGATCCTACTTGTCCGAAAAAAATAAAAATAAATAAATATACATGAGCGATATAGTTCAATAAGTAACTCTTATACTACCTTATCAGGTCAAACATAAGTTTTACTATGCCAATACATCATTTCATAAAAATAACAATTATCACAAAAATATATTTTATAGTGCAATATATTAAAACAAATCATAAAACCAATGAACAAATCATCAATATTTCATAAACATAGTTCCAAGTTCATTTTGCAAATAAATTAATAAATTATTCTTCTGCTATTTAGCACATCATAGTTTGAAACATTACTCACGGATATTCATACTACGGTTACTTTAAATTCGTGATAGGGCTTGTGCTACAGTCAAGTGGACCAGGCCCGAACCAGGCCATCACACAGTTAATCAAACTTTTTGGGGCATTAAATATCTTTTTAAGATGTTTTTCTCAAAAACTCTGGAAGTGTCCATCTCATTCATGGTTTATACTATAATTTCAGCTCATTGGCGGCGGAGCATATTGAAAACATCAGATAGGAGAATTATGGTACCCTCCTGATTTAGTTTCAGAATATTTTGTTTTCTGACTTTATTGGATGCATTTATACTAAAATTATATGATCTGTCCTATCCACCCAAAAAAAAAAATCAATTCATTCGTCTCTTCTCATAATTCTGCTGATTAAGATTTGTTTCAACAAAATCCTAATGATAAATAAAGTGTAATCAGAATTCAAATGCATCATACACCATATGTTAAAAAAAAAAATTGCATACCTATCACACAGGCCAGGGCAGCAGCAATGTTCCCCATAAGTTGGTCATTACGAGAGTTTTTTTTTCTGAAAAAAAATAAAATAAAGTAGTTATGAGAGTTTTAAGTTGTTCACTTGATAACTTGGTTATAACAAAACAAAGAATTGTATAAACAAAACAATGGATATGTTTGTGAAATGTTTTTTTTTTTGAAAATTCAATAACTAATTGTTAATCGATCGAGTCAATTCCTTATGATTCTTAGCCTCAAGACAAAGCTAAACACAAACAAGAAGCTCCATGACTGGGGATTCCATGCGGGCGCACAACTAGAAGTCTAGAACCGGTAAGATTAGATGGTGTGATAGATATTCTACTAGTATTCCATACAATTTTCTGGCAATGGTACATCCTCTTCCTCACTCACACCAGCTGCTTGGCCATAGGAATTAGGCAGTGTCAATCTGAGCTATCTTGTACACATAAAAAACTACATACAGGAGGGGAAGTGAGACCTTTTCTTCTAATGTTATCACAACTGAACAGCTTTTGATTAAGACCATGGAACAGGACAGCTCTAGTTGTGGATGGATGGGATGGGCCCTCACTGGTTGTCTTGGTACTCCCAAAAGGAAACCCAGCAGGTTTCTTGGTCCAAATCACTAATCGATTGGGGATTGGAGGCTTAGGGACGAGGAGAGGATTTTGCTTGAGAGTTCATGGGCTATCCCCCAACTTAGAAACAAATAGACAAATGGTATAAATTTTGCTGCATCTTGTCAAGGAATCTCCTTGCACAAGTAGACTCCAGAGACCGTACCAATTCCATTTGCCCGTTCTTTTTTCTTTTTGGTAAATCAGAAAAATTATACCATAATAATCAAAAAACAAAATATTCAAAAATTAAAACGGTAGATTAACCCTAAAAATATCGACTAGATAAGATACTATCCAATCCGCTGCATTATTAGTTTTTCACTTTTTTTTTTTTTGTCTTTTTTCACAAATCATCAGGTCTAGCATGAGCACTTCAATGATCTAAAAACCAGGAAACGGGTCGTTTATTCCTCCTGATGTAAACTTTGGCAAGATATTGGGCAACTTTTTTCTCTGTTTTTTTTGTTTTTCCGCTTGAAAGAGGAGAAATTGACAACATTTAAAAACTGAACAGTCTGAAAAGAAGAGGAAATGCAGGTCTTTGGCTTTGTGCACTGAAAAATGTCTAGCCTGTGATCAAGCAAGCATATCCTCAGTGACTATACCTGCTATTTCTTGCAATTCATTAAGCAGCTGCATTTTGAGTGAAGACCAGAGGCACATGTAAATATAATAGAAATGAACAGTGATGAACCAAAAAGAAAAAAAGAATGGAAGATATACATATAAAGAAGTCAACAAAGGCAAAAAGCATCACAGGTTTCACAGTGACTTCTGGAATTTGTTCATACACGGACAGACTTTGGAAAAAAAAAAAAAACCAGTCAAGGCCACATCTCCTTAAAAGAAAAGTAACATTATAACACAAGCATGTTTCGAGATTCTTTTCCACTTGTTTGTACAAATGTTACAAAGTCCTCGCCTCTTGTTCTTCAGGATTTGAAGATAATTTATACTAAAATTTGATGCCTCCCCCTGGTAAAGATTAATTAGAAAAATGACGCCACACTTGCTTTTCAGAAGCTGTCTGTTCAAGCAAACTTCAGTCGCCTGCCAATATCACAAAAACTTCAGTCTGTAGCCCATTAAAATTTCATATGATCCAAATAAGACATAAAATGTGAAGTGCCTGGCAACACATAGCCATCTTACAGGCAGCTATTTCTTAAGCAGCAGAGAAAACGAGCAAACTTAAGAAGCAGCCTATGTTCTTTATAAATGTTTGAATAGGTGCAAAATTTCTATACTTGAAATGGATTGCACCATATGTATCAGTAAATAACTGGCACAGCATTCGGATTGTTTCTAGAAGATCACAGAGCTCCCACTCCCACTAAATCAATTCATTCTCACAAACGTAAATTTAGCAGTTAGAGAGAGAGAGCGAGCGCTTTCTATTCAGTACGAAAAACAAGCATCAACACTAACAGAAAATATAAGGAACATGCAATGCAAGACCTTTATGATCCCTTTTAAAAATAAATTAAGTTAACAAAAACAGAAGATCTGATATCCTGACAACAAGTGTCAGTGTTCTACTGCGGTCTCATTTGGTGCTTACCACAAAATGCTTAGTCAGTTTTAGGCCTTCGACGCTTGAATAGGCTGCAAATCAAAGATACAAGCCATTGCCAGAAAACAACCACCCGACTCAACCTCTTGGGTTTGGGTTCGGGCCGCGGTCCAAAAATCCCCTTATAAATCTCTTTCTGCTTCTGATAGACAGCTTTGTCATGTTCAGCAAGCAGCTGCAGTTCTCTCACGATAGCCTTGTCTTCTGGGGCAAATTTTCTGGCCTTTTGAAAGTCCTCCCTGGCAGCATCTGTTTGACCAAGTTGTGCTCTGGCTTTTCCTCGTCTGTATAATGCTTTCACATTGTTTTCATCTTCAGATAATACCTGAGAGCCCATTACACTTGACAAACTTAGTGAAATCACCGATTTATCTCAACATGACATCTGTTAACGTGAATTTCTTGGTCCTAAAAGACATTCGGACAAAAGAAGATACTCTAAACCTCAATAGCAAGAAAACTCTAATCAGTGCACAACATTTACAAATTTATCATTTCAAGATCAAGACACCCTTCATGTAAAGAAAAACTAAAATAGCACAGCCCTCAGATGCCCAACTTAGAGAGTATAATGTAAAACATTCTTTCATTCTTGCAGAGTGGTGACAGAATACTTTATAGAGCCAACCAACACCGGCTTTCCAAAATCAAAACTATCATGTAAAATAGGCAACAAGGTTGAAAAGAAAACCATAAAAGATTGAACCGTAAATTTCATAAATTTCCTTTCTCATAAGGTATACAAGAGAAAAGGAAAATCAAGTTCTAAAAGATTACAATAGCCAATATCTGAAGAGGTTTACCACACTGGGGACTCACTCCTATTAAAGTTCACACCCTCAACAGATACGGATATTCCAATTCCAATCTTACAACTTCATCAAGGTTTATGTAAGTCTACCCTCTTCCAAACCCTACCAAGGCCTTCTCTAGTTTTTCCTTGCACAAGTTCAAAGAGTTCTTCATCACTTCAAATCCATCTGGAGTAACATATAAGCTTCCTTGAGCGTTTTAATTTATCATTCCAGTTTTGTTTGTCACATGTACAATTCAATACTCATAGCTTTGCAAAACCTAGTGAACATGTCTGTGCCCATCTTATTGTTCAACATTCCCATAAAGCATTTAGGTTAACATCAAAAAACAAACTTTGTCCCATTTACATGTGGTCAGCCTATTGATTCATAGTATACTTTTTTGAATTTTGAGAACAATTTGCAACAAGTTTCCAACATGATGTCAACACTCTACAATTTGTACAAAATGCTTGAAAATAAAATTACCTTATGCCACTGCTCCATGGGAGTAGAGAAGAACTCTTGTTTTAGGAAAGAGATAGTGAGTGAATTTTAATAGAAAAACTTGAAAAGGAAAGACAAACTACATGATAATATCTAAAAGGAAAAAGGAAAACATAGCTTCAAATATGACATGCAGCTTCCAATATGACGTGCATATAGGAATCACCTATTTATCAGATCTCTGTCACATTATTAAGCAATGGTCAATAGAAGAAAATAAGCACAAAGTAAGCAAGCAAATATAAACCAACTTAATCAATAAACGTACAATACTACATTGTCCAATGGCTTCTTTGTATTGATTTAGCTTAATTAAGCACGCAGCCATGTTAAGATGACATGGATTTTTCACAGCCAAGGCCATGTCCCTGTATTTTCCAAATAATTGGAACATGAAGTCATCACCCATATATGCTATTGCCTGACAAAAGAAGGAAACATTCATTATGACTTCCTGCAAAACTGAAAATAATAAAAGAAAACAAATATGAACAAAGCCAGGTGACTTATAGTTGACAACCATTTCATACTGCTGCATAGCCTCCTGAAGCTTTTCTTCCTTAAAGTAAGAATTTCCTTCCATCTTCCTTCCATCAGCTGCTTGAATTATTTCCTCTACTGTCATGTCACTTCGGGCTTTCCCCTGTTAATCAGATATATGTCACACTAATATATGAAGTTTATTTTTTTCTCTTTTATTGTCTAAGCATCAAAGTTTAAATATAATAAATCTATATACATATTTAGAGATATAAAACACACCAAGAACCAGAGGAACTGCTATAAGATGCCAGATCAGAAAAAACAAGAGATGACATACTTCTTTGGCTTCATCGTAACCAATAAGCTCGACTTCGTACAAAAGGTCTGCCATAGGGGGCACATTTGGGAATGAAAAGCTTCCTTCTTTTCCATAGCCTAGTTCCCAACCCACATGTAACAGCGCATGCTCTCCGCTCTTCATGCTTGCCACACCTATGCCCAACCCCGTCATTTCTGTTTTTTCTGTTGCGGCATGAGTATCATCAGTAATATTTCTATAAATATTATTTCTCTTTAATCAACTCAATAATGAATATATGGTTCAGACTAGATGACCTAGGAAAAGAATTGATTCAGTTTGTGACAAGGTTCAGGTATATTAGCCAATTTCAAGTTCTTTCAATATTAATTCAGAACAGAGTTAAAACTTCTGCCATGTGACTTCTAGTATTTTAGTTCTTTGAAATTATATCAAGTTTTTTCCACTTTGATTTCAGCCTTCTAGAGTACTATAGTGAAGACTAAAGTAACAAAAGAAAAGTTAAATTTGAAATATGATCAAAATTTGTATTAGCCCTCAATAGGAATTCAGGGTGTACAAGGATCCATAAAGCTAACCACAAGTAGTTGGGTTAAGGCTTGATGGTTTATGATTATAGTGTGATTCCTACTTATCTAATTCTTTGACATCAAATGTCCATAATTGATAAACCATCAAAACAGTTCAACTTTATAGAAGTTTGAGCTAGCTTGACAAGTTTGCAAGAGGTGATAAACTTGCCAAACAGTTCCATTTTGATAGTCATAAGGCACTAGTTAGTTCTTGATTAAATTAGACCCTATTTTTTTATTTCATTTATTTAGGTTCTGATGATAAGGTTTTAAGTTCATGAAACATATAGCATTCGTGTATGACATTGTACACCCCAAGATATGGTGAGAAATGAATTTTCTTTTTCCTTTTTTTTGTGCTAGAAAGAAATGATAGTTATTGGACATAAGTTCCTTATCCTCCTCTGAGAAAGGTGTGACTATATTCTCTTATAGAATGCAGTGCTGTACTAAAATTCTTGTGCAAAAGGAGTGCAAGGGGGTGAAATAACTTTAAAAGTCCACCCACCACTTTATCTGAATATATGTCTTTTTTTGTTATTTTAAAAAGGACAAAAGCAAATGCCTTTGAGTGCTCAAATTATGTGGTTTGAATGCTCAGAATTTCCTACATTAAATGCTCTGCAACGTTTTTACCTGATACCAATATATCAGACTTGGAGCCAGAGGCCAGGGGAACAGGGTAAAGGTTGAGAATCACAAAATAGGGAAAGGTGGGAATGGGGCATAGTTGGATAGACAGCAGTGGCCTACACACAAACCTTTCTTTCTTTATTTCTTCTTCTTTTTTTTTTTTCCCCTTTTTCATGTGTGCATGGGGGGGTGGGGTGGTGGGGGGAGTGGGGGATGTGTTGAATGGGCAGCTCAAACTAGAACTCCTTACTCTTTCCATCTGCTAAAAAATTGCATACACATGTACGTTTTTTACTTTTAATTGATCACTTCCAATGTGTTTCTCTCTATAACATGAACAAAGCGAAAAGAAAGGAATGGAATGCAAGATCTAAAAATATAACTACTATTATATAATTGAATAAGCTCACACCTCATTGAATATGATGTGGTTATGATAATGGACATCATGTATGCTTTCATCTATTTATAACATTTGCATTTAGGATTTGTTTTTGAGTTGAGTCAACAATTCAAACTTCTTGTCAGTTAAGGTCGTTGAAAACCATTAATGTGATATCTATCTTTTACAACAGTCTGATTTATTTGCTTTTTGTTCTTATCCAGAAAATATGTAATATGTTTCTAGCAAGGTCTGTCATACCGCCCCATACTGCCCGATACGGAGCGTGCCATAATATACCAAGAGAAAACCAGTACGAAACACTCCTTCAAGTCAATACAAGGCCCGTACCGCTCATACCAAGGTGTACCGAGATGTATACCGGTCCGTACCGAGGCGTACTGAGATGAGTTTATCCCATGAATTTATCCTCCATGAATTTATCCTAGTGCTACTCTTCATATTTTAGCTAAATTGTAGAATTTGAGTTCTCTTTAGTTCAATATGTGATCTGGAATTTTCTCCATACTCCCTACACCTAAGAAGTTTTTGGCATTTATTTTCATTTATTTCCCTTTATCATCTTCGTTTATACAATTTTGTTAATCAAAGCATACTAAAAAAATTAAATGTGAATATAGGACATTAAGGATATTTTAGTGTATCATAATTTGTTAGACATTTATTGCTCTTAGACAGCAAGAATAGAGACCGGAGTACTCAAACTCTTAAAAGAACATATACTTAATTTCTCGGTAGTAGTTAGTCTTGGAATAATTTACTGGGTTCCATGGTTGTTGCACAAGTATAATATCATAAAATGCATACTATAGCTTGGTATTTTGGAGACCAAGAATTAGTCAGCATTGTTTCCTGTCATAGTGGTATTGACCATTATGCAGTGAAGCAACAAAATGCAGAGTGATACATACTGATGAAGTAGGAACATGTAACCCTTTTTTTTAAGATTTGAGTTTCTTTTAGCATTTTGGTGTTGTTCATATAGTGAAAAATGTTTAAGAGAATAACTCATGCCATTTAAAAAGTTCATTCATCATTTTGAAGCTATACAGATATTGCCTTGAGAAGACAAACAGGTTCCTCTACCTTGGGTGTTTTAAAAGTAGCTACTCATGGGGCTTTGTATTTTCTGTTGATTTTTGCCATGTATTGGCACAATATGGCTATGTGTCACATTGAGTGTTCACTGACGCTGAGCTGGTCTGGGCAGAGGACATGCATGTCTGCCACAATACCCTGCATACATGCAGGATTTTGACCCATGCCAAACTGACGCAGGAAAATATAGCTCGATAATACTCAAAATTGAGCCAAAAGAACCCCTTTTTTTATTATTTAGACAGAAATGACCTGTAGAGGATATTAAGCAAAATAAGAAGTCAATGACCAAGTGTACAAGTTTCATGCCACTTGGGACCGTGAGAAGAAAAAAAAGCAGAGAAACCATATCACTGAAATCCTAACACCATGCAGTAAATAAGATCATCCTCCAGCTAGATACAAAAACATATAAAAAACCAAAGATGCATTAAAAAATATAATGAAATGAAATACCTTTTCCCAAGATAAGTTCAACTGGTCGCTGTTCCTGCCACGTATCTTCAAATTTGTGTGAAGAGTTTTCGACCCATGCCCTATAGTGTACTGCCACATCAAAGGGAACCACTAAAAAAACTTATACGGTAAATCTGTTCATTGTTATTCTTTAATAATCTTCCATGAGACAAGACCTCTTAGCAATGCAAGTTGTAACGATTATAGATAGCCATATAGGCAAACCAAGGACAAGACTTGCAACATGCAGCAATACAGTGACAGCATATTTCTTAACTAATTAACCATACTTAGATGCAGCTGGTGAAAGGTAATTCACATTATTTCGAACAAAGATGAAGCATAAAGTATAGCTTAAAAACAATAAGCTCTTCCCAATAGAAGAAAAAGAACCCAGATTTCTTATGCGTTTTGAATTTTAATTTATCATATCTAGATGGATTCATAGGTTACAACATCTCCGAAATATCACAAAACTGGTGTTCTTCGACAATAATGCCCAGCTTTAGATGCTCCATCATGAGCCACACAGGAGAATAATATTCTTCAAATAAACTTCCTCCATCTGCTTGCTACCTCCTATGGTTGCTTCACTTCTTTTGACCCTATTGAGTGCCTCTTCCACCACCCTATGCTTGTTGGTTGTGACTCTTCTTCCTCCTAATGCTCCAACTGCACCACACCTCTTCTCTTGTTTCCTCGGCTGTCCTTCCTCACCCTTCACTCCTTTTGGCTGCTGCTGCTCTCTTCCTCCCCTCCTTCCTCTTACACCTAACATTCTATTACTACATCGCCTTCTCTTGCTACATGAAGATGCTTATTTTCTTATATTAATTATTGTTATTGGCTGCTTAAGTTGTTCTATAGTAGGGGTGGCAATTTATGACCCGACCCGTCAACCCAACCGGCGAACGATCCGCTTTAAGCAAGTTTGGGTTTGACATAAACGAGTTTGGGTCGTAAAATGGGTTGGGTTCAGATTTAAACTTTTGACCCATTTAACCAATTTTGACTCGTTTAATAATTGAGTCGGGTTAAAACCCGACCCATTTAATCTGTTTAAAATCTATTTAACTTGTTTGAAACCTGCTTAACCTGTTTCTGACATGTTTAATCCGACCCACTTAACCTATCTAAATTCATTTAACCCGTTAAAAATCCGTCTAACCCATTTAACCTGTTTAATAAATGGATTATGTAGGTCGGATCGGGTTACCTGTTTAATAAATAGGTCGGATTCAAATTTGAAATTTTGGCCTATTTAATGAACAAGTCGGATTTGGGTTGATGAATTTTTGACCCCACCCGCATCCAACCCGACCCGTATCCGACCTAACCCGATTGCCACCCCTACTCTGCAGTCTTTATAATTTTTGCTATTTTTGTAAATTATTTTTGTGTTCAGTTTTCAACTTATGTTATCAATTTGAACTTGTAATTATCGAAAACTAATGGCCAACTAGCCACCTACTTAGTGTCTAGGCGCCAAGTGGTATCCTGACTGCTTGCATACTGCCATAGCTTTTAGAACATTAAACATATAATTTACAGGATGTAGATAATACAAGTAATAGCCAAAATGTGACCTCTTCTAGCAGTATTCCATGATAGTTGATCTCTTTTTTTTTGGCAGGGGGTGGGGGGGGGCTTGCCTTTCAATTGTGAGGACACATTGGGGAGGAACAGGTGCTCCTTGCTCAAGAAACTGTACCTTCAAGCATCAAGAGGGAAAACATTTGTTTGATTCTCTGCCACGTTTGTGCCTTGTATATAGCTCCCTACATCAAAAGTTACAAACTTCTACCTTTGTCAAAATTTTGTTCAGATCATTTTTCAAAAGGGGAGTTTTGGACAGTTGCTCCTCGTAGAATGAGATTAAGCTAAAACCAATAAAGGTAGATCATTCTACCTGCCAACTGGCTATATAGGTTTCATGGGTCATGGCATGCCACTCTCTCACATAGCTTTGCCTTGGCTAGGAATTTGGCACTAATTTCTAGATGGTTGACATCATGTCGACCACTGGTTGTAGCTTTGCCTCATTCTCGCCCATCTCTCTCACATGTATTATCCCAGTCGAAACTAATTGAGAGATGCTTTATACATGCCAAGACTTCAGAAAAAACTCAATTCTCTCTCTCCCTCACTCATATGCTACATTGCTACCCACAGTTCTCCACCTCTACACCCATAAGCACACTGATATCCCCCAAGTATCTCGCTTCTCTAACCTTCCTCCTAATCTTTTCTTATAAATCCTATCTGTGATGAATGCTTACCTTATATATTATTTGCATTCTTGTAACAAATCTAGTGAAGCACTGCAACTTCTATATATTATTGCTTCATATATACATGTACATATATGTAAGTACATACATATACATATATATATGTGTGTGTGTGTGTATTTATATGCATAAAAAAATATTCTACATTAATGTGTTACTTAATTTTTATAATCTTTTAAAGGTTTATTGTTTGTTTTTCTAGTATGCATTTGCTCGTGCATGCATTCTAGTAAGTAGTTTTAACCAAAGAGTGGAACAAATATGACTAGAAATATACCTGTAGAAAAGGATATTAATGTCTTATTAGCAAATAAATACTTCAATTATAAAACTCAAGCTGCTCTAGAATGAAAACATTGAACATCCACCATCTCTTTTTTCTCATAGCAGTAACAATTAACAAGTAAATATTTTCTGAAGCTATAAGACTTATAGTCTAATGATATGGTAAACATCTTGACATTTGTGTAGTACAGCACAAGTGAGCTCTTAAAAATGAAAGGGCAGGAGCTCAATATTGAAAAATGATTTTAATTTTTAAAAGAAGAATCTAAAGGGCAGGGCAACAATTAATGAGTCAGAAAAGAACCAATAGAGGATTTTGCTTCTTGAAAGTTTCTATGTGAAGGCCAAACTGCCTTTGAGGTTTCCTCGTGACTCAATAATGAACAATTGTATGAGAAACAGAGTCTCAGAAGACTGTGTTGTATATAGGTGCAAAAGATTCATAGCGACCAATAGGGTATCAAGAATCCAAGTCAGGATTGATCTTGGGACAAATAGACAGAAACCAATGGGCTTTTTTTTTTCCAACAGCAACAAATACCTGACATATAGAACTTGTTTTTCAGACAAGAGACTATTGTCCCGAAGCAGATTTTTGGGATCAGATAAGCTTGGTCAAACAGGTTGGGATACAGTGCTAAACTTCATGATCAGACAACTCCATTTGCCCGGTTCGTCGGGAGCTGAACCATATCTGGATGTTAGACAGCTGTTGTGTTTACAACCTACTTTAGCACAAGAAGTCATTGTTCTAAACAACTTTCTTTTTAACTTGGACAAGGTCAACATGATGCATTGGCAAAATTTGCCTCAGCTATTAACCAACTAGAAAGCTTGGCAAGATGTGAAACCTCTTTAGTAAATACACTTCTTTCTCACAATTACACTCTCGCATTCCTCTCGAAAAGCATGACTAAGAGTGATAGCATACCTGTTATGGGGGAATTGAGCCGCCATGCCCCACGTGATCGGCACGCGTATCCAGGAAAGCTACAGCTGCCCTATGATCCAGCACTCCGACCCCGAGTCGGACCTCCTCGGCTCCGCAGCCCGACCCCGGGTCGGCTGCCCTATGATCCAGCACTCCGACCCCGAGTCGGACCTCCTCGGCTCCGCAGCCCGACCCCGGGTCGGCTGCCCTATGATCCAGCATTCCGACCCCGAGTCGGAGATCTTTTGATAACGACAGGCTATTCTCCAGAGGCACGCCGCGGCCTCCTGCTCCACTACTCCCTGCAACGGCTGTACCCGATGCTGCCCACGATCTCCTGTATCAACCGTACGAAGCGGAGCTCCACTACGCCCTGCCATGACCGTACCCAGCGCTGCTCCACGACGCCCCGTAACGGCCATGTCAGTGGCCATTCTATCGTGCCCCACGACGACAAACCCCCCTGAGAGACCTTCCAGCCAGGTATATATGCGGCTGGGGGGAGAAGGGGGGGGGTAAGCAATACCTCCCAGAGCACTCTCTCCCACTTGTGATTATCATCTCTCCTCCTCCAATCTCCTCTGACTTGACCGTCGGAGGGCCATCACCACCCTGGTGGTGGTGCAAGGCTTGTTTGCAGGTTCCTTGGCGGAAGGTGGAGCGCAACCAGCACCAACCAAGACAACTCAGGCGGAACCCCGTTCACACCGTCGTGTCAATCGTTCTCGGTTTGGACCACCAGCAACAGTTGGCGCTAGAGGAAGGGCACCGAACCTCCGAACGATCGTAATGGCACGGCGAGGTGGTCGCGGAGCTTCCAATGCTTCCGGTCGCGGAGCCTCTCGCGCCTCTGGCCGGGAGGCTGCTGCGCCCCCAACACACTCTCAGCAGCATTCCACCGCTTCTCCTCCCATTCAGACGGTCGAACCTGCTCAGTTCGACCAGCTAGCCCAGCAGGTTCGCACCCTCGCGGAGGCAGTGCAGAATCTACAGGGTGTGATCTCTCGGGTGCCGCAGCGGGCTCAGGAGCCGCTGCTCCCCGAGCACTCGCCTCTTCCTCACAACCCGCGCTCCTTCCTCTCCCATGGAGAGGAGCGCCGGCGCGAGGAGGATTCTCGGGTGCGGTCCGTTCTGCCAGGACCTTCTCATCGGAGCTGCGCGGGGTACGAGAGGCGGACCCGGGCGCGTTCTCAGACACCCCAGTCCTCGAGGGGCCCGCACTCCAGTCGGTCCCCCTCGCGCCGCTCCTTGTCTCCCACCCACCGGTCGCGCTCCCTGGACCGGCGGGTGGATGATCTCCACAGACAGCTCCAGGTCCTGAAGGGCCACTCCAAAGATCCCTTCGCCGACTTGGAGATCTCCTCCCAGCCGGCGCTTGCCTCAAGGATCCTGCGGACCCTAAACCCGCCGGGGTTCAAAATGCCGGCGATCGAACCCTACGACGGGGCGGCGGACCCACGGGACCACGTGGAGAGTTTCAGGACTCTTATGCTCCTCCATGGAGCATCGGATCCTCTCCTCTGCAAGGCCTTCCCGGCGACCCTCCGCGGCCCGGCAAGGGCGTGGTTCGCCGGCCTGGAGGCTAATTCCATCCAGTCCTTCCACCAGTTCACCCGTCTCTTCATCAGCCATTTCGCCGTCAGTAGCCGGCGAAGACTGGTCTCCGACTCCCTCTTCGATGTCCGGCAGAACGAGGGAGAGAGCCTGCGGGATTATCTCACCCGCTTCAACAAGGCAACACTGGAGGTCCGGAATTTGAGCCAGGAGGTGGCTCTCTCAGCCCTGAAGCGAGGCTTCCGGAAGGGCAGACTCACCTTCTCCCTGGACAAACGCCTGCCGCGGAGCTTCCCGGAGCTGTTGTCTCGGGCAAACCAGTATGCAGACGCCGAGGAGGCAGCTTCCCACCGGAATAAGGAGGCCGCCGAGGCCCCTCTAAAGCCCGGGAAGAAAAGGCGAAAAGAGGCACCCCAGAGGAGGAGCCCGACGCCTCAACGCCGGCGCAGAAGCCCGTCGCCAGCAAGGAACCACAGCGCCATACGCCCTCGTTCTCCGCACCGACGCTTCAACCGGTACACCCCACTCCTGGCCCCCCGGGCCCAGATCCTCATGGAGGTCAAGGGGCGGGAGGACCTCCCGGTCCCGAGGCAGATGAAGAAGATCCCTGGGAGGAAGCCTTCTCGGGCGTACTGTGAATACCACCGAGACCACGGCCACGATACCGAAGACTGCTTCCAGCTTCGGGACGAGATCGAGGCTCTCATTCGCAGAGGGCGCCTCGGTCGATATGTAAACGACCGACGTCCCCCCGCAGATCCACGTCCAGCCGACCCGGCCCCTCAGGAGCCTCGGGAGCAGAATCGACCCGTTGCGGGAGTGATCCACACCATCACTGGGGGCTGCTCTCGGCCCGTGAGGAACGTAGGGGGCTCGGCGGAAGTATCAGGAGTGGCCGTCGCGAAGAGGCAGCGGGTAGGAAATGTAATCACTTTTTGTGATGAAGATGTAAAGGGGGTTCAGACTCCCCACGATGACGCCATGGTGATCTCTCTCACTATGGCGGACTATGATGTAAGGCGTGTTCTTGTGGATAGTGGAAGCTCAGCTGATATTTTGTATTACGAGGCCTTCCAAAAGATGGGCTTGTCCCGACAATTGTTGCACAAAACATCCACCCCCCTCATAGGATTCACTGGAGACGCTATCTCAGCCGAAGGTGTCATCGAGCTGCCTGTGACTGCGGGCATTGCACCCGCAGAAGCCACGGTGCGGCTCGGGTTCTTGGTCGTCCGTGTCCCCTCGGCCTACAACGCTATCCTCGGACGACCCGGACTGAACGCCCTTCGCGCGGTGGTTTCTACCTATCATTTGCTCATGCGGTTCCCCACGGCGGCCGGGATTGGAGAGGTCCGAGGTGACCAGCCGACCGCACGGCAGTGTTTCCTAGCAACTCTCAAAGGGAAGAAGCCCATGAAGGCCCTAAGCGTCGAGTCACTTGACGCCAGAGACGAAGTGGCCTTGCGGCACGGGGAGCCGGCTGAGGGCGTAATCGAAGTTCCCCTCGAAGAAGGCCGCCCAGACCGCACGGTCCGGGTCGGTGCCAACCTTGACTTGGAAGCTCGGCTCCGGTTAGTGGAATTCCTCCGAGCCAATGCAGATGTGTTTGCCTGGTCGGCGGCCGATGTACCTGGGATCGACCCGCAGGTCGTTTCTCACGCCCTCAGCGTCGACCCGACCCACCGACCAGTAAAGCAAAAGAAGAGACACTGTGCCCCGGATCGGATCCGGGTGGTCGACCAGGAGGTAGACAAACTCTTGGAGGCAGGTTTCATAAGGGAGGTGAGCTACCCCGAGTGGCTGGCAAACGTCGTACTTGTCCGGAAGGCGAGCGGGAAGTGGAGGATGTGCGTCGACTACACCGACCTGAACAAGGCGTGCCCCAAGGATAGCTTTCCGCTTCCACGGATAGACCAACTGGTCGACGCGACTTCCGGATACCAGCTACTGTCTTTTATGGACGCCTTCTCCGGCTACAACCAAATAATGATGGCTCCACAGGACGAGGAGAAAACTGCCTTCATAACAGACCGGGGGCTGTACTGTTACAAGGTAATGCCCTTCGGTCTGAAGAACGCTGGCGCCACTTACCAGCGCCTCGTCAATAAAATCTTCAAGGAGCAGATCGGCCGGAATATGGAGGTGTACGTGGACGATATGCTGGTAAAAAGCCGCCATGCAGTCCAGCACATTGCAGATCTGGAGGAGACTTTCACCACCTTGCGAAAGTGTCGCATGAAGCTAAACCCAGCGAAGTGCGCTTTTGGTGCTTCGGCCGGGAGGTTCCTCGGTTTCATTGTCAACCAACGGGGGATCGAGGCCAACCCGGACTAGATCAAAGCCATCCAAGATATGTCCCCTCCGACCAAAGTGAAGGAGGTTCAGGAGCTCGCTGGAAGGGTCGCCGCGCTCGGACGATTTGTGGCAAAGTCGGCCGAACGCTGCCAACCATTCTTCAAGGTGTTGAAGCGCCCAAAAGACTTCCTCTGGACGGCCGAATGTCAAGCGGCGTTCGACCAGCTCAAGGAGTACATGGCGTCTCCTCCCCTGCTGTCCAAGCCGCAAGAGGGGGAGATGCTCTACCTTTACCTGGCGGTCTCCCCAACCGCAGTCAGCGCAGTACTGGTTCGGGAAGAGGCAAGACTTCAGAAGCCTGTGTACTACATCAGCCGAGTCCTCCGGGATGCCGAGACGCGGTACACGAAGGCTGAGAAGATCGCCTTCGCGCTGCTGACTGCGACCAGGAGGCTTCGCCCCTATTTCCAGGCTCATTCTGTCACCCTTTTGACCGATCAACCACTGCGGCAGATTCTCAGCAATCCAGAGAATGCGGGACGGCTGGTGAAGTGGGCAGTAGAACTTGGTGAGTTCGACATCCGCTACCAGCCCCGACCAGCCATCAAGGCCCAGGTGCTCGCGGACTTTCTCGCTGAGTGCACTGTGCAGGAGGCGGAACCTAAGCCGCCGGAGACACCCAGCCTCGATCTCCCGATCTGGACGCTCCACATCGACGGGTCGTCGAACCCTGAAGGTGGAGGGGCTGGGCTGGTCCTCACCAATCCCGATGGAGTGATAGCCGAGTATGCCTTGAGGTTCGGATTTCCAGTGACCAACAATGAGGCGGAGTACGAGGCCCTAGTCGCGGGACTCAAACTCGCCAAGGAGCTCGGCATCCGGCGTCTGAAAGTCTTCACCGACTCCCAGCTGGTGGTCGGGCAGGTTCGAGGGGAGTTCGAGGCGCGGAGCCCGACCATGCAGAGCTACGTCCGGAAGGTGCAAACACTCATTCCCGACCTCGGCAGTGTTGACATTCAGCAGGTCCCGAGGAGCGAAAATGCCAGGGCCGACAGGTTGTCCCGCCTAGTGGACGCAGACGCGCCCAACTTGTCGAGGGCAATCTACCTGGAGACCCTGGATGCCCCGAGCATTGACGGGGCTGGAGCGGTGATGGCAATTGATCCGGAGCCGTCTTGGATGGACCCGCTCGTCGCCTACCTCGCCGAAGGAATCCTCCCTGAAGACGAAGATCAGGCCCGGCGGCTTGTAAAGAAGTCCGCCCACTACGTACTTTATGAAGGGAGGCTGTATCGGACCTCGTTTACCGCCCCCCTCTTAAGGTGCCTCCGCCCCGCGGAAGCGGCCTACGCCCTCGGCGAAGTCCACGAAGGCATCTGCGGATCGCACTTGGGGGCTAGGTCCTTGGCGCATAAGATCATGAGGCAAGGCTACTATTGGCCGACCTTGTTGGAGGACTCGAAGGACCACGTGTGGAAATGCGACGCCTGCCAGCGCCACGCCAACGTCCAGAGAGTCCCCTCTGTCCCCTTGGCGCCAATCACCGCGCCCTGGCCCTTCGCACAGTGGGGAATGGATATCCTCGGACCATTCCCCGTCGCTTCGGCCCAGCGGAAATTTTTGATTGTCGCCATCGACTACTTCACCAAGTGGGTGGAGGCAGAGCCACTGGCCACCATCACGGAGGCACAAGTCCGGAAGTTCGTGAAGAAGAACATCATTGTCCGATTTGGAGTACCTCGGGTCCTCATCTCGGATAACGGTCGACAGTTTGATAACAAGCACTTCCGGGACTTCTGCGAGGAATTCGGGATCGAGCATCGGTTCACATCCGTGTCGCATCCCCAAACCAACGGCGAGGCCGAGGTCACAAATCGGACAATCCTCCAAGGTATCAAAGCGCGGATCGGCCGGACGGGGCAAACTTGGGTCGAGGAACTCGAGAATGTCCTTTGGGCGTATCGGACCACACAACGGACTCCTACTGGAGAGACGCCTTTCAGCCTAACCTATGGCACGGAAGCCGTTGCCCCCGTGGAGCTCGGACTCTCCTCGCCTCGGGTGGCCGCGCACCGACCCGAGGCCAATTCAGAGCAACTCCGAGGGAACTTGGATCTCTTGGAAGAGGCAAGGGAAATGGCTCAGGTTCGGATGGCAATGTATCAGCAGAGGGTGGCCCGATATTACAACTCCAAAGTCCGACCGAAGCTTTTCAGAATTGGAGATCTGGTGCTGAGGCGAGCTAAGGCATCTCAACCTACGGAAGGTGGGAAGCTAGCGCCAAATTGGGAAGGCCCGTATAAAGTTCGTTGGGTAAACCGACCTGGCTCCTACCAGTTGGAAGCCCTAGATGGCCGAGAAATTCCAAGGGGCTGGAATTCCGCTAACCTGCGGATGTATTACCAGTAGAACAACAAGGCCAGAAAGACAATTTAAAAAGGTGCAATGCTTTTCATTTCAATAATTTCTGGTTACAATGGCGTGCTCGTGTGGTTACAAGGAATTCCCAGAGGGGAATTAGGGAGTAAAGAAAGTAAAGAAGAGGTGGGGACCCAAACCCTCAACCCAGGGCGGCTGCAGTCCCACCAGAAGTGGGTGCTTCTAACCGGAGGCGCCATCCAGCACCTCACCAAAAAGAGGAGGAGCCGCCGCAGAAGAAGCTCCCGCTGCCCCCAGGGGAACGCCGCCTCCAAAGGATATTCCCATCTTCCCCAGTGGTAGGGAAGAGAAGGGATTCGAGGGGGAAGAGTATATGGAGGCGCGGTCCCGGATTGAGCGTCCGGCGCAGAGCTCAACCGGGAGGCTGAACTTCAAGGAGGGGAGATGTGATCCCGGATGAAACGCCTAGAGCGGAGTTCCGCCGGGGAGACCCTCCTTGTTGATCCCAGATGAAACGGCTAGTTGGCTGAAGTTGTAAGGGGAGCGCCTCCCCTTTCCTTCGACAGGAGTCTCTCAGTCATATGCCAAGGAGGAGGTCCGCGATCCATGGCAACCTGCAGCTCCGGCTTGGCAAATTCCATCGTACCTGCACCTGTATTTATAGCCAAGCTGCGGCCCCCTGGTAGTTCCGATACGGGTGGCTCCAATAAATGCAGGCGCACTGAATCCGGAGCCGTTCCGGCTCCCGAGGCGTATCTCCCCGCGATTTCCTAAGCGTCATTCTCCTTAAATCGCATTCTTTGTGCAGGACGATCCGGGTGACGTATACCCCTAGGTCCACGTGTCTCCGCTCGCGCCCAGGCCGCATCCTCCTCGAAGAACCCGCGTATCGCGGCCGCTCAACTAACACTCCTCACCAGCAGCAACTGGCGATCTGATTTCCCAGGTAACGCATTAATTAGCGTTTAATACCCTTCTCGTGTTCCCCCCAGGCAACGCTTGGAGGAGAGGAGAAACACGGTCGCGGCTGGGCACGGAGAAACCCCGATGGGCGGCGAGCGACAAGTGGCCGACCAACGAGTGGAATGTCCCGAGGCTCGGCCCTCGGATGCCTGGCTAACCCGATGATCATCCCGGGAGCAGACTAGCCGGAAGCCCCGACCGGTCGCCTCGGCTTGCGCCAGCCTTGGCCGACCAACGAGCGGAATCTCCCGAGGCTCGGCCCTCGGATGCCTGGCTAACCCGATGATCATCCCGGGAGCAGACTAGCCGGAAGCCCCGACCGGTCGCCTCGGCTTGCGCCAGCCTTGGCCGACCAACGAGCGGAATCTCCCGAGGCTCGGCCCTCGGATGCCTGGCTAACCCGATGATCATCCCGGGAGCAGACTAGCCGGAAGCCCCGACCGGTCGCCTCGGCTTGCGCCAGCCTTGGCCGACCAACGAGCGGAATTTCCCTGAGGCTTGACAACCCTCAGATGCCTGGCTAACCCGATGATCATCCCGGGAGCAGACTAGCCGGAAGCCCCGACCGGTCGCCTCGGCTTGCGCCAGCCTAGGCCGACCAACGAGTGGAATTTTCCTGAGGCTTGACAACCCTCAGATGCCTGGCTAACCCGATGATCATCCCGGGAGCAGACTAGCCGGAAGCCCCGACCGGTCGCCTCGGCTTGCGCCAGCCTTGGCCGACCAACGAGCGGAATTTCCCTGAGGCTTGACAACCCTCAGATGCCTGGCTAACCCGATGATCATCCCGGGAGCAGACTAGCCGGAAGCCCCGACCGGTCGCCTCGGCTTGCGCCAGCCTAGGCCGACCAACGAGTGGAATTTCCCTGAGGCTTGACAACCCTCAGATGCCTGGCTAACCCGATGATCATCCCGGGAGCAGACTAGCCGGAAGCCCCGACCGGTCGCCTCGGCTTGCGCCAGCCTTGGCCGACCAACGAGCGGAATTTCCCTGAGGCTTGACAACCCTCAGATGCCTGGCTAACCCGATGATCATCCCGGGAGCAGACTAGCCGGAAGCCCCGACCGGTCGCCTCGGCTTGCGCCAGCCTAGGCCGACCAACGAGTGGAATTTCCCTGAGGCTTGACAACCCTCAGATGCCTGGCTAACCCGATGATCATCCCGGGAGCAGACTAGCCGGAAGCCCCGACCGGTCGCCTCGGCTTGCGCCAGCCTAGGCCGACCAACGAGTGGAATGTCCCGAGGCTCGGCCCTCGGATGCCTGGCTAACCCGATGATCATCCCGGGAGCAGACTAGCCGGAAGCCCCGACCGGTCGCCTCGGCTTGCGCCAGCCTAGGCCGACCAACGAGTGGAATCTCCCGAGGCTCGGCCCTCGGATGCCTGGCTAACCCGATGAACATCCCGGGAGCAGACTAGCCGGAAGCCCCGACCGGTCGCCTCGGCTTGCGCCAGCCTAGGCCGACCAACGAGTGGAATCTCCCGAGGCTCGGCCCTCGGATGCCTGGCTAACCCGATGATCATCCCGGGAGCAGACTAGCCGGAAGCCCCGACCGGTCGCCTCGGCTTGCGCCAGCCTTGGCCGACCAACGAGCGGAATTTCCTGAGGCCTAACCCTCGGATGCCTGGCCTAGCGCCGGAAGAGTTTCCTGAGGCCTAACCCTCGGATGCCTGGCTCAGCGCCGGAAGAGTTTCCTGAGGCCTAACCCTCGGATGCCTGGCTCAGCGCCGGAAGAGTTTCCTGAGGCCTAACCCTCGGATGCCTGGCTTAGCGCCGGAAGAATTTCCTGAGGCCTAACCCTCGGATGCCTGGCTTAGCGCCGGAAGAGTTTCCTGAGGCCTAACCCTCGGATGCCTGGCTTAGCGCCGGAAGAGTTTCCTGAGGCCTAACCCTCGGATGCCTGGCCTAGCGCCGGAAGAGTTTCCTGAGGCCTAACCCTCGGATGCCTGGCTCAGCGCCGGAAGAGTTTCCTGAGGCCTAACCCTCGGATGCCTGGCTTAGCGCCGGAAGAGTTTCCTGAGGCCTAACCCTCGGATGCCTGGCTTAGCGCCGGAAGAGTTTCCTGAGGCCTAACCCTCGGATGCCTGGCTTAGCGCCGGAAGAGTTTCCTGAGGCCTAACCCTCGGATGCCGGGCCTAGCGCCGGAAGAGTTTCCTGAGGCCTAACACTCGGATGCCTGGCTTAGCGCCGGAAGAATTTCCTGAGGCCTAACCCTCGGATGCCTGGCTTAGCGCCGGAAGAGTTTCCTGAGGTTTAACCCTCGGATGCCTGGCCTAGCGCCGGAAGAACTTCGGGAATCAAAAGTCAGCAAGAAGCAACCAAGAGCTAAAAAAAAGAGGACGAGGGCGAGATGAAGAAATATTCAACGTGCATTAATTTTCAGGGCCGAGGCCCATACAATTGGGCAAAACGCCGACATACAAAAATAAAAAAGACAATGAAAGGTACAAGAGGTCAGCTTGGAGGAACTCCCGGGTCGGGAACGCCGGGCTCGTCCGCGGGAGGTAGGGAAGCAGCAGGAGAACCAGCAGGCGATGGCGCCGGAGAGGAGTCCAGGAGGGAGATCTCGCTCAGGTCGACTTCGGGATACTTAGCCGACACCCTTGCCAGGCCCTCCTCGAAGCCCAAGGTGAAGGCTTCGGCCCCCGCGTCCGACGCGTCACGGACGAACTCGTCAGACTGGCGATAGGTCCGCACTGCCTCCGACATATCATGGGCGAACTCGGCGGACTGGCGATAAGCCTCAACCGCCTGACGCCCGATTTCCGCCCTCTTCTCGGCCAGCTCCGCCTCAGCTCGCTCCATAATCTGAGCCTTGGCCTCCAAGACCTTCGCCACAATCCGGCCTTCGGCCTCAGAGGAGACCCTCAGCAGATCAGCCTGAGCCTCTTTATGCTTCGCCTCGGTAGCAACCCGAGCGGCCTCGGCTTCCTTCAAGCGCGAACGGAGCTCTTGGACGTCCGTGCATGACTTCTCCAGGGCCAACTCCAGTTCGCCTAGTTTGGCTTCAAAAGAGCGGATTCGGTCGCAGGCGTTGTCGGCAGACCGCTGGGCCTTCTCCCACCGCTCTCGATAGTCCGCGATCTTCCGGGACTGCTTTTCAGCCCGTTCCTCCGCCTTCTTGACCCTGCTTTCGAGGCCCGAGGCGGCTTTGAGTTGCTCCCGAGCCTCTGACAGTTGCTCCTCCAGGGCGGCGAAGCCGAGTGCCCGCTCTTCGGCCTCCCGGAGCCTCGCCTCGAGGTCCCCGGTCGTCCTGCCTGCCGCAGCCCGGCCTCCCTCTTCCATTGCTTTCAGCCGGTCCTCGGCCTTCGCCAAAAGCCCCGCCTGTTCCTTGTAGCACTCCTCCAGACGGATCATGTACTGGGCGAGCTAAGAAATAGGAAAAATAAGGGAGTCAGGCGGAGAACAACAGAGCCAATAAATGGTGAAAGACGGCCAGAAGAACACTCACCGACATGAGACAGACGCAGCTGGCGGCCCCAACGTCAGAGACATCCAACTCCCGGACCCGCCGACGGTCCTTCTCCAGCAACACTGTTTCGATGAGATTTCGGGCGCCATCGGTAGTGAAGGCAGACCCCGATTTCTCCCCGGAGCCGGATGGTGGTTCTGCAGCCTTACCCTTATCCATCGCCTGGGGAAGAGTCCGGCTGATCGCGCTCGGGGCGGGGGTCGCCCCAGGAATTGATAAGGTCCCGCTCGGCCGGGGCCTCGGCGCGTCCCTCCTCGAGTCATCAGGAGCCGACCGAGTCGAAGGCCGGGTCGGGGACCGATCACGTCCGACCCGTCCGTCTTGAGCAGGCTCGGGTGGCACCTCCGGAGTAGCGGCAACCTTACCACCGGAGGGCTGATACAGCGTCAGCTGCCGGTCGGTGCCCACGACATCTCCCTGACCGGTGGGCCCGGACTCGTCGGTCGGCATCGGAGGTATCTCCTTACGGGACTTCTTCGCCGGTGGGGCCCCGCTCGGAAGAGCTCGTTTCCTCCTCCGGACTGCTTCCAGCAGGGACGCCCTACCAACAGCCTTCGACTTCACCGACCGCATGACGTCGTCGACCTCTGCAAGAAGGACGGGATAGTCAGGGACTGAGAAACCGAAAGGAAGAAGGAACGAAAGAGAAGAAAAGAGCTAAAGAAACGATGGCGGACTCACGGTCGGTGGGGACCGAGCTCAAACCGACGTTCACCAAGGTATCCTCAGAAATAAGGCGGCCCACCGGGGGAAGCTGGCCCTCGGCGACCAACCCCTTCAAGGCGGCGACGCCCTCGGATTCCTCCCTCGACAACTTCGACAGGCCAATTGGGGACTTCATCGGCGTCCCCCAGATTGCCCTGATTTCCCAGGAGGGGTCTGCATCAACGAAAAAGAAGCGCTCCTTCCAGTGGTGAATGGAGGTAGGACCCTCCTTGACAAGGCCGCACCCTCGCCGCGCTGCGAAGCACCACCACCCTTTGTCCTGAGGGTGGCCGCTCAGGCCGTAGAGCTCCCAGAAAACGTTCAAGGTGGCGGGAATCGCATGCAAGCGACAGAGAACTTGGAAGACCGTCAGAGCATGCCACGAGTTCGGCACCAGTTGCGTCGGTGCCATTCCTAAACCCCGGAGCACCTGTAAGACTAGGTCTGAAGGGGGAAAGCGGAACCCGGCCTGGAGGATGCCCTCATTGATGGCGATCTTCCCTCGAGGAGGATGAGACATCCTCTCCTCAGGCCCTGGGAGCGTGACATTGCAGGCCTCGGGAAGGTGGTACCGAGCCACAAATCCGTCTAAGTCCTCGGCGACCAGTTTTGACTGGATGCTATCTGCTCCCACTTCGCCCATCCCTAATGGCCGATAAATCTACGGTCAGGACGGGGTCAAGAAGGAGGGAAAGGCCGGAACGACTGGGGTGCACTAGTACAAAAAGAAAAAGTATGAAGAGCTCAAAGTAGAAGAGTGGGAAACTCACTTGAAGAGGAGGAAGAACGGCTCCGAGAGCGTCAAAGGAAAAGCAAGCGAACGTTTCGGCGGCAACAATGGTAGCGCAAAGGAGAAACTCGAAAATGTCCGTAAAGAAGAAGACGGACGGGGGAGGGCCCCCGATTAAATAGGCGAAAGGGCAAGTGACACCTCGATGACGCCAGAAGACGCCTGGCCGCCGAAGGGTCGCTCGCACCCCAAAGGCGAATCGACACCATTAAGGAAGGATGTCCGTCGAAGTCCTCAGGTTGCCAGGTCAGCAGCAACCGCCATACGCCATAAAGAAGGCGGGAAGCTTGAAGCGCGCGCGCCTCTCCGAAGGATGGCGGCAATCTCGAAACATCACTCCCTTCACCTGTTCCCCTTCTGGTTCCAGGCTCGGAAGTGGGGGGCTACTGTTATGGGGGAATTGAGCCGCCATGCCCCACGTGATCGGCACGCGTATCCAGGAAAGCTACAGCTGCCCTATGATCCAGCACTCCGACCCCGAGTCGGACCTCCTCGGCTCCGCAGCCCGACCCCGGGTCGGCTGCCCTATGATCCAGCACTCCGACCCCGAGTCGGACCTCCTCGGCTCCGCAGCCCGACCCCGGGTCGGCTGCCCTATGATCCAGCATTCCGACCCCGAGTCGGAGATCTTTTGATAACGACAGGCTATTCTCCAGAGGCACGCCGCGGCCTCCTGCTCCACTACTCCCTGCAACGGCTGTACCCGATGCTGCCCACGATCTCCTGTATCAACCGTACGAAGCGGAGCTCCACTACGCCCTGCCATGACCGTACCCAGCGCTGCTCCACGACGCCCCGTAACGGCCATGTCAGTGGCCATTCTATCGTGCCCCACGACGACAAACCCCCCTGAGAGACCTTCCAGCCAGGTATATATGCGGCTGGGGGGAGAAGGGGGGGTAAGCAATACCTCCCAGAGCACTCTCTCCCACTTGTGATTATCATCTCTCCTCCTCCAATCTCCTCTGACTTGACCGTCGGAGGGCCATCACCACCCTGGTGGTGGTGCAAGGCTTGTTTGCAGGTTCCTTGGCGGAAGGTGGAGCGCAACCAGCACCAACCAAGACAACTCAGGCGGAACCCCGTTCACACCGTCGTGTCAATCGTTCTCGGTTTGGACCACCAGCAACAATACCTATTAATTCAAGACTAGCATTTATTAATATGCACATTTCAACCCTTCCATACATCGCACATGCTCAGTATTAGGATAAATAGCCAACCCCACATAGATCAAATAAAGATTGAAGGTTAATGTGCTGGTTGTCACCTCTTTATCACATGAAAAGCTAAAAATTGATGCATCAGTAAACTAAACGCAAATGGCCATCTAAATATAAAGTGCATAAACCTTCGGCAACATGATCACAGGATCACTCCAAGAACTGCAATGTCACTAACTAGCTTGTGAACTTCATTAAATGGATAAAATATAGTAGAACTAATCATATGATACGTACAAAAGCATGTCGCAAATTTTGCTGGCTTTTGACCATGACCCTCCTTAACAACTTGCTTCTTGACTTTTTCGTGAAGGACCTCCACCTCAGAGTCAACTTTTGGGGGACCTTTGTCATCTCGGAGAGGTTCATCACGCACAACTGCGGAACTCTCAGTGATGATTTCATTATCATCATTTGGATTATCATCATTTGAACCTACAAAAAGCATAAAGAAGGAAAAATTAAGGCATCCAGAGTGACAATAATAAATTTGATTAGACTCAAAACAGACCATATGATTACCTACCACTTAAATATGTCACCAACAGAGAAAAAAAAATGAATCAACTCAGAGACAACTAGAGTAGATCAATACCTTCGGTAAACTTACAAAATCACGAAGACAATAAAAGCATGGAAAATATAGATGTGCAGCTAGAGAGATTCGCGTGCACATTATACAGAAACAGGTGTGTAAGAAAGATTTACAAAAAGAAAGAGAGAAAAAAGATATATATATATATATATATATATATATATATATACACACACACACACTCTCCCCTTAGGTTAAGAATGCAGCTACGAGATATATTAGAAGATAAAAAAAGTATAATATAAATTACATAGAAGCTTAAACTTATGCAAATCTAAGCATATGCGCTCCAAAATTATCTGATATTAACCATGTGGAATAAAAATTGGAACAGATAAAAGAAAGGAGGTGAGGAATTTATGGCGAAGTTCTGGATTGGGCACAGGCGTAAACTAACTCTGGCTGATGAATCGAACTCTCGTGACCTAGCAGACCTTCCAGAAATAGAATGAGTATCGAGGATCACCCAAAAAAGAAATACAGGAAATTGGACGGCTGATAAGAAGTGGACAGCGAGGGATCACCATTGGATTGACTGTGCTGATCCTGAGCATCCTCCTCCATTTCTGGGCGAGGCCCTGTCAGATTGGATCACTGGTTCTGCAAATTTTCAGTTTTTCTTTTATTTTTACCAGTGATGGAGGTTGAGAAAAAAAAATGGCGGTGAGATACTCGTCTGATGAGATGAAGCAGGAGAAGCGAAAAAGAACAGACTTACTCGGCTTTCTCGGGGCGGGAGATCAGGAACTACCGGGATGGTTTTCTTTACAGGGGGAGAGGCCGAGGCCGAGGCCGAGGCCGAGGCCGAGCTGGGGAAGGGAAGAGAGGAGGGGAGGCAAGAGCACACATTAGCGACCTCTTTTTTATTGGTCTGTCGTTCCAGAAGATTCCTCTCATTCGACCCGACTTCTCTCCCCTGGTTTTTCAAAACTCGCCCAAATCCCCCGGCCGGCTCTGCCACTTTCTTCAATAATAATAATGGTGAGCATATCCGAAAGTATTTGAGAGAAAAGGAGAACAAAAACGGCAAAAAAAACCTTCCGTTGCCGGGACTCGAACCCGGGTCTCTCGGGTGAGAGCCGAGTATCCTAACCAACTAGACTACAACGGAAACACGTGGGGTTTGGATTGCTCCTCAAATACTATGTTTCATGTAATTTTTTTTTCTTCCCCTCACCCAAATTCTGATATAAATATGCGAAGATACGGAGTTGGCTATGGAAATTACCTGCTTTGATCGAGTATTTGAATCAAAATTCTTCGGCTATCGAGAGATAATATCCACAGCAGCAGTTTGAATGACCTAATGGAAAACAATAGAGCTTCCGTATATCTACATCATCCTCTTGTAGGGGACCTTTTCGCTACATATTCAAATCATGTATTAAATCAAGGAACACCCATAAATCAATACTCATCATCTAAATATCACTCCTAAACTTATAAGCCTATCGCTCTGATTTAGGCCCCAAGAAATCTAATTTGATTGCTTGTAAAATGTAAACCAGCTTGGTAAATCGAACGGGCCTTAAGATAATTCAAGAAATGCAGTTCAATAATGCACTCACTTCTGATAACACTCGAAGTCATGCACCCATTCGCTGCCCACACATGGTGGGGTAATGATAGACGGGAGAAGATTTCAAAATGCCAGATGTGGAAGCTAACAATACTCGTGCATCACAACTTGACAGTTAGCTTCATTTGTTTCAGACATCATGTTAACTCTAGAAATAAGAAACAACTTTTAGTTAAAGATTAAGACAAAAGGAGAGAGAGAAAAGTTATCTTCTAATACAATTATGCGACAGTAATTACAACAACAATGCCAAACAACCTGTATGTTGACGTAATATCTCCAGTGGAAATGGAGAACACCTGCCTCCGAGCACGCTACAGCAAAAGCTGACTGTTTGCAGTAAACAAAGCAGAAGCAAGGATTATCCTTTTCTCCAGTAAAATGAACTAATTCGAATCTGCTTGAAGATCAGAGAGGGCAGTTTCAGTAACATAGACCCAACTGCAAAAAGAAAAGGAACATATAAAACAGAGGAGTGTATCAATGCACTGAGAAACACAGCATGGACAGAAGCAAGCATCCTCGCTCTCGTGCACGTAAGCATGCATGAGCTCATAGTCTACAGGGACCTATTTGCCTTAAAGCCTTTAGGTGTGCAGTGATATCTGCTAAATGAAAGTAGTTTTTTCTCTTCTTTTTTTTTTTTGTTGAGGGAAAAGAGTAGTTGAATTATTTGCACAAAGCAAGTGTCTGTAATATGAGACAAGGCAAGAAGTCGAAAAACAAACCAAGAGAGTAATCAGCAAAGTTAAAAATTTAAAATGATACATCATAAATGAGAGCAGAACTACAGATAATACTGTTGAGGAAAAATTTAAGACAATGCAGAGAGTAGATCTGGTCGCTTAGAAAAATAAAGGAAAAATAAATATTTTGCCGTGATCATCTCTGGTGTGAGTGTGCACATGCATGTGCATGACCGGAGAAGTAACTTCACAGAAACAATTATGGAATCCTCCTTTAGCCAAGGGAAAACTAGTCACAACATCAGGATTAGAATAAATCCTATTGGTATATGATTTGACAAAATTCAAGGAAAAATTAGGAAGGCAAGGACTATATATCAGAAAAGAGGAGGGGAAAATCAGGAATACCTCCTCTATCAAAAAGCAAAATTCAGAAATTGTTAAAGTAATCAATGATTTTTTTTGCAAAAAAATCATGAGAAATCCAAAACATTAATCAAAATTTGAAAAAGATGTATATTCGTTATTGAAATAGATATGGCATAATCCTTTGAACAAATATGTAAGAATCAGTAGAGAATAATTCGATGATCCAATTGATTTGTCATTTGACTGGAAAACATGGAGACCACATTTCAATATCAATAAAGAATATAATTATTTAGTAATATAGCAAAATTCTACTACTTTGCAGGGTGGAGACTGGAGAAAATGTAATGGAGAGTTGTGCTTGCTTTTAAGCAATTGAAGACCCTCCATGATCCCTCTCGACATGCTCCACCAACAATACTGGATCTCGAAAACCTTTGCTGCATATGGGGCACGCATCGATTGTCACCCTATCACAACCTGGCTGAGTACTGCGATGATGAGATTTCTCTGCATGCTCAATCAGAGCAGATATGGTGGAGAACTTTGCTGGACACTGAGTACACTGCTCCACAAGTGCACCACTACCGCCCGGTGATGTTCCATCCTTTGCCTTTTGCAAAGCTTGGGTGGTTGCATTGCTCAACCTTTGCATGCCTGCTTCAGCAGAAGCCCTCAAACTTGACGCCGCAGTAAGCAAGCTTGAACTCCACCACGAGGTACCATTTGAGCTGTTCTTCGATAATGATTCACGTTTCTGACTCCTATTAAGCAGACCAACAAATGGGAAGCCTGAAACTGGTTTTTTGGGTCCAGGACACTTGTGGTCAGGCCCAAATCTATGCTTCAAGCAGTGTTCTTTGGTGCAGTCTCTACATCTAATTGTGTTAGAGAAAGTTAATGTCTCTTTGCAACCAGGAATAGGACATCGCTTTTTTTTTGTTGTTTTCTGATAGTTCGATGGGTCACAGTCAAGGTTTACATGAGACTCCCATGTGATGTTTGGGTCTTCATCTGGGACCAAATGAACTCCTTTAGCACATAGTGGGCACACCAGGACAGTCACATCCTGTTGGTTTGCATTTGGACAGAGGTGTTTGGTGTAACTTCTGTGCTCCAGACAAAATACCTAGTTAACATTTCAGCACAATCATTGGATAGGTCTGATGTAAATAATAACAAATAAAAACAACACAAAAATATTTGCAAAACTAATGCCACATCACACTGGTTTTGAGAGAGAGGATTTCCTAATTTGTATGAGCACCTGATGCTCTTGAGAAGGAAAAAAATAACTTGTTTCCATCTAGCATTTATATAGTTCAACTACAAACTAGGTCTAACCACTCTATTTGAACATAGCTTCCATGTGATACAAACACTAGTATTGTTTACAGAATAAATTGTATTTGATGCCACATATTTGCAGTATCATCTGCATATCTGTACTATAATAGTCTTGACTCTTGAATAATACCACATGCACATGAAAATTGCACAAGTACCAATTCCTTAATAGTCCAGAAGATTAATAAGAAATACTGACCCATAGTTGATGAAAGCAAGAGCTAGAAAACAAGTTGCCCCACAAAACTTATCTTAGACGAAAAGGGAATCCTCAGTATAGATTATCAAAAAGTTTAACTACTCTTTGATGGAACCAGATAGATTAACTAACCCAGGGACAACCTTCTTTAAATTGCTATAAATCAGTACGTGACAACTGATACCAAGGGTAAACTTGGGATATATATTCCACGTTTAGATCAAAATATAATCGTATACCTGACAATATCTTGCATTTGACTATGGTAGCTTTGTAAAGAAACCTGTCAATTGCCCACATCTTAGATCCATTAAATTATTTTTTCTCCAAAGTAACTTCACTGATATCATTACCAAAGCCCAGTTATGAAAGGTGATCATAATCAAGTTAAAGGCAAGCTGTAAATCTAATAATAATAATTTTGAAAAAGGATAAAAAATACAAAGTCAAGCTGCTTGCAGATAACTAAGAACAAGAACAAAAGAAGTAGATTGGGACTGCAGATAGAGTTATGAATCAATAATAAGAAGTTAGCAAAGGATGGTATGAAAGAGCAAAAACCAAGCCGATAGCAGCTAGCCAAGAACAGCAACAAAAGAAGTAGATGGCAATTGCAGATAGAGTCACTCTCTATTATTTTGATTGACATAATAAAATGGATAAAATCATGATGGAAGGTTCAGAAAAGCTGGCAAAAATGTAGCTATTGGGAATGAATTGCCAACAAGATTCATCATGAAAGTTGTTCAAGAGCCTAGGCGTCCAGCCTCCATTTCATGGCCAGGCTTACCACCTTGGCTCTTCAAAAAAAAAAATACCAAGTTCACTACCCAATATATAGCAAATTTTTAAGCATATGCATACATGAAGAAGCATAAATTTAGTCTATACTTAAGTGAGTACTCTATATCATCAAGTTGGCAGCAAAGATGTATTTTGACAACATCATTAACTGTGTATTATATTGGTACAGATACTAGCATATAGATGACCAATAGAAAATCGATTAATATTATATCCTTCATGACCAATGCACTATCTTTGCATCTATTTTGTCACAAAAATTTTTCAGACTTGAAGAAGACAGACATGAGGTATTAGATCTAATAAGAACGCAAAGTATTTTTTAATAAATCACCATACAGATATACATGCACATGGATATGTTATATGTATATATGCATTAGCATTTATGTAGTGGTATGGGTATGTGAATATGTGTTCTGAGTTTGTATATTTACATTTACATGATATAGTTGTTCATGCGGCCCATGATTGGAATGAGTTAGCAAAGAAGGCATCACAAAGCTATTCTAAACTAAAATCGATGGGATGAGGCTAGTTTATATATTTATCGATATACTGAGTGGATATGATATGTTAAACATTCCATCAAAAAAGATTCTAGGTATATTGAAGATAGATAACTAAATGATAGCTTAAGTTTTATCTTTTTTTTATTGTGGTTCATAACTTTTTTACTTTTTTTAGTGTTCTCATCTCTTCCTCATCATCTTTTAACTCTTTGCTTCATAGTCCACAACCCTTTTTTTGTCATCTCCTTTTCTTGCTTGACAATTTTGAGCACAATAAAAACTGAAAATATAATACATATAAATTCATCGTAAAAAGGTTATCTGTCATACGCTACTAAATTAGTCCTAATGGAGGATAACTATTATGGGCTGTCAGCATGGATATGAATAAAACTCAAAAAAAAAAAAACTTTATTAAGTTAACAATTAAAATGATGTAAAGTATATTAGAATTGATTATATTTTAATAAAAATTCAGAACCAACTTATACAACAGTCTTGATGGAGGATGAATTGAATTTGTAAGGAAATATGGTACTTTGACCATGCAATGGATTCCTATAAGGTAACCAAAATACATTTAGAAAAAGGAATTGGCACCAGAAAACTTCAACAGTAAGCTAAGATCTCATGGATACATTATTCTATTTAAACCAAGGTCCGCAATCTCGATACTAAGTACTATATCGGTACCTTATTGGGTCAGTATAGCATGGTACACTTTTGTGCAGAAATAGCTCACCAACTATTTTTCTCAATTTTCATCTCGGTATGCCTACATACGGACCAGAACATACGTCGATATGCCTCGGTGAAGGTCAATACACCTAGGTAAGGGGCAGTACGCCTTGGTACGGGCGATATGGGGCTTGTACCGACTTGAATGGGTATTTCGTACCGATTTTCTGTCGGTATGGTATGGTACGGGGCGGTACGGCAGACCATGATTTAAACAATGAGCAATCAACTTATGGCTGTAAATTAATTCCCTATGAGAATTTGACCTTATAGCATTCACTAGTCATTATGGCTCTGATATGAAAAACAGAAAAGTAGGAAGAGGAGCAAGAACTAAAATGTCCATGTCTGAGAATGTGGAGATTAAGCCTTTAAAGGTAAGGTTGGGCTTAGTTTCAAAATGATATTATAGACGGAACCCTATAATTGATATAAGAGGAAAGAATGATGATTCTGAGGAATATGATGTATGAAGAATCAAAAATGTAAGAAAAAGAGGTCAAGAACCAGAAGTAACTCCTCAACCATGTGATAAAGTTAAATAACAAATCTTCAACCAGATTGTTGAATCCACGACAAGAGTACATGCAGAACCTAAGTGTCAGGTCCACATCATACCATGCCATAAAGTACAAACCATTCTGCATAGGTAACAGCATGATTTAAAGAGTGTGTGATGGTTCTAGTATCAACAAATAACAACATGGATTGGACTATATATAACATATCCTGCTAGGTCCCCATGGTACATGCAAATACAAGTCAGTCAATGGTAAAACTAAACCTGAATATAACCTAATGTACCTAATATTGAAAATACCACTGAAGTTCCTGAATTTTCCTGTCCTGAAACTTCCAAATATCATTTGAACTTCCTTACAGTTATTGTTTCAATGATATACAGTGATGCAAATTCATGTTAGTTGTTTGTCAAGTTGCTAGACAATGTAACATGTATGTCCAATAACATTTATGAAATTAGCACACAGCTTTAGTAAGGATTAAGGTGATAATTTGATCTCTTCCCCGCAAGCACAAATTCAACAATAACCCGAACAGTTAAAAGGAAAAAGAAAAAAGAAACAGGAGGGGGGCAAAAAGGAAAACTAGAACATGTCGCCCTGATAGTTGTGTATCTTACAGAAATCTTCCATAATTTCTTGCATCAATGAAGGTAAAGTGTCGGCAAGTACGAGACCGTAACCCTGTAACTAGCCCAAGGCCTCAAATCCCTTTAAAGATTGGAGGCACAAGTCATTTTCAATTACGAGAGTCAGAGGACCGTACTTCAGTCAAATAAAAGTCTTATTGCTGGAATAATGGTATCAGTTGTTATTTGATTTGATACATTGTGGTCGGTCACGTTGGTGAATTAACAGAAACGGAAAGAGAGGGATTCAAACCCTCGGTAAACAAAAGCCTACATAGCAGTTCCAATGCTACGCCTTGAACCATGCTACAACAAGGCTTCCTTTCAAAATTTTCTGAAGATTAAGTGCGGGCTTGATACAATGGCCGCATTTGATAGGGGAAAGGGGAAAAAAATCTGAAGCTAACCACTCTCACTATAAACCTCCAAAACTTTTTGTCAGTCCATACGATGATCATGGAGCTCTAGCACCATTAAATTCAAGGAGCAAGAGTTGGATGGTTTTGTGATGGCATGACGATGCACTATGGGAAAGAATAGCTCAAGATATACAAGTGTAGTACGATATGTCCTTTCATTTATCACGTATATATCATAAATTGCTAATTAGTAACAAGAGTCAACAAGTTGATGTTATCTATTTCCTTCACCCACCCCACCCCACAAGGTTCCCCATAATGCTTCATCAAGACCCTCCTTTCTGACAACCCAAAACTCTTAGATACATCAACAGTCCAAGCTCCCTAGAAATTTTTATCATTAGAATCTGTGATTCAGTTGTGGAGTGCGGACCTTGCTTTGCACATAATTTTTTAATCTGTCATAGTTCCAGATCAGAAAATTAACTAACAATGCTTTCTTTTATCTAGTGCTCAGCAGAAAAATACAAAACATTTGTTGTTTCCCGAAGCAGAGTGTTGGTGCCATGTCCATAAAGAATAGCCTTTTCCATTGTTTTTTTACATAAAGGTTTGTATTATTAGCCTAAATCCCAGACTGTGGCATATTACGCCAAAGATCTCGCTACCAAGAGTAAGATAATTAGCCATTCTATACCAATGCCTCTCCCGGAGTTTTGGCTGCAAATTCTCGGATCTTCCATCATATCACATAAAACCCATTGCCCTCTTAGGAAAAAACATGATCCCATCAACGCCATCACATCCTATTAAATTCCTCTACCTATGGCCTGAATTCCATCCAATGTGGGAACTGATTCCATAATCTATCGTAAATGTCTTCCAAGATTAAGAAATCAAAAGGGGGGCAAGAGAGAGATGATTGAGGAGTACCTTCCTGCATCGGTCGCAGGTGAAGGGCAAGAAATCGATCTGCCGGCAGTCTTCGACGCTGCAGTGCTTCCCGAGATCGGGAAACTCCGGCGTTCCCATCGATGGAAAGAGGCAAGCAGAAATCAACCGAGCAGGATGCCGATGAAATCAAGGAGACGAGCGAGACACGGGGATGGATATGGTCCGGCTCGAAATCGGATCGCCGCCCTCTCCTCTCCCTCTCTCTAACCCTCGAACCCTCGAACCCTCGCTCTCCATCTCATCCCTCCCTCCCCTTCTTTATCTTTCCTTTCGCAGGAGGACGAGTTCACCGGCCGCGCAGGTGAACGAAGAAGGGAGGATCCTTTCGTATCGGAAGATTGTGGAGGTACCCCGTTTGAACCAATAAAAAGTCGCCACGTAGAAACAAGGTGCCATCTAGCGTGGAACCCACGCGATGATATTGCGTTCCTCGTGGTGGTTGGAGAAAAATCATACTTTCGGGTTTGTAACGCGAATTTTGCTTGGGCGCTGCCGCTCGGTTGACTTGGTCACGACTTCTTTACATTGGTCTGCTGTCGTGTCCACGGTCGGATCAGGATTTGACGACCAGTGGTGGCCTAGGCTGCACGATCTGTTTCCTGGCATATATCTATATATCAATTTTATCTTGTGCCGCTCTTTTTAGTCTTCTGGTCAAAAAAAAATTTGAAAAAAAAAATCTATTTGATCGGTCTTTTTTGAAGCCTAAATGATGAAATTTCAGCCCAGTTCAACCCCATAAAGAGTTGGCTTGAAGTTGTTGATCTCAAAAAGCTGCTCAATTTAAAAAAAAAAAAGATCATGTCAATTGAACATTAAACCACCAAGTTATAACTTCTGAAAGCTTGTCTTATGGTTCGACTTCTTGATGTGGCGGATCTCATTCTTGAAACATGTCTATCTCTATTTGTAATGACTAAAATAATTATCAAGTATGGGGATCCTCTTGTATCAATTTTTTTTTTTCATTATATTGCAATACCAACATTACAAGCCTTTGGTTATGACATTAGTTCATTGCATTCTTTAAGCCTTGGGCTAAGGTGATTGTATCTTTCCAATGCTCCAGTTTTGCATGCTTTATTCTTTCTTCCCCCATTTTCTTTTGCCAGTGGCACTGAGCAATATCATTATCATAAACATAAAAACTACGTTTATTCGAGAACAAATGGAAGACGAATATTTACGTCTGTTATAACAGTTATTCCATGAGTTATTCTTGTTTTTGTTTTGGTAAAAGTTTTAGATTGTTCCTATGTCAAAGGTATTTTGCTTAAAAAAAGAAAAAAAAACATAAATTAGTAATTTATTATAGCTCGTGCTAGGAATAAATTATGCAAGCATTTCTAGGATAGTTTATTCCTGTCATGAATAAGTTTGACCAGATCAACAGTTTCTTTATTATTTTTGTTTTCTAAAAGCTATTTTCTAAGCATAAAAGAATACTCCAGGTCATGTATCTAATCCAGGACCAAACTACCTAAAAGTATTTGGTCATGATATTATAACAATCATATCCTTTAAACATGACACAATGATCAAGGTGAGTTTATCCTCCTAATTCTTTGATTAAAGGTCAGGAGTCATATTAGCATCCAGAGAAAATTAGAAATGTTGGGATCTTTTCATGGTGAAACCTCCACGATTAGACACGTCTCACTTCATCAAGTTGATAGAACGTTAACATCAAGATCAAGATATTCCATTACGAAGTGCTTTGAATCTGTTTAATAGTTGCTGGCAGTTTGGTATGTATGGCACCGTAATGAGATACCTTTACATAGGCTTACTCCGATGCTCTAACTAAATTGTTGCAAACTTAATTATTTTTTTTTCGAGAAAGAGAGAGATCTATCTACACTATATTTGTTTAGATATGAAAACGCACTATCTAAAATTCAAACAAATGATTTTTGGTTGCTAAACTTAGGGTATCACCATTGACACAAATCATCACAACAAACTCAATATATCTTGATCTTTAGCACTTTTGAAGAATCAAGGTCTATGTTGCAAAACAAAAGCATGTTATCATAATCAACTAATTTATACAACTTGTTATTGTGACCAACATGCAAAATTGTTCCTTCATGGATGATATGCTACACGTGTGATTACTTGTTTAAACCATAATATGTAATCAATTATACAAATAATATCATCAATAAAATTTAAGGATACTCACTTAGCAATGTTATTTCAAATGAGGCTTGCTGCTCAAATATAAAACCAAAACTAAGAGGAGCTTCGAACATCGGACAATACATGTTCAAAAGTGTAAACTAAATATGTATATATATCAAGTGATTGAGTGCTCAAGCATTAATAACTCCAAGCCGATTGAACCTATCCGAACTTCCATTTTAGGGCATCTTTAAAAATTCAGTAAGATTGAGCTGGATTTTCTATAGAAATCGGATTTGTTTGGGTATTTCTATAGAATTGACCTAAAAAGTCCATAGAATTTTTGGATTGGACCATCTATTCAAGTACTGCCATGTATCGACCAAACTCCACCTTGCCAAAATTTTACCGAAAGAAAAAAAAATCCAAAGTCATTCACAAGAGTTAGGAGACTTGCGGAATTTACTTCCAAATCTACCTCCAAAATGTAGCACCTCTACGCATAGCTAAAAGGAGCCAAGAATACCTTCATAGCGTATCCCTTTGCCTCTCTCTCCGTGAATCATCGCCGTCCCTTGCCCTTCCCCTGCAACTCCACAAACTTCCGCATAAAAAGACCACCACAATCCGGCAGCAGTTCCGTTATTCTCCTGCCACGGCGCAGTCCACGGCCAAGAGCACAGCAGTCAAAGAGGGCTCCGTTACACCTGAAAGTTCATCGTTGGATGGCTTGGATTCGTCCACCTCTCATCAAGATTCCCATTTCCTACCACGTGTCAATCCCGCAAATCCCTACCGCAGTATAAACGTACTCTCACCTCCCACCCCCCTTATCTCAATTCCACATCCCACGCCCCCCCGCCGCTCCCCTCTTCTCCTGGTCTCCCCCACCCTTTTCTCCCGACTCTATAATCCCCGCCCTTATTCCAAAACCCGTCTTATTCCTTATTTTTTTATTTCGCCCCCCTTTTCAAACCGATCACCCGCAGCGCAATCCCCCCTTTAAACCCGATGGCCTTTCACGTCGCTTGCCCGATCACTTGGTTCGTATCATTCCCTCCCTTCCCCTCTCTCTCTCTTTCTCATCTCTTGCCTCCCCCTTTCTCTCTCCAAAACCCCTCTCTTTCTTCGCGTTTCTTTGATAAATAGTTCTCTGGGTTTTGGCAGCCGGCTGATATGCGATTGCGAGCTCGGGTTCCCGGAGGACCTGCGGAGCCCGCGGGCGAGGAGAGAGTTCGAGGAGCAGGCCGAGAGCCTCGAGGAGTTCTTGCGGGACCCGTGGGTCGTGAGGGACGGCGGCGGCGGAGGGGGGACCATCCAGGTTCTTGTCCCAAAGGTCGTGCCCACGCCGGCGCCTCCCCCGCCGTCGGCGGACGTCGCGGACCATGGCGGAGGCGGGGAGGATGCGTTGTCTTCCGTGCAGGCCCGTCGAGCCGCGCTGCAGCGGCAGGCGGCGGCCGCGTCGATGGCCGCCGAGGATTATGTCCGGCGGTTGGAGACCGGCGGTGCCGCGGTGAGATCTTCTTTTCCGTTCTCTTGGTCTTGGATCTTTTGATTCTTGGTCTGGTGGTTCTTTGTTTGATCGGGGTTTGATTCTGTAGGTTGTTCGGGGCTTCTGGGAAATTTTGTGGTTTTAAATGAATTTTATGGGGGAAAAGAGTTTTATCATTTTCGTAATTTTCGTGACTTTAATGTATGGTTCTTTGTGATTAATCTTGCTTTCATTTGCTCGAGAAATGCCGCCCGTAATCTCTTGTGATTTCTCTTGCCTGGAGTCGACATTGCTTGATTTTTCCCCTCTCCAGTACTTAAAGCGATTAATAAATATCTTCCTAGTTTTTATTTTTTTTTGGCTGTTAAATTGAACCAACAGGAGTTAGATTTGAGAAAAAAGCACTGCAAACAGTGTATATATTAATCTCAATTTTTGCTGGATAGAGTGTTTGCTTACATTCATTTCCTTGTGAATGACTTTTATTGTAATCTCTTCTTTTCAATTGCTTGCATGTCCATTTCCTTAAGAAGTTGAGTTTGTCCTAAAGCAATGGCGTAGGTATTCTCTTATCATGCTCAAATTGTTAAAGGCTCGGCATAATATATCGCACCTTGATGTCATGTGCCAGAGACTGGTGCTCAGGAATTTGAAGATACACTGTGCTGTCAAAGGATGGACTAAAGATATCGTTTTTAGTCTAACCTAGAATTTAAGAATTCCCTTTTTCCATGATGACGAGACATGTTTTCAGTGGGGGAACCAGGGGAGCTGCTCCCATCACACACATACACACACATTAAACTCATGCACCACAGCCTCTGTCCCTAGTATCTTGCTTGTCTTGCACCACCCTTCCACACCTGTTTAGGATAACAGAATCCCCATTTGCCACTTTCTTGTCATATTATCTTAATTCTCGGTCGATCCGTGAACATATGCTGAGTTATTTGTAACATGCAGCTCTCCATCTGCAAAAGGGCAGGATTTATTTGATCTTCTTATGAAGGTTTATGTCAAAAGTAACTTGTTGTTTACGCAGGTTGCCAGCCTATATTATGTGCTGAATGAGGACATGATGGATACGAAATGACATAAAGCTCTACTGTTCTAGTAAGATGTGGAAGTGTTACTCATAAGGTTTAGTAAAGGATGGTTCTGTTGTATCACTGTTAGTCAACATTTTTAGATTATAAATATAGTATTCATCTTTAGGATGAAACCTCAATATATCTTTATAGTAGGTCAATATTGGCCTTTAAAATAGACAGGAAGTGCTGAATTCAGCTTGATAGGTTCTATTTTTGTGGGCTTTAAAAATAGTTTTTTTTAGTAAAAAAAAAAGTTTCTGTTTATTACGCCTTTTGTTATTATAAACCTTGCATGTCTAATGTGCCTGACTGGTTTAGAAGGATTATCTGATGGACAGCTACAACCTGATGAAATTTTATGAAGACACATGGTTAAGACACTTTTGCACCCCACTTGCATGTATCTTGTAGTCTCCATTTGTTGCTCTCTCATTTTTTTCTTTCGTGAATCCTACTAGGCTCCCTAAATTTTTAACAAATTATCCACGTGATATGTAGATGTCCACTTATAAAAGCGCAAGATTTAAGTGTTTTCTTATTTATGTTAATTACTAAAACTTCCCATTTTTATTGTGGACTTGAGTTTCTGGCCTAGTATGTATTACGTGAGGGCATGGTTGCCATGGCATGGCATATAATTTCCAATAACTCATGGATTGTTACCCAGAATCTGGTCAAAGAACAATTCTATTTATATTATACTATTTCATATTTGAATTTAGTATTTGGTAAGGAGACACTCTCACATGTGAGTGCTGGTGTCAGTCCCGCTACCAAACAAACTACAGAAGGTATCTTATGAATATTTTTCCTATTCATACTTAGAAAAACAAAACTTGTATCTTTAGGATGAAATCTCTAATCTCTATGCGCTTATGGTATTTTGAAACTATCCAATCAGAGAAATGGACTTATTCTTGTAGATGTTGATAAGTTATATGTGTGCATCTTTCTAAATAGTGCCTATTTAATATGCCCTTCTTTCTAGTCAACCTGGCAAGCTTGGTGTTCTTGATTGGTTTGGAAGGTTGTTTGATGGATAGTTTTGAACTTTCGATCCAGCGCTTGGTGAGATGTGATGAAGATACATGGTTGGGATTCATGATGCCCACTTGAGATAGAACCTGACAACCCACTGCTAATTTTGATGCCTCAAATAAGTATCTTTCCTATAGTGGCCTGGCAGCACATGTAGCCCTTCATTGGATTACTTATGGCCCCTATATCCATCATGAAAGTGTCTTCATATCATATCATTTCATTAGGAGACATGCAAATGCCTTTGAATAAGACATGTGAAAGAAAAATGCCCTCCTTCGGAGTTATTTTAAGCAAGATTGGAAGGATCAACCGTACCTCAGTAAGGTATGCCCATATCATAGTTTTCCGATGTATTTACTGGGTGCCGTATTGAGATGTATTGACAAATCATGCGGGCTATATGGGGGTCTATTGCTGTTCATACTGTTGGTGCATAACCAATACATCCCCATACCATGGTACTTCAAACCTTGATTTTAAGTGTGAGATCATTGCTGATTAGGATCTTTTTAACAGTTTGAAATCTTTTTAAAAAGGAAAGCTTTATTGTAAAGCTTGATACAAGATGCCCATTAACCATGCTGAAAAGTAACCGAAGAATTTTTATTTTTATGGTTGGCTGTGGAATCCTTTGCATGAAATATTCTGTGTACATCTTGGCTGAGCCCTTGATTATTTCAAACATTTAGACCACAACTCATCTTGCCTAAAAAAGGACGCTATCATAATCTTGGTTAAATATTGCTAATGATGAACATAAAGCTAACATATATGACAACATGTATTAAAAGCTCCAAATTATAAATTGTATTCAAGATCTTATGACCACAATCTGGGTTGTAAGATCCAAAATGGATTAGATACCTGGAATTTTAGACCTGGAGTATGGATCATATGATCCTTTGGATTGTAAGATCCGTGTCCACATCACCTTATTACATATTCAAGCATTTATACGATCAACTTGATTTCTTTCACTTTTAAAATGACATATTCATCATCAGGAAGAGTTTACAATGTAAAAGCTATCTCCTTAGGGATATTAAATTTCAAAAGTAAAGAAAAAGAGAATTAGTTATGTTGGAAGCTAAGACCTAGAACCAAAATTCCATTTCTTTGTGACCGCTTTCTGCAGTAGATTCCTTTTCTTCTACAATTTTCTACCTAAGGGACAATTAAGCTGATGCATAAGGGGCTAAACATGTTTTGTTGGTCAAATTCAAAATTAGGATCGGGTTCATTTGTAAAGGTGAGAAAACTGATTGTTAGTATGCTGGGTAGGTTCAACTAGCGGATGAGGAAGGAAATTTTATTCCTCAAGGAGCAAAAGGAGGCAATTTTGTACATGAAATATAATGATGGCGATGGTGATGATATATTGCTTTTCTATTCTTGTTCTGTAGTCTTATGTTTACATCCATATTTTTGGAATCAACTTGAGTTATCTATGGACTATATGGTTGTATGTGACTATATTGACAATTAAGCATAATGCTTGTTTCTTAGATATGACAAGTATGGGCTTGTGATTGGAGAAAAGTCAACTTATATCCTTTTATGTTTTTTCCTTATCTACTAAAATTAAATTCAATCATGTTTCTCGCTTGTTAAATTCTGACTTTTTGAATGTTTAAAATAAATAAAAAAATCTTTATAAGTCCTCCACATTATGAAACCAATCTTGATATGATTGTATGTGAACTATATCAACAAATTCGGGTCTTTTGGTCTGTTATTTTTGCCTAGAATGACAAAGCAATTATTTAGAATGCCAGAACATTAGTATATATAGATTGCTTTTTATGGGTGAAACTGAAATCACACGCTTTGCAGTTTTTTATTAGCAGTTATATTCCAATCCCGATCCACCTTACTCTCTCAGTCCCTCTCTCCCTCCCTCTTCCTATTATCAGTTGTTTCCTTCTTTGCTCACTCTCTCATGCATTGCATTTGCCTATATCTTTGTAGAAATGAGAAATCAAATGAGGATGTCGGACATGGTATGCTGTCTTGGTACCAGGCCCCATGCCAGTGCCACACTATCACCATTTCAGTACAATACGGGCCGGTTCGGCGTATTGAATATCGGTACGCCCTTTGTATCATGTACGTATACCAAACTGCTACAGTATAGTACGCTCCGTACCATCCGGTTCGGTATAGTACGGCGAACCGAGGGAATATAATATACATGGAATATCCCTTATATGGAGGAGAGGAGCAGTTGGCTTCATAATTTGGGATGAGAACTCTTTTAGCATTTGAGTTAGGGTTGAACTCTCCAAGGACATTCCAAGATGGGATATCAAAATGCGTTAGGTTATTCTAAATATATTGAGCTTGCAAGATTAGGTGCCTCTAGAGTCTTCCATCCCCTCCTTCACCCTCTCCTCAATTAAATTAAAGGCTTGACATTATATTTACCACCAAAATTTTCATCTTGACGGAGATATCTATATATGGAGTTCATGCATACTATACACAAACAATTTCATCACACAAACGATCTTAATCCTTGCTATTTTGGCTGATATATCCAAAATATTGGTCAAATACGATATTAATGAATCAGTGAAATTTTTTCAAATTTTTAAATGGTTGAAATAAGTTGAACTATTGAAGATTAAAAATGACGTCTTGAAAGATACTTAATCATCATATTGCTGATACTTTAACATCTTGGTTCCGATTCCTAGATATTGGTTTAGATCTCAAATATCTTGGTTCTTTCCAAATTTTCTCAATTCTATATGGGCTGAGATAAATTAAGACATTGATTCATCTTGGTATCAACCACCCATCAAGATGGCTGAGAATCGATTTTTAAAAATCGTTTCTAACAACCATATATGAGATACCACTCATTGAGATGGCTGAGATATTGGCTTTTAAAAATCTTGTTTACCAACCATATATGAGTTGCTATATAAATTTGGTATCTAGGCATCTAAATGCTGCCCAAAGTCCTAAGAGTCAGTATGCTACGCATGTCTTTAGTTTTGTTCTAAATTTGGTTCGAAGATATTGTGTAGGATAATATTTCTTTAAGAAGCAATAAGATAAGCCTTGAAACTGAAACCTATATTTGTCTGAACCTTCAACTTTTGTCGGCTTTCCACACTATGAATCCAGCAGCAACTTCCAGGGCATCCAAACTATTTAAAATTTTCTACTAAACTGTTATCACCTTATTCTTCTTTTATTTGAGAAGTATGGTGGGAATGCCACCATCTGGTTTTGACCCCAAAACCTCTTCCCCGGCCCATGGAATTACGAGAGGGGTGCCTATTAGTGGACCCAAGATCTGTCGGCTATTGTCGCATTTATATTGGATGGGGAGCTTCCACGCTTTTGCCTGGGTAAAGTTTAACTGACATTGAATTTGCGCATATTGTGATCTCTGCTCTTCAATACTTGTTGCCTTTTTCACAATTTCTTTAGGAAGTCATTGTCCATTTTTACCATATTTGTACAATGTTTTGATCAACAGGATTGGATAGTCTTCAAGGGCCATGCTTTTTCTGGTGCTTCTTTATCTGAATTTATGTGCTTCAGGGTTGTTGATGGGATGGGTTGGTTTAAGTTTGGATTAAGTTAGCCTTATTTACTAAAATATATTCCAGAAATTTTTAATCTCTTGATCTCTACCCAACCATTTTGCTGACTTTTTCCCTTGTTTGATCACTGGCTACATGAACTGGAACCATTCATTTATATTAGGCTTCTGACAAAATTCCTAATATAAGTTCTGTGGGATTTGAAGATATTGCAAAGTAGCAACATATGCAGGTATTCTGTGATGTTACTCCATTTCTATATTCATATATGATAATGACCCATTGGATTGTGGGTTTTCTATCCATAACTGACTCATGTAACTTCCTGAGTCAATAGTGCAGTAGTGCTGGACATCTGGTCAGATTGAGTCCAGAACTGCCCCCTTGCAATTTGCTCCATATTTATCTGGCATACGGATCAAGTTTTTGATCAGCTTGCTTTTTATTTCAAAGATCTGACAACCATTTATCATCTGTCTCATTACTTATTTCATAATTGATGCATCTTTCAGCATTAATTTTGTTGTGAGAAAGAAATTCCAAATAACCGATGGTTGAATCGATTCTGTAACTAAGACATTTGAAATTTTGCTGTTTACCTATGGGAAGTTATTCTTGTCTTGTATGAAAACTTGTCATCTTTCCTTCATCCTATTTCCCTACTGTAGACAGTTCATCTAAAGTAATTGATTTCATCTTTGATATGCCAAAAGCTAGTGCTAGTTTTTACAACTTTATGGAACATTTATGCATGGAAATGAAACATACTTGACTTTGTGAGGAGAATCAGGTTGCATTATCCCAAAGATGTATAAAATTTGATTTGAACATCCTTGTAATGCTTTATCAAATAGTTCAGTATGTTAATGAAATTTTTACTATGTCAAAAATCCGGATGTCGCTAATTTGGTTTTCAGGTTGATTGGAGTTTGGCATCACTTAACGGTTTTACTTTTTCTATTTCCTTAATGATTTCTTTTGAAAGCCTAGATAGTCCTTTTGATGGTGGTTGACAGAATTGCTTGTGCTGTCACAGGAGGTACCAGGAGAAGCATCTAATAATCTTGGTACAGAAGATCAAGGTTCTTTAGTCAAGGTTATGTGCCGTATTTGTTTTTCTGGTGAGAACGAGGGCAGCGAAAGAGCTATGAAGATGCTGTCATGCAAATTTTGCAATAAGAAATACCACAGGAGCTGCTTGAAAGTTTGGGCTGAATATAGAGGTCTCTGCTTTAATGTTTGAGTTCTTTGGGAAAGCCATTTTACAACTACTTCTGTACTTAAAGTGCTGAACTTGCAGATCTATTTCATTGGAGCTCGTGGGCTTGCCCCTCTTGCCGCATTTGTGAGGTTAGTTCTTTGTTGCTTCAATGTGAAGCCCTTAACCTTCTATATGTAAAAGACCACACTGATGCTTTCATGAGTTGCATAAAGGGGATGCATTTTAGTTTTAGTCCAGTCTTAGGCTAGGCTCAAGTAACTGGAATGATGTTTACTGCTTATCATCATGGTTTAAGAATTTTCTCTTGAATTTGTAACTTGTTGAGGGTTGGAAAGACTCTATATATTCTTCTGACTGATTACTAGTTTGCTGAATAACCTCCAGCTGATTTTCTTTTGCTGCTGCTGATTTGACTTTGGACAAGTTAGCAAAAGGTAGGAGTCTTTTTGATGCTTAGGCTTCAGGAGTTGGTGCCGCACCTCAGGCAGTTCTTTGCTGGATGAGAAGGCTGTTGAGCTCTTCTATTTTCTCTTTATTATTTACTTACTGTTATGTAACGATACCAAAACTTTTAGACAGTTGGGTGAAATTCTCAAGATAGCTACTTTGTAAGGTTTCCTTGTATGAGGAGAGAGGTGTTGTTTTGCAAGAAAGCCTCGGAGTATGAAATGTGCCTTTCAGGTAAAAGTCTTCTGATGGTTCATAAGTAAGATATACATCCTCATGATTTTACAAACAAGAAGAGATGGGTTAGAGAAGTAAGCAACTTGCTCTGATTTTGCCTCTTGGAGGAAGAGACTCTTGAATGTACATTAGTTTCTTATTTATGGCTGTTCAAATTTCAATCCTCCCTTATCCTTACCTGTTCATAATAGATTTACTGAGTAACATGGTAGAGATGTAGCCTCAGTTGCTCCATGTTATAAATCATGGCTTGAAATAAATATGGGATTTGAACAAAATTTGGAGCTATGAGTTTTTGCTAAAGGATCCTTTGAATCAATTTCTGAAGTTAAGGCCAAAAGAGAGAGGGTTTCTGCTGGAAGTAAGCCAAAACAAATCAGTTTCATCTGGAACTAAGCCGAAAACAACCCAAAAAATAAGTCTGTCAGTTTCTGCTTCTCCATGGTTTGGCTTAAACTAACAAATGTGAGGCATAAAAACCTTACTGCTTTCTGTTTGCTTATTTCTGATGGTGCATAGGGCCGATGGCTATTCCATATTGATCAGCTTGCAGCAGGTTGCTGGAATTTTGCTAACAAATACAATTTTACTTTCTTCTAGGAAGATGTATCGAAAGCAACTAAATAGTCAGTGCCAGTGCCTTGACTTCATATAGTTGTTTATGTCAGTTAATTCTTTGCTTCAGGTTTGCCGAAGAGCTGGTGATCCCACTAAGTTAACATTTTGCAAAAGGTGTGATGGTGCTTACCATTGCTACTGTCAACAGCCTCCACACAAGGTGCATATGTTTCTTGGGTTCTCTTGTCTGAAAATTGTGAAGTTATCGTTTTATGTAACATTTTTGTGAAAAATTGCAGAATGTGAGTCATGGGCCTTATTTATGTCCAAAACACACAAGATGTCATAGCTGTGGGTCTACTGTCCCTGGAAGTGGACTTAGCACAAGGTATTGACTGTTCATTTTTGTCCTAAGGTTTCTTCATATTCATATGATGTGTACATTTTCCTGTTCTGTCAAGGGACTTTAATCGTAATTTTGTTGATTTATTGATGCATGTAATGTTTCTTAACAAGGGTGGTAATGAAATCAGTGTTCATGTTGGTATTGTAACTTGCTTTGACATCGCATGATGTGTTTGTTGGATATGCAGGTGGTTTTTAGGGTATACCTGCTGCGATGCTTGCGGAAGATTGTTTGTGAAAGGAAAATACTGTCCTGTTTGTTTGAAGGTAATTGCCAATGTTTTCAAAACCATAAACAAATTGATTTTCTACTGAAATATTCCTACTTGGTATTCAGAATTAGTGTCTTGGAAATGTTCTTACTGCTGAAGTTGTATTTGAAACTTCTTTGGTAGGTAAGGGGCTTTTGATAAATATGCTTGGTTTTCATGCTTAGTTGCTTTTGTTTCAAAGACATTTTGATGGATTTGAAACAAAGATACAGACGCCTCACAGACGTATAGGCATACCTGAAGCTTAGATATGTTGTCCCCTTTCATTTGTATTTTTCCTGAACTATTTTTTTTGTTTTGCTTGTATATGCCTGCAGATGGATCAGTATGTCCATCTAGAGTCAATGAGTGACTAAATTTTCTCATGTTCAAATTTTGTAGGTCTATAGAGATTCTGAAATGACACCCATGGTTTGTTGTGATGTTTGCGAACAATGGGTGCATTGTGTATGTGATGGCATCAGGTTTGTGTTAAATTGTCTAACAGCTTACTGCCTCGAACATTCCTTTAAAGTCTCATATCTCATTCTGCTTCATTTAGCTTCTTAAAGAGTGATATTTTCGTATTCAGACTATGTATAGAGATAATGTCTCTCTCTCTATACTGGAAAGCCGTGTATGGATGTATGGATACATGTATGGAAGTCCTGGGAGTCCTGCACATGCATGTTGGACTCCAAGACCTTCTGTGTTTTAAAGGATGTCTGCATGACTCCGAAGTCTGAACTCTGAAAGTAGAGAGAGAACAGACTATCCTAAAAAACACCCAGGTGTGCAGCCTCCCTCAAAGCTGCAGTTCTCCATCTGCATTTTTTTCCCTCACGTCTGAAGCGTGTGTGGATTCTAGTGGTAATGGAATACTGCTATTGTTAGTTAATTATGACAAAATCAACCCATGGTTGTCAGTTAATATCATTAAAAGTTCGGTATGATTTATTTCGTAATAAATTACTGTTAATATTGGTTAAGACTTGAGAGGTTCTTCCAACTTGGACATATATGTAAACTTTTAACTGTTTTTGATATGATAATATATTGGAAGCAAACCTTGAGTCCTGGACACAACTTTAATTGCACTGTTGCAATTACTAGATGTGTGATATTTGATGCATCCACGAGTTAAGACTGCCTTACCTCTCTGAAACTATAATTTCTGTGAGGAAAAGTTTTTTCTTATTATCAGATTTGCTGAATACAGTCATCGGCTTCTTTTCTCAATCCTGCATTGTCTTGCAGTGATGAAAAATATCAGCAGTTCCAAGCAGATGGAAACTTATACTACAAATGTCCTGCATGTCGTGGAGATTGTTACCGGGTGACATTTACTGTTCTGGTAGTTGGCAGGGAATTTTCTCTACCCTGTTTGTGTTATAACTGATACATACATAATGGCCAGGTCAAGGATATGGAAGATGCTGTTCGAGAGTTTTGGCGGAGGAGAGATAAAGCTGACCGTGATCTAACTGCAAGCTTGAGAGCTGCTGCTGGATTGCCAACTCAGGAGGAAATATTTTCTATTTGTCCCTACTCAGATGATGATGAAGCTGCTCCAGTTATACCAAAGAATGATTATGGGAGTTCATCAAAATTTTCTGCCAAAGGTTTGACTGATAAATCAAGCAAGAATTCTAAAGAACATGGGAAAAGTTTCTCCAAGAAGTCATCCAATAAGAAATATATAAAGAAGGGGCATCAGGTGCAATTTGCTGGTAAGCCTGGAGAGCCATATCAAAATGCTGAAAGGCAGCAGTTGAGATCACTGGAGAGCAGCCCTAGAAACCCTAATTTTGATGAGACAAAGTCATACAGAAATTATGAACAGGACATCTTTTCGTCTCCTTTGACCAGAAGTCCACGCAATGATAGAGGGAAGTCTTCCGTTGATCATATGGGAAGTAATAACCAGATGTTTATTGAGGAAGTTGTAAGTAATAACTCTGATAAGATGCCTAAGGTCCATATAAAGGGTAGTAAATCACCTGGACTGCATGTCAAAGAGGGTGCTGGAAACAATTCAGCCAAAACTGAGATGGTGAAAGGAACTAAATTAGTAATACATATAGGTGCAAAAAATAGAAATGCACCTGGTTCTCCTAAGTCAGAAGCTTCAAGCTGTCACAAGGATCAAGACGTTAATGCCTTGAATGGTACATGCCTTTCCATGACCAGTCATTCATTTGGCTTGTGTTATTTCTGTTCTCAAATTCTACAGTTGGTTGGGAAATTGTCGTGCTCAAGGTTCGCTGTACCAATGTGTACTATTCTGTACCGGTGTACCATACTGAACCGGTACCAAATCAAGATTTGGTACGAGGGCGTACCGAGTCTCGATACGCTAAATCGACCCTTGTACTGAGCATACCGACATTGTACCAGTATGGTACTGGTACATGTCCGATATTGAGACCGTAAACCTTGGTCATGCTTGTTTTAGTCTAGTCTATGTTGTGCTAAGGCATGCCATTGTATCATTGCTTGCTTGAACTTGTCGCCACAAATGCTGTAGTTAGAAATCAATCCATTCATCTCCCATAAATATTTTGTAAATTACATACCAAATTGCTTTAACAAGTCCTTGATCCAAGGTCTTAGTTTATTGGTTTTAGATCATTATCTTTCACAGTTGAAAGATTTTGGTTAAAACTTGAAACTCTCTCAGCTTGATTGAAATTAAAAGAGCTTATCATGGGATCAAGCGGTGGCTTGTTAATGGTAAAGTATGGCCGTTGCACACTTTTATTGCCCCCTAGCCTGTACAAGTTTGATATATGAGACCAGTTCCTGGTTTCAACAATGTGACAGCTAATCACAAAACATTCCTAAACATTATTTGGTCATATTGTTGAATTGCTCGGTATTGATTATGTCCTCTTACCAGCTTTGGCTATTGTAATACACAGTATTGATAATGGCAACACTGATTTATCATTACGATAAATTACCACAACCAAGGCATTTCAAACAGAAAAGTTCTAGTAGTTAATGAAGTTATAAAAACTTGCTGGGCTTTTGAGTCTTCATCTGAGATGTTGTATTAAAAATAAAAGACAATTTACTAATGTTATATCAACCTATATATTGAAATTTGAATCATCTATTTTAACTGTCTCTCAAGGACAATTACTACTTTACCTTGGTTACAGGCAGTGAAGGCATGAGCCAGCTGGAGACGAAATCTAAGAATTATGTGCATGATGGTCACCCTGTAATTGCCAGAAATCATGATGGAAAAGGTAATTTTATCATATGCAGCTGATTCTTTCTCGTGGAGTGTTTTTTCTTCCATTAAGGTTTAGGCAAACTACTTTTATTGGAAAATTTTCTCAGGAGTTTATTGCTCCTGTGTAATGAATGAAGGCTCTCAAACTGTCTCATGATGTTATTTAATTGACTATATGCTTAGGCAGAAAAGTCTTAAGATAACGGTCCAAATATTTTCAGGAGCTAAACTTGACAACTCAACTCAGATAAAAAGTTCAAGACAGGGAAATAGAGAAGATGGTGTAATGAAGTTCCAAAAGATATCTGAGACACACAGGAAAAGCAGAGCCATTATTGCTGAGGAGTGTGAACCTACGACTGCTCGCAGAAGTCCTCTTATAATAAGGAAAACAAGCAGAGAGTTAGACCCTGCAATAAAGACTAGGTCTCAAATCATATTAAGAGATAATGATGATTTGCCAGGGAAAACTTCCCCGGGTACAGCGGTTAATTTGCAAAGTGAAATCCATAATGCGGCTGCATCATCGTTTGCTTCCAATTGCTCCAATGATCTGAAACCATTGTTGAAGTTAAAATTCAAGAACCCATATTTTGAACAGCGAAGCTCTTGGGCACCTAGTGGAGGAGAGGAGAAGAATCCTGTCAAGGGGCAGAGATCAAAGAGAAAGAGGCCATCTATTCACAGAGAAAATAATCAGGTAGATGGTAACAATGAGCAGCCGAATCAGGAAGATCCGATAGATGAAGTTGTTGATGCAAACTGGATATTGCAGAAGCTGGGAAAGGATGTGATTGGAAAGAGAGTTGAAGTTCATGAAGCATCAGAGAATTCATGGTCAGCTTTGCTTTAAAACCTTGAATATGATCATAGTGTTATGAGTTGCAAAAGCTAGACATAATCTTTAGTACTTATTATAAAATTTGTGAATGATACTGATTCCTTTTTTGGAAAGGAATATATCAGAGACAAGCTGAAAACCTGTTACCTGCTGACATATAATAGTTTAGAGGCCATATTAAGCCATGTGTGTCTTCTGGACCATTCAATTATCCTTTTTTTAAAGAAAAAAAACTTAAATCTTGCATTTTCCATTCTCCATTGGTTTGTCGTTGGATTCAATAAAAACTGAAAAGTGCTGTTTAATTTTACATAAAAAATCATGGTTCGTTAGATGATCTTGAGCTACAGTTCTGCCTTAACCTTCTTGGCAAACACTAGTGCATGCTGAAACATGTTGCGGAAACTTAATATATTTTTCTTTATGGATCTGTTTGAAAGTTTGATGCTTTGTGTAAGCCAGCTAGAAATTCCCATTGAACCATCTACTGAAGACTGAATTCATGAAGTAAATAAATAACATGAATCCCACGCACCAGGTCAAAGACTGCTTTTAGCATTCCACGGTTTAACTCACCAGTTTGTAGTGGTAACTGGACTCACTAGGAAGTATGGATATATCAAATCACATGCCATTTCTGAATTGAATATTTATTGTATATTGGTATTCGCTGGATACTTCTTGGATACGTGTTTAATACTTGTATGAATACTTCATTTTTCAAAATTAGAAAAATACTCCAGATACCTCTGGATATATATGAGATACTTCATGGATACCTCGAAAAATGAAGGGGAGGGTGCTTCTTTCTTTCTAATGTTAATCTTTTGATGATGCATGGTTAATTTTGTACTTTATGATGTAAATATTAAAATATAAGGTATTAATTAGGATCTATGGATTTGAATGATGACTAAATGATGAGCTTGTAAAAATTGATACTATAGTTTAAAATATGGATTATTTTATTTTAATAGCCGACTATGCTTTATAGATGTTTTTTTTACATGCATGCTTGCATATATGCATATGTATATATGTTTTTGTGTATATATGTATGCATTTATGGACGTATGAGACCCATATATACTCATTGATGTATCATAGCGGTATTGTATCCTGTTATTTCAAGGTTTGCTGTATCGGCATATTTGTATTGTGTTATTATTTCATTGTGTTGCTTTATAACTCTTTATCAGATAATGTTGACTGTCGTTATGTGATGTTTTTGCTACAACACAGTAGTATACTCCCTTGATGGTAGGCTTCAAAGTTTAGCTGATGCTCCGCTTGTGGAGATGTCCTAAATCATTGGTTAAAGTGCAAGTTGCTGTAATGCAGGCACAAGGGAGTGGTTTCTAATGTCATTGAAGGCTCTTCATCTTTATCAGTTCGTCTAGATGATGGAAGATCCAAGACCCTGGAACTCGGAAAGCAAACAGTTCGTTTCATCTCTCAGAAACATAAAAAGCCAAAACCATAACACTGTCATGTTCTTTTATGCCTTGCTATTGTAAATGGTGGCGCCTCTCCAGCTGTGAGTTGCTGTCCCTGGTCATGTGGGTGCATCAGTGCTCTCCTTGTTTGTTTCATCACAGGTGGAGCCATTTTGGTGGTGTTGTGTAGGCAGAGCAAAGCCTCAGCCATTCTGTATAAGGTCACCTCCTGCAGCTCATCGATTCCTTCAACTGAACATGCTTTTAAACTGTTTTGCATCCATTTGGAGTTTCATTGCCTAAGAAATGATGCGAACAAGAAGCTTCTGTTGCCCTGTTCTCCTCGGAGGTTATTTGTTAATATATGTTCTGGTTTCTGCGTGCTGTTATTCTTTTATGATGTGGAAGACGCAACAATGCTGGCATCCCTGGCTTAATTCGTGGGAGGGGAGCGAGGTTTTCTTGCAATGAAATCGGGTTGTATTATGTGTAGCATGGACGTTGGATAGAAGAAATCAAGCTCTTATCGCTGTCAAATTAGCCGTCTGAGAAAACCTGTCGCAAACAGTGATCTGTGTAAGAAGAGGCAGCTCCTATTCACATGTAGGAACAAGCATTTGTATTAACATAACAAATTCCAGTTTTATGCCTTTGTGCATTTTTGCATTGTGTCTGTGCGTGCTGGTGCATGCGCCTGTTGGCTTCTTGGAATATAGTGGTGTATGGCGGGTAGGCAGTTGGCTCTCTGCGATCCCACGCGCCTTTTAGTGGGGTAAGCAAATGACGAGGCGTTGATATGGTACATGCGGCTGGATTCTGTCACATAAATAGTGGTGCACTTCAAGAGTTAGAAAATAATGTGAAATGATTGCTCTGTGATATAACTCTCCATATCTGTTGGATTATCTCTTGACTTCTGTAGACACATGAAGTTTAGACATTCTGCAAATATGATTTTTTTCCCCCATCATGCCTGATAGGAAGATGTTAACTTTGCGTAGTTTTTCTCCAAGCGTCATTAGGCTGTGGCTGTTTTTGTAATTGGAATCGCATACAGGCGTGGTTCATTTGGTTGGAAAGAAAGTGCAGGTGTGGTAACTATTGTATTTGTTTTGGCTGCCTGCACCAGAATGGCTGGCAATGCCACTTCTACTGAGGCTCAAAAATCCAAAAAGCAGGACCAAACTGAAAGTTAGCAATATTTTCAAGGATAAATTTTGTGATTTTTTTAATACCTAAAAGATTGGCACCATTCATATTCCTTTGCTTCTAATTTCAAAAATTTTGTTTGGTTGTTTTCAAGTAAAAGAGAGTCGCCTAGCAAATGGGGTGTTAAACAACGCTTCCCGGCCAACCCCCCCCATTGGCGAAAAAAACAGCACTAAAATTGTTTCGTTTGGTTGACTCTACGCGGATTGTTTGATTAAAATGACGTATGGTTGACTTGGATTGGTCATGGTTGATTCAAGTTGGCCCACCGTGACTGATGCTTTTCCTGCTCGAACTGGCCGACTCTCTAAGACCAACGCTTGGAAGCTAAAGTTTACAGCAGAATAATTCGAGTAGGGCCTAGTCTTGGTTTACATTGATTGGTCTAACAAAAAATTACTCTTATAAAATTTATTTTGTGTACAGTATAATTGATTTGCCTAAAAAAGGGAAGTGTAATTATAAAACAGATGCACATGTTTTCTTACAAACTAATGAGTATAAAGATGACTAAGGTAATTGCTTGCTTTCAGAAATTGGCTTCATAGATGGAGATAAACTTGAGTACACAAAATCCAAGTTTTATTTTATGAGAAGAACTTATTTCAGAATAGAGGGAAATTGGCATGCTTTATAATGACCAAACTAATATCATCCCATAATATAATAGTTTTTAGTAATCCATAGTGGCTCAAAAGTCATATGCCCCTCCAGATTACAAGTTGGTATTGTGATGCTATATTGGTTAAAATTATGGCCTACTTTAGATAGGCAGGAAGGAAGACATATATAATGTATAATATAATATTTAAATGGAGGGAGATGACTAATATGACAATTTTATAAGATGTAAATGAACAAAGACTAGCAATGCATGAGATATTGAGATGTGAATGAACGGAAACCGAAGTAACACAAAGATGCATTCATGCGTGGTCTGGTTTGCTCATCAAACCTTGCCATTTCCCTTCATGCAAGCTTATCAGCATCAGTAACGGAAAACGATACCAGTGGGCCGGGTCGGGTTATGTTCCATTGACAAGAGAAGCCGCGCTCGGACCGGCCCACAGACATCCGGTCCAAAACATGATGGACCTGGAAGGCTTGGCCCATTCAAAGCCCTTGATCGGCGGGATCCGGAAATGAAAACCCTAGATTCCGACTATAAATATCTCTCTTCCCCATCTTGCAGCCACATCGCCCTCTCAGCGCTCCATCTCCTCCACTTCTCCACCGGCGAAAGCCCTAACCCACCACATCCCCACACCCCTGATGGCGGAGAGAGGCGGAGACCGTGGCGGATTCGGCCGTGGATTCGGCCGCGGCCGTGGCCGTGGGGACCGCGGGAGGGGCGACCGCCGCGGTGGCCGGCGCGGCCGCCGGGACGAGGAGGAGAAGTGGGTCCCCGTAACCAAGCTCGGCCGCTTGGTGAAGGAGGGAAAGATCCACAGCCTCGAGCAGATCTACCTCCACTCCCTCGCCGTGAAAGAGCACCAAATTGTGGACGCTCTCCTCGGCCCTCAGCTCAAGGACGAGGTCATGAAGATCATGCCGGTCCAGAAGCAGACCCGCGCTGGGCAGAGGACCCGGTTCAAGGCCTTCGTCGTCGTCGGCGACGGCAACGGCCACGTCGGGCTCGGTGTGAAATGCTCGAAGGAGGTGGCCACCGCCATCCGCGGGGCCATCATCCTGGCCAAGCTCTCGGTAATTCCTGTGAGGAGGGGCTACTGGGGGAACAAGATCGGGAAGCCCCACACCGTGCCGTGCAAGGTCACCGGAAAGTGCGGGTCGGTTACCGTTCGGATGGTCCCGGCGCCCCGTGGTGCTGGCATCGTCGCTGCCCGTGTACCCAAGAAGGTGCTCCAGTTCGCAGGGATCGAGGATGTTTTCACGTCATCTCGTGGTTCCACCAAGACCCTTGGAAACTTTGTCAAGGTTTGGATTATGAAAATTAAATATTTTGTTTTCTTACTTCCATTGATTGATTAGACCGGTCGAAGTAAGTAAGTGCCGAGTCTGCTGTTTTTTTTAAAGAAAAAACTGCAATTTTATATTTTAATTTGTTATTAACTGGATTAGAAATGAAGTATGTTTGCTTCGGGTTAGCTAGTTTGCATTATGTGATGCAATATCAGTTGCTCCTGTTCTGGAACGAAGTCTTGAACGATTTGATTGCTGGTATTCTATTTGTTCGATATAGAATTAGGGGCTTTTGATATTTGATTTTCTCAATGATCATTGTTGTGGGAATAAAGGGTCCGAAATTAGTCCCACATCGACTAGATAACGGAGAGGTCTGTTCCTTAAATGGAGGGAGGCAACCTCTTTCTCTCTTTAGATGCATCTTTTGTGGAGCAAAATCGTAAGAGTAGCGCATGACGTGCCTAAGGGGCTAGTATCTATACAGACCCCCAAGGGTAGCGCACGACGCGCCTAAAGCAGACAATACCTTTGAGGAGAAGCAGTCGTCTCCGCTATCTGAGACCGGTGGGGACGAGGTCGGAGGGTGGCAGATCCTCCCTAGCGCTGGACGCACGGGCTGGACCCCGACCTCCCTTGACCTCATCAAGGATGAGGTCGGAGGGCGGAAATTTTTCTGTAGCACTGGACGCACGGGCTGGAGCCCGATCTCACCTGACCTCATCAATGGTGAGGTCGGAGGGCGGAAAATCCCTCCGTAACGCTAGACGCGTGGGTCGGAGCCCGACCTCACCTTGACCTCAACAATGGTGCTTTTATTGAGAGCCCTTGACCCCGGCACAGACCCCTCTGCTGAGGGGGCTATGTTGTGGGAATAAAGGGTCCGAACTTAGTCCCACATCGACTAGATAATGGAGAGGTCGATTCCTTAAATGGAGAGGGGCAACCCCTTTCTCTTTAGATGCACCTTTTGTGGGGCAAAACCGTGAGGGTATCGCATGACGCGCTGAAGGGGCTAGTATCTATGCAGACCCCCAAGGGTAGTGCACGACGCGCCCAAAGCGGACAATACCTTAGAGGAGAAGCAGTCGTCTCCGCTGTCTGAGACCGGTGGGGACGAGGTCGGAGGGTGGCAGATCCTCCCTAGCACTGGACGCGCGGGCCGGACCCCGACCTCCCTTGACTTATCAAGGATAAGGTCGGAGGGCGAAAATTTTCCTGTAGCGCTGGATGCGCGGGCTGCAGCCTGACCTCACCTGACCTCATCTGACCTCATCAATGGTGAGGTCGGAGGGCGAAAAATTCTTTCGTAGTGCTGGACACGGGGGCCGGAGCCCAACCTCACCTTGACCTCAACGGTCGCTAAAAATGCCTGTGCTAACTTTTCATCTTATACATAGTTTGGAAGGAGGATGCAATTTAAGAACGACGTTCCTGACTTTGCATGATTTAGAAAACAGAAGCTAAGGGTACTAGTGTGAATTTAGGTTTGCTTTTTTTTAATCTTCTTATAAAAGAAATCCCGTCAATTGAAATAGATTATATCGATCATCTTAGACTACCTATTAATGACTTCTGCGTGAGAAGATCAGGGCAAGAAAATATTATGGTGATTTTTGCATGCTAAATTATATATGTTACATATTCTAAGATTTATGAAGTTGAAAATTGTGATTGAAACTAATAATAGTTATGAAGGGGTAAGATTGGAGCGTTAAGGTCATGGGGGATTACAAATAATTAGAGTCAGTTTGGTTTTAAAATTTACATCAGATGAAAGTATGGTTCCAGGAGTTTCCGGAACTATTTCGTTAATATAGTTCAAGAGCTAATTTCCTATTTGAAAGAAGACAAGCTTGATATTTTCAGTGGCCCGGTGCTGCGTAGTGGGAGGGGAGGGAGATTTTAGGAACTAGACCTTGTATCTCTTAACCTAACCGACCCAACCCAGACTTGCGTTGGAATTTATTCTAACCAACCATATTTAAGCCAAATAAGAGTTGGGTTAGGTTGAAGAAATAGTCAGGTCTAGTTGATTTTGTTAGGTTAGTTTTGAATCTTATATGCTCTCTAGAGGGATAAGATGGTTATTTATATATTGTTAAATCACAAAGACAAAAATATCTTATATGTAAATAGATATTCTAAGATTTTGGGCTGACGTAGGTTGTGCTTCTGCAGGTTGGGTTTTGGTTGGGTCTGGGTTGCAGGCAGCTCAACCCAGACACCACCCAGTCCTGTGAGCCGGTTTGGTTAATGACAGATTGCTGAAAGTTTATATTTCTATTTTTATAGCCATGGAAAATGATGTTGCTCTCCTCTCTTCACTTGCTGGTTACCATGTTACCATCTTTACTATTTGATTTGAACACCTTTATCTGTGATAATTTCATCAGAGATTTATTAGCCTCTACATAAATATCTTGATGACTTGCACGTAGTTTAGTTTAGGCTTGATTTAGTGTCGATTTGTTGTGTTATAAAATGTGATGAATGTTGTTGCAGGCCACTTTTGATTGTCTCATGAAGACCTATGGATTCCTGACACCTGACTTCTGGAGGGAAACTCGCTTCACCAAGTCCCCATTCCAGGAGTACACGGACTACCTCGCAAAGCCCGCCAAGGGAATTGTTATTGAGGATCCTGAAAGGGTGGAAGCTTAGAATGCTGAGCAATTTAGCTTACTCTTTGTTTGCCGGTTTTGTCTTTATCATGCATTTTATAGGAGATGATCCGACTTGGATGAGGCATAGACAGCTGGATGTCTAGTTGCTACAGAGGTGCTTGCTTTTAATAGATGCAGTATGCTTTAATTTGTGAAGTTGTTATGGGCTTTTATTTAGTTTAAATAACATACCATTGTGCTGCTTAGGATCAAGCAATGTGTTTTCACCATTTTGTCTGCAATTTAGCAGGAATTGTGCGCTATTGCACTATGTTGACCAAGGGTCTGTTCTTTTATTATTCCATATGGCTTCAATGGAAGATGCGGGTTTGAAAAATCTCTGGCTGTTTAATTTTTTAATTAACAGAAGATTTTCCCAGCAATTGCAGATGGGTGCAGTTGCATTTTTATGTGCTACTTTACCTTCGAAGCTGCAGGTTAGTGTTTTTATGTAGTCACTCCTGCTAGCCTGAATGAAATTATATGGTCTTTTATATCAAAAAAAAGATATCATATGGTCTTCAGCATGAAATTCCTGGATTTGGATTTTTCTTCGTTCAGTTTTTTTTTTTTGGATTGAATAAAGAGAATACAGCTAAACAAACAAAACAGAAACAGAGGAAAAGAAAAAGGACAAAATAAGAAACATAGAGATATCATCCCTCCCTCAAATAGCACTGCCCCATCGCATCCAACTGCTAAGACAATGAAAGAAGTCCAGTTGAAGGCTTGGGGCTGCTGAATCAGACTCCAATTGGCATGTCTGGGCCTTAATTTTCAGAGCATGGATTTCCTGAATATTTTTTGGTTAAAGCATTTTCCTTGTTTAATTTCATAAGTCAGTGCGTATTGGTTCTGTTGGATGACCTATGACCTTCTCTCGAGATGTTCGAGTTGCATGCCTAGAGTTTTTGACCGGTTCAGTCCTATCCCGAACTGGCCTGATTGATTGTATCGTTCTTATAGATGCCATGAAATTAGACTGGGCCGTCTATATCTTTCAGCTTTGGATAAAAGTATAACATATATTAGGCCTGCTTGGATATTCTTAGGAGATTGGGTTGAAACTTCTGTAGAAATCAGGCCCATCTAGTTTGTATTTTCTAAAAGTGAGGAAGAAAGAGATTCATTTTTCATCAAAAAAAAAAAGATTCATTCCCCTACAAATTTTACAAAATTTTCAGCTCGATTCCATAAAAATAGCCTAAAAAATGCTTTTAATGTTTACAATTCCGCCTCAAGTGTAGCTTAGATTTGACATGTGAACTTCACATAGGTGCATGGATTAGGTTCACAATCTTCTTTTTTTTTTATAAAAAAAAAAAAACAAAGCCATTTTTTGAACTGGCTTGCATGTGAATTGCACTTGCACTCTTAATGAGACCTATTAGTCCACCACCTCACTGTCCCCCACTTCCCCAACTTAAAGGAAAAGATTTCGAGGAGGCAGCAGGCGTCTAAATTGGTGTTTGAGTAAGTATACCAGCGGGCGTCTAAATTTGGCTCTGTGTTCAACATGAAATGTGAAATCCACACTGTTGCGTGGTCAAACGCACAGATTCCACGTTGCACGGCATACGTGGAAGGATACAAACTCAAAGACGACACGCCACGGCTCCTCGCAATCAGGTCGCGCGCAAACCGTTCAACGACTTCTCGAGTTCCAATTTCCTGGGGCGGTGGGGCCTCAGGCGGAGAATCCTCCCAGCTCGCTTTGGAATCTCGCATCCAACCGGTCCAATGAATCCTCGCCACGCATGACGCCGCGCGCAGCCTGGCTGACCGAAAGCGTTCAAAGTCGTGCTGTTCGATGGCGGCCGCGGAGAGAGGGGGGTGTGCTTGCTCTCTTTGGACCTCAGAATTTTGTTTGGCGACGGTTGAAACCAAACCCTCTCGCCAATTATTACGTGCCCCCCTTGCTCTCTCTCTCTCTCCGTCCCAGACTAAAAAAGTCTTGAATGCCCTGTTCCGCTCCTCTTTGATTGCCAATTATTTTTTTCTTTTTGCAGTATTTTCCTCGCCCCTTCTGGATTCTAGTTAGAATTTGATATTGAGAAGCTATTCTTTCTTGCTCTCTGTCTCGATCGGGTGCTGTATTGGGAGTTCTGGGCCGGTGAGATGGCGGGAGCTCGGTCGATGGTGATCGGTTCCGTTGCCGTCGACTCCCATCCCTCCGCTTGCCTCTGCGTCGACTCTCTCCCCCTCTCCAATCTCAATTTCAGGGGAAGCGGGGATGCTCACAGGATCCCGACATGCCGGAAGGCGTCGAGGTCGTCGGCGGGTTCTTTGGAGCTGAGCAGCTCCTTCGTCGACACCTGGCAAGGCCGGCGTCCCTCCGCACGATCCAGGAAGCAGCAGAGCAAGAGCAGGAGCAGGAGCAGGAGCCTTATTGTCGTGAATGAACTCGCCGGGCAGTATGAAGAGGGCTTCGAGGATGTTCGTGTGGTACGTGGAACTGCTCTCTAATTCCCACTCCTCTTTACCCCCTCTCTTTGCTTTCGTCCATGAGTAATAGATATTGCCACAAGTGATTTAATTGAATCGTTCCTATACAGTTCTATTGATCTGTTATGTGTTTGGTGATGCTGTTAGATTTATATAGAGCTGACTGTCAAGGACTCCTACAGTACAGCTACAGCAGCTACTCTGGGCCACTTTTTTTTTTTTCTTACATTGATTAAATTGGGATGAGATTTGCTCAACTTTATTCTCAAAATAAACAAGAAAAATCCCTGGAATTGTGTTACTTGAATCTATGTTTTAGGTACATGGTTGTGGTGTGCTTGTAAGTATTTATGCACTAGGATTTTTGAAAAAAAAAAAGAATAACATGTTTTGGCAGTATGTATGTGCCCATAAGGCAAATCTCTATGCTTGTCTTCCTTTTTTTATCTTTTTCCTTATGGTTGGATTTGGGACAATGACATGGTATATGTTCAAGACTAACGAAAGCATAGAGAAATCTGTTCAAGCATCTAGATATCTTCAATGTGTTTATTAGTTAGTTGGATTAAGAATGCTTGAAGCATGGATATAGATGCTGTCTTGCCTTTTTCTCTATCTCTCCCTCCAATGTTGCTACTCTGTTTTATGAAAATAATAAGAACCCGTTATGTGGCAACGAGGGTGTGGATTGCAATGATCTGCTTGGACTTGGTTGATAAGCACCTAAATCAATCATGACATCTGTACGAGTATGCGGTGGTTGCAACTAGAAGAAATCAGCAGGTTAACTAGAGGAGCTTATTGTGAAAAGAAGCCTTTTTTTTTTTTGAAAAAAATATAGTAATCTAAGGAATAAATGGTTCATGCTAATTTATGAGGCGCCAATGCCATCAAGAAATATGCAAAATGGCTGGGATTTGTGTTAGAGAATTGTTCACAATTCATGTCTATTACACCGCAGTGTTTAGAGATAAAAAATGGGATTTTCAGGTGGGAGCTACAATTCTCTTCTAATGAGCTGAGTTTCATAGAGTTCTCTATAGATTGAGTTGCAGCATTTATGTTGGGATCTTACACAACTAAAGTTTGTGTAAATATTCCTTTTCTAGAATTTGATGTTTGCGGGAAACAGAGGCTTGAGAGGAGGTTAGAGAGATGTGATAAGTGAACGGGAGGAAAAGGCAAACGGGAAAGCAGGAGGGGATGTTCTTAAGGTGTATACTTCTCAGATGAAATTCCTTATCAGGTTGTTTCTCCTGAAGTCAGATGTTGGGTATCATTTAGTTTTTGCAATTCTTAACTGGTTAAGTTGATTTCATCCAAGAGAAACTGGGTAAGAGATGTAGATGACCTAGGAACATATGATGTAGATAAGCATCCTTTTTGTTTAATCTGTAGAAACTAACCTGTAGAAATCTGGATCATAAAGTTTAAATATTTGTCTTGTTTATATATCATGTGCATTGCATTTTTCAAGGAATTTCTCTGTAGAAACTAATGTTATACGAACATGTTGTATGTTGGCAAAATAAATAAGCCCAGAGTTCTCGATAGAAGTATAGGGGAACATATACTGTGTTTATAATTAAGAAGATGTTGTAGTAGCCATATATTGGCTGTACTATGTAAAGCTCATACATTGTTAGTACTGTGGAAGCTTATACATTGTGAGTTGCCTTGATTGTTGATCTTTTGTCTAATGCAGAATACTGATTTTTCGCTGTCCTTGTGTCCAATCTGTAGATTAACCTTTAGTAAAAAAAATAGGTGATAAATTTAGATGGTCAGACACATGTTTAAAATGGAAAGGCAAGGTACACGCCTATACCACAATGTATTGGTCTTTACAGGTGACTACCCTTTCATGACACATTGATATGGACTGATGCACATCATGACAAGCTGTCACCAGTAATGTGGAAATAGAAAGCCTTTCCCTGTGTCAATAACTTTCTAGTGCAAGTCATATTGCAAATGCAGTATGGTATAAAGATCACCTTAATCCTTAAAAGTTGTCGCTTGAAGTTGTAGACAGTTGTAAAATGAGTGTAGTATTCTTTTCCAATCACCAGTCTAAGTTGTAGAACAAAGGTGTCTGTCACTAAACTTGATGCTCTGTTGTAGTACAGTGTTGATTTGTAACCCACCTAGATGTCCATGTTATACAGTTTCCTATGTTATAAAATTACTCTATGATGTCTACAATGATTAACTCAATATAGCTAAATACCAATTAGTGGAGGCATGCATTATTTTATGAAAACTTTTAAAGTTGCTGACTATCCTGTTCTGTCACCATGTGATTGGGGGCGAGGGGTGGAGGAATTTGATTTCTGTGGAAATTCCATTTTCAGTTTTGTTATTTCCCAATAGAATCTTCAAAACTGATTATGGAAGATTTATGAATGTTATTGTCATGCCTTCTGCACTAGTAGAATCATTTAGTTAGTTTCTCTGTGGCTTAATGTTTTAGTGGGCTCAACTTTTGCTTGGATATGCAAGATTGGTGACATTCAGTTTGAATCTGTTTAAGGAAACATTCTTAGGATTCAGAATGTTAATTCAGAGAAAATGGCTTTTCTAACTTGAGAAACTACTCTGACGATTCTCCTTCTTGTTTCTTTTTGAGAACTTGGTAGTTTATCGACAGTTGATGTTATTTTTACCTTATGGTATTGGTGGAATGAACTAGGGAACTTCCGCTAACATCTAGTGGCATACATAGTATTTGAGTCGTGGTGCTTTATTACACATTGTAATGAGATCTGGCTTTTGATCCTGCCTATAAGATTCTACAAGATGTTGCTTGTGTATTTTTGCTACCGGAAAAAAAAAAAACTCATACATAGATCATAGTTTTATATACATTTTCTTTGCAGGGCTGCAGTTTAACGTACTTATGACTTAATCACAGTAATGTGAAAAATTATGCTGTTAGCCATTTGCTATGTATTGAGAGAAATATCTAAAAATAGCCCTTGTAAAACTTAGCTTCCATAAGTGATAATATGTTGCTTAAGCTATTGATTCCATAATCTGATTTTCAAGTTGTAAATCCATTGCTATGCTACTTCTATAAATTTTATTCTTTTCGGATATTGGCTAAATGTTATCTTGTATGAGATGGTTGTCTGCACACATAATTAACCAAACCTGGAGTAGGAGTTTACTGTTTATTCGAGTGTATGGTGTTTTTGAGGCATAACTGTGAACTTCTTGCCTTTCAGCAACTTATCAATTACTTCACCTACAAAGCCGTAAGGACTGTTCTTCACCAGCTTTATGAAATGAACCCACCAAATTACATGTGGTTCCATAAGTAAGTCAATTTAAATTCCATATTTTTAATATTTTATCCCATATGTTAGTGCTATGCATATCATGGCCTGCATGCTTATAATCATATGATATCTTACAGTTTTGTTGCAGACAACAAACCAAGTGATGGCAAACAATTTCTACGTGTTCTTGGGAAGGTAACATTGATAGCCTCATCAGAATGCAGTAATTTATTCTGAAGTCATAATTACATGTTCTCCCCTCGTGAAATTTGTAGGAGAAGCAAGATCTAGCGGAAAGAGTGATGATTACACGCCTTCACCTATATGGTAAATGGATTAAGGTAATATGCGTAAATGTAATTTAGAATCACAGCTTATTCAATATAAAAAATAAACTTAGTCCTTTTGATGACCAGAAATGTGATCATGCGAAAATGTATCAACAAATTTCCGATGAGAACTTGCAACTGATGCGTGAAAGGTTAATGGAGACAGTCATATGGCCATCTGATGACACAAACACAGAGAAGATTGGCTGACAACTATGGGTGCAGTTGCAATATTATGCTCATCTTGTAGTATAGTTGATTACTTTTGTCACATTCTCAGTGATTTTCATCTCAAGAATTCTTATGTATATATAATCTTGCAAATCTAATAAGGAATATCAGGTGGTCTCTTTATGCTCTTATGATGTCAGGGTTTTGTATATATTAGCTTGTTCAACTCTATATTTGGTAGTAGATTTATCTGAAAAAATTAGGGGGAAGGGAGAGAGCTAGCTAAATTAGGGGATATTTGTTAATCATGATATGATGATGATATTATTAATAATATATTATAAATATAATATGTGAGAAAACCTCTTTGTTCCATGCTTTTCAACAAGCCCGACTCTAATAAATCAAGGGTCTACAGCAAAACTTTAATGTAATGTGGGATTTTTTTCTAATATTGTGTATATATATATATTCATGATAGAGCAACCAGCTTCGACATTTCTCAATGTTATAATTTATTTTTTTCATCATCTTCTTGTAATTTCAGAGCGATGTTGTGTTGTGGAACTCTCATTGATGTCAAACTCCATTTTGCTTATTGCAGGTCTGAGTTTGTGTTAAGATAGCAAGCCATATATTTCCATCCTTAATTTTTGTTTTTTAAAAAAATACTTTTAGGAGAAATCACAAATCACGAAGTAGAATGTATTGCATTTGAAGGACTACAACTAAAAATAATATTAGAACAATTAGATACGATAATTATAAGATGTAATTGAACAAAATAGGTGCGCTACCATATTTTGTACAACTGAAATCTTTAATCAAATATATCTCTGATAGACAACACAAAAGAGAATAAAATAGAATCTTCAATTGAGTAAAAACAAAAAACTATGCTTGCATTTTCAAGCTGATGTAGAAAAAAGAAATTACATAAAATTCAACATTGGCATGGTGTGTACTAAGTGTTGGACTAATTAATATATGATTATCATTGTCTTCCATATATGTCTTTTCAGGTTCATCAATATACAGTTACTATGGAGGATGAAATGATATTTAGTTTTGCACTTTTAATCCCAACACATGTCAATTAGATAGATATAAGCCAAGAAAAATTACTGGATTTTTAAATAAAGTGATATTTGCTATTTCATAGTTGATTACTATTTCAGTTTTCATCGAGTTTCCTTTCGTATTTTCTTCACTTCCTCTCCTCCACTCTCTATTAACCAAATTCTTCCATGTAGTCCCAATATCCCTGGTAGCAAATCTTCTTCTTCATCATACCCTAAGATAACTCCCACTTCAATACTTTATCATATTGTTTTCTATTGGATTCAGTAAACAAATCATTAATTGCTTTCTTGTTACTAAATTGTCATAATCTTTATTTTTTAAAATTTTCCCCACCTTTTTTTATATATACTAAGTTTTGAGATTGTCACCCCCTGCGTATGAAGTGGATATTTTATGCTTTATGGTTTCACGCTTTCAATATGACCGGATAGAATCATAACTTTATAATATAAACAGATTAATTTCTAAAGTCCGATTAGCCTGCCTGAACCAAAACTTGGAAATCTAGTTATCAGTTCGAACATAGCTGACAATTTGTTGAGTTGGGCTCTGACTGGATAAGTTGGGCCAAACATGAGCCCAGGCCAACATGTTCCGTTATATTAACCCCACCCATTCGATGGGATCGCTCCATCTGTTATTTACCTCAAACGGTAGTTTGTTAAAAATTTGGGACTCACCATCTGTGTTCGTATGATTTATTTTCACCTAATAAAATTTTCATATATGTTGAGATACCAACCAATTCAGCAGGGTAGCAGTTTACTTCTTGCTTCAAATTTATTCCATCTTCTCAAAAGAAAAAAGAAAGAAAAAAGTAAAGAGGACTATAAGCCTTGAGAATCCTGTCATGTGATTACCGAGTTGTATGAACAGGCAAGAGAAACATAAACAAGAGTCATAAAGCAGATAAGATTACTTGGAAGTAAGCATGGTAATTTTCCAAGGATTTCACCAAGAAACACAGACTCAGAAGAAACATTTGCAACAACTTCAAACAACACAATAACCAACTTTAGACAGCTCAGAGGGGCAAACAAAAAAAACCTTCATCAACTAACATTGACCATGGAACTGTACTAAAGATCTCCAGGTGATCTGAAATTTTGACTGCAAACATTTAAGACTCGAAACAGTTTTAACTAAAATGACCTGCACTGTAAGTTCTCACAGACACATGGAAACTTCATCTGCTGATGAAAATTAGTGGCGTTAACCAAGGAACAGGACAAGGAATTACTCATTCAGATTAAAGCAATTCATATCAACTATATGATGAGAAATATTTGAAATTCAAGACAAAATGACATCTTGAAAGTAGAAACAGCACTCTTCTGCTAGGAAACTCTCCTATGCCATCCTATCATTAACAATATCATCCACCCCTCTTCCTCCCTTAAGCTTCTATGCATTCATAAAATCGCATGCTTATCCTTGTTGCTGACATTCTAAATCATTTTCCATGCTGTCAATCTTGGATTCTTTACAGGATCAGATTCATTGTATAGAATGTGATTCCTCCAAGGACTTCAAGCAAGGGTAGGGAGGTGGCGGAGGATCGACGGATAGCATACCTTCCAACACTTTCAGTACTTCAGCCATCATGGGTCTCAGCCTTGCATCAGTTTGGATGCACCAAAATGCAACCCTTAGCATGCGTTCCACCTCTTCCAAATCAAACTTTCCTGCAATCCTCGAGTCCACCACCCTCGCTGCTGCTCGTCCCTCCGCCCACTCCTTGTAAGCCCAGCCGCACACATCCCCCCCTCCTCCTCGGTGGCCACTCACCATAGTCACAATCATTTCCCCAAACCTCGCCACATCCACTTCAGCCCCCTGGCTATTTTGGCCAGCATTGCCTCTGACCCTCGCCAGGCCGAATCCAGTCACCTTTGCTTCTAGTTCTTCATTCAGAAGCACATTCTCCCAGTTCAGGTTCCCATGGCTGACAAATTCCCTGCACCCAGAATGCAAGTAAGCTAATGCTCTCGCCACTCCTATACATATATCCATCCTCTTCCTCCAAGTTAGCCTCCTGCTCAGTTTAGCATCTTCCAGCCATTTATCGACTGAAGCGTTCTTAATAAACTCGTACACCAAAAATCTTCGGCCGGAATTGCAACTATATGCCAACAACCTCACTAAGTTCTTATGGTGCGTGCCTCCCAAAACCGAAATCCAAGACTTGAACTGCTTCTCTCCTATGTCTTCCCCGCATTCCGTGTCATATTTCAACTCCTCGACCGCAGCTGCCCGGCCGATCGGAAGCACACCCTTGTGCAGATTCAGCCCAAGCTGGTGCTTGAAGTTGCTGGTTATATCTTTCAGCTCCGAGTAGGATAATGAGATCAAACCAACCGAGCTTCGACATGGAAACCTTGCGGCTCCTGAGCTCTTGATGGCTTTCCTTCTCCTCAAGAAGTAGAGAAATGCACCGACTTGGAGCGCCAGAAAGGCAGCAAGCGCGCCTGAAGCCGGCAGAACAGCGGAGGATACGTGGAGTCTGGATGATCGTCTGAGTAAAGAAGGTGAAGATGCGCGAACTTCTCCAGGTACTGCAGGAAATGGAACGAAGCAGACTTTAACAAAAGAAATGGATGTCAGAGAGGGGTGCTCGTGACCTGTTACGAATCGAGTTCTTTTCATTCTGCACTGAGCCTTACCATCATTAGTAACAGTGACTGACGTGCAATGAGGATCCTGTGAACATGAATTCCTGCAAAGCTCGATGCTAGACCGGGTGATAAAATCTTCGGGTGGGTAAAGTCCATATAAGAATGTGTGGTTAAGTGCGATCATAGTCGATCTAGCATCGCATGCCTGAATATCTGGAGCCAAACAGTTTGAATTCGAACTGGAGCTTGATCCGCCGAAGGGGCACTTGCAAATTGTATCCCCTGAGGGAGTGAAAGCGCAGATGCCAGACAAGCCACAGGTGGCAAAGACATCGCACTGATTCTCCACAGCTTGCCACGCCTTCTTCCACGAGTTGGAAGGGGAGCTCCATGAGTACATTCGAAGATTGCCATCCGAATCCAGCTTCAGAAACCGAAAGCTCGCAGAGGAATCATTATGATCATCTCCGAACCTCGACCAAACCGGCCTCAACCTCACGTCGAGAAGCTGAAATGCCCCTTCTCCGGTGAAGACAGCCGCAAGTATCGGTTCTGAGGAAGTAGCTTCAGTCTTCCAGTAGGTGACGTTAGTTTCCCAGCTGAGTCTCAGCTGGCCTGAAGCATCCATGGACAGACCATAGTAACTTGAGACAAAATTCGAGCTGGCCGCTCGGAGCGTCTGCGAGGAGGTGAGGTTCTGACCTGGAAGAAGCGTGTCCGAAGGAGTGCCGAAGCTCTGCCAGACAACATCCCGGCGTGCATTCGAGAGAACGAGATTTCCATCGTCGCCGAGACTGGCCCAAGCAACGGAGGAATTGTGAGTGTTGCTCCTCCAGACCGTAGCTCCCTCGGAAGAGTCGAAGAGAACAAGGTCTCCAGCCTCATTGAGTTGAAGAAATGAATCATATCCAACAGAAACATGAGCCCCGGCAACCCAGACAAGGGTTCGCTCGGGAAGCGGGATCGATCTCGAGTTGAAACGAACACCAACTCCGAATCGGTTAGGCTGGTCGGAGTGGTTGAAGAACCCGAATGCGAAGTTCCCATTGGGGGAGATCCAATAATCATGCTCTGCAACAGAGAGCTTGGAACCAAGAGGAATCCGCGAAGCTTCTTCGGTGTCGAAGAAGGCGATGGAACAGAAGAAGATTGGGAACCAAAATACTTGATGCTTGCGCATCTCTAATCAATGCGGTTTGGAACTTGGAAGTAGCAGGAGCTGGAGTTGAGAGAAGCGGCGAAGAATATTTTTTTGGGAAGTTGATCGAAGGAAGTCCTTCAGTCGTCACTCAGGAAAAAGAAATCAAAGTTGATACAGAAGAGCGGAAAGATCAAAAGATGCGGGAGAGTTTGAGGTGGGTCTTGGGAGATGGGATGGCACTGGCGGTGGATAAAAAGAGAGGCTGAGACTGAGGCTGAGGCTGAAGACGAGAGAGAACGCGTGGGGAGAAAAAGGTGACGCTCGCTCGCAGAGTAGATGAACCCAAAAACTATTGATGCCGGCAATGAGATTTATCGAAGAAAACAGCTTGTTTCCCAGTCTGGGAGTACAGGATTTTAGGACGGATGCCACCACCGTTGTATTTTCTTAGATATGAATTGAAACGTTCGCATCCCTTTTTGTGAGAAAAATCCAAACCCTTGCGTCAGCTCTTCTCTCTCTTTTTTGGCTGTCTTGACTCTTGGGGCTTTATAACCTTTATTTCTGTTTCCTTCATTCAGTTTAGGCCGCGGCCTTGACGGACAAATATAACAAAATTTACCGATAATATATACAAGCATATTGTTTCCGTCTGGCTGGAAATTCAAATCCATTCAAATTCAATCAGTCACTACGAACTTACCTAATGTTCTCGTCAGACTAAAAATTTAAATTCATTCAAATCTAATCAGCCTTCATGAACTTATGCTACAATATCTCCTAATCCATATAGGCTATAGGCCGAGTTAGCTTTGTTATTATTTGTAACAACCTAACACCTTATTCAAAATGGCTAGTTGAAAGTTATTTTTTGGATTTTTTAGTCCTATATAAGTATCCAAGATCTCCTCGGCGAATAACTGATGTGGGACTAAACATACGCCTGTACTGGTCCTCACACTTGTTCAGTCTTCAAAATCTAGGGAATATAGTTTAAATTACAAAGTCTTCTTATGCAAAAGTATATATGGATTTTCTATCATTTGGGATGACAGAAAACAAACGTGGAAAGTAGAAAGAATGAAAGATCATCTAATACATATAACAACTCAGCTGGTTTTCCGCTAGAATAAAGTCCTCACTAGAAATGTGCTTTCGTACCTGCAAGAATATTTCAGGGGAAAACAGTTATAATTCTAAGTGGCCCGACAATGCGACCAAGGTTTCGAGTCTTCTTCTTGCTTCAGTGCGGTCGTAACGAATTATCCGATGACTCATGAGTGCTGAGTCGGAACATTTGAAGAGCGACGGTGTTCCCCCACCAACCTCGCAACCATCTTAGAATAGAGACCAAGCCATCGTAGCCACGACAATGGATTATGGACAATTTAATATCGCACAGAGGCATGGTTCTTCTCTCGGCAATCGAAGTTAATAGGCCGTGTGACTCAACAGGAGAATGGTCTTTTTCTGGGAGGACATCAATTACGAAGCGCGTACGCAGATGCTGTGGGTTTTGGGGAAGGTGATGTTTAACTAAACCTTATTTGGCTAACACTAATTCACATAATCTTGGCCAATCTTTTATGTGGCGTTTATCTTTAGAAGAACGGCTTTACCTACTCTTTTAGACCTGGATAAATTTACTCATTAAATTGATAGCATGACAAAGTAGGCTGTCCACTTTAGTCCCAATGCAAGCACGTGAAACTGACGAGATTTTTGTAGGGTGTCGAGCTAACATGGGTTCCAAAAGATCTCAACATGCAAAGATTTTTATACTCTTGATTTTTCTCGAGTCGTATTCAGGAATTCGTTCGAAGGAATTGCCAATTATAACTCAGAATCATAGGTAGATTAGATTAAAAAAATGCACATATTCATGCTTATACAGAAGGAATAAGGAACAAAACCTAATATATTTGAAGTATAATCACCTGGGCATCGGCGACGGTTCCGGGTTCTTGCTCTATGATCTGCCATTCTAGCTTCCTCTGTTCTCATAAAATGTCCCCTTCCAAACAATACAAGTGGATCGATCACCTTAGCCAACACAAAAATGAACTTCGACATTAGCAATTCTAAACTGTTTAAAAATATTCTTGATTCAACAAACAAAGCAGCTCATAGTCCATGATGAAAGCAGATATATTTGAATCTACTTGGAAAGGGAAGATTCTTTTTGTTACCGGAGAGATACCGCCGCCACTCCTCTTTTGTGTGATGAAATAAGCATCTTGCTAAACTCTTAAACATTACATGTACATCATCAGCTCTCCACAGAAGATGATGATAAGGAGGAAGACCTCCCATGCAGTCCCAAAACCAAACATAAATACTAACTTCTCTACCACACCCAATCAGCTTCTCTAAACCTGGAGCAAAGATACAATCAACAGAATTACTTCTTACATGCTTAATATCTTCAACCCACTCTTTTGCATACCATGCATTTCTCAGTTTCTCCATTTACAAGCACCAAGCATTCTATTACACCTGTTACGGCCGAAGTCCTAAAATTAAACCAATTTTTACTCCCACCGAAATCCTGTTTTCCCAGCCAATATGCTTCAAGCCTATTAACATGCTTCCATTTATCTTGAACAAAAAAAAATAATACAACTAATTGTCAATTTGATCGTATCAATCACTAAACTCATTCGGAGTTCTGCAGATCAGGTTATATAACGGAAAGCAGAGAAAAAATAATGTATGAAGAGAAACACAAGATGTAGGATAATAGATCTAACCCCTTCTTTTTTTTGCAATTAACCAGATTGAACACACCATGAGATAATCTAATGTTGGATCAACCATGCGTTGGTCAGACCAGCATTGTCATACATCAGATGATATGATATGTTGCAACAAGTTTTCAATACAAAAGCATAGCATAAACAATAGAGTAAGTTCAGAAATCTACCAACTACTGGGTGTAAACCTGATCTTCTTGTTACCGTTCACCAGCCTCACCGTTTAATAGCATCGTCCATCTCCTTGGGAGTTGAAGGAAACAACTCTATATAACGACTTCCGAGCGTCATTCTATCCCTTCCCATTGCAGATTTTGAATCTTCTGCATTTGCAAACTCGACAAAAGCTTCCCCTGTTGGCCTGCCATCAGAGTTCAGCACAATATGAACACAGTCCTCTGAGAGTTCGTAGTCCTTAAAAAAGTCCATCACATCATCTTTCCCAGCAGAATATGGCAATCCCCTCATCCGTAGAACTCCAGTATGCTCAACTAAATCCTTCCCACCATCAGCTGACCTTGCCCTCGGAGCACTGCGACGTGGAGAACCACCCCTCATATCAGAAACTTCATGCGCAACGGCACTGTAATATTCCTGTCTCTTACTCCTATAAACCTCAATATACCTCCTACCCATGTTCTGCCTATTTCTCTGAATGGCAAAATCTACCTGCAGAGGATATGCCAATACACAAAAAGCTTCCCCGCTGAACCGACCACCTTTATGAACAAAGAGAATGTCGAGTATGTCCAGACCACAGAAGAAGTCAATAACATCTGCTTCCGAACAATCAAAAGGAAGGCCGCGCAATCGGACAACGGGGAATGGTGGAGGTTGGCCAGCATAAGCATAAGAAGGATTGTACATGAGACTTGATCCAACAGAAGCCCCAAAAAATGAGGAACTCGAATCAAATTGTGGTCGCTTCAACCCCATTTCACGCCCATCACCTCCATCCATGTATTTCCTTCAGTCCCATACCCAGAAAATAAAAAGGCACAAGACACGATAGAACACCTGTTAGTGCTTCAAGTAACTTGTCCATCCAAATGCTTGGGTAGTTACTCTACCATTAAGTTTATCCATAAGAAAATATTAAGGTCAACAAGAGAATGAATTGCAGTATGTACTACAATTCAATTTGCCTGCACAACTACAACTTGAATTGGCTTTATCTGATAGAACATTACAGTACAACTAGGAAAGCATTCATATTGATGCAGTTTCAGATTTCTGAATGAACCTTATAAAGTGACCGAAAAAGATGAACCATGGCTTATGGACAGCAATGATACAATGATTTTAAGCACGTATATTGGTAAACATCACCTAATCACAACACTACAAAAAAAAAGGACAATTTCCTAAGAGATTTTGAGAACACAGAAGCCAGGAGATGGGCCAGGGAGCAGATTCAATCTGTCTATATGAATTTAATCAGCAAAGTGGAATACTAACTTCGCATAAATACTGTAGAATGACATAGAAGACACAAATGTTGAATGACCTATGACATATAGCATTTGAATCTACAACCTTGCATATACATTTTAAGAATTTTATCAGTAAAACTAGTTAACTGTAAATGTATAAAAATATAGATATTCTAAGTTATATAAAAAATTCGAATAGCACAAACAGACTCATGATAAACATAAAGTTCGCCTATGATAGGAAAAGCTTTATCTTTGATGATAAATATTTAAAGATCCAAAAAGAAATGATGCACATTACATTATTTAATAGATAATAACATGGTTAGTCTTCCATCATCATTGCCATTGGATCTTCTATTACCTTCGTCTCCCATAGCAAATCACCATCTCCCCGAACAACTCTGTTGTGGCCAACGGTTCCTTCACCAATATCTCCCCTACCTATTTCATCACCACCAGCCACCGCTCTGATGTCTCCTCCAACCACTACTTCAGTGATACCCTCAGCTCTGGCACTAACAAACTTCACCACTCCCTGCATCAAATCCCATGGCTCTCCCATCGTCAAACCCAACAGCTCCCGCTCCATTGAATTCCATTGCTCCACTTACATCAAACTCCACTGCTCCCCTCACCCTTTGCCGAGCCCCATCCCTACTCTCTAACGCAACTGCGTTCTCCTCTTCCTCCTCCTCACCCTCCTCCAGTGAGACTCTGAACTCCGCCATCTACCTCCTCTGCCTCCGGCAATAGGAGGTAGTTCCATTCAACCTCGCCTCCTTCGAACCCAAAATTCAAGACCCCAGAGTTGCTGTGCACAGTGGCCGAGAGGGGTAGGCATGTGTGATGGGGTGCCAAGGGCAATCTATGATGGAGACCGAACAAACAAGCCGGAGGAGATGGGACACACGATAGTAGTGCGGGAGCTAGGAAAGCAGGACATCAGTTGTCTTATTCAAGTTGGTTTATTCTAGGATGAGGCCCAAATAACCCTTTTTTTCATTAAATCATAAAGCATCCATCTTAAAGTACGCAGTACCGGACCATCAAATGGTTCGATGAGCTCAGACCTAACTAGAACTCCATTAAACATGGCATATGACTAACTTTTTTACTAGATGTGCACATTGATATGTGACTTATAAAGAAAAGAAAATGTGGATGCAATCTTACAAATGTTACTGTTGGACTAAGGCCAAGTGATAAAGCTAATAGTGAGATCAATAGAGCAAAGGAAAAATAACATAAATTGAATATAGTAAGGAACAAAATTGAAAGGATGATCTAGATTCCAAAAAGAACAAGCCAAAAAAAGCACAAAATCATCTCAACAGAATCAAAAAGTTCCACAAAATCTTGAAAAATTTAAACTAATTTGTGGATTGTTTGGACATTTGCAAACGGTTCTAAGATTTTGGCAAAAGTTTAGGAAACCAGAGTTCTAAGTAGATGTGAAGAAACATGAGAAGACATTGAGATATGTATGACCAAAAATACAAGTCACAAAAAGATTTGAAGCAATTGAAACTCAAGTTGAATTGTCTTTGAACCTTTACTACTTTATAAAATTCAAACATATCTAAGCACTGCCTCATGAACATATTAGTCTTCAATCCCTCATAAATCAGATTATGTAAGCTAAGAGGGAAAAAAAAAGTTGCCTTCCAGTCTTCATATCTAAGGCTTTTTAAAAAAATAACATCATCTGGGGAATCATCAAGATGCAATAATTCCAAAGTAAAAAAAAAATTGCATTTCCAGTGGCTGTGCATCAGCCTCGTGATTTCAAACACTAGTTGTCAGAACAGCTTGTACAATGGCATGATTACACATGCAGTTTGGGCTTAGGGATAAGCCATTGACAACAAACAAAAGTATAGGGTAGTGTAAAGAGTCCAAAGAACTAGGATATGGGGGCATTTAAAAAAGGTGGTGTTGCTCAAACAAAATGGAAGGATTGCAGATATAACTAGTTTAAAACTGAGATATAAACATGAATCAGTCACAAATGCAAAGTTACTTATTTGGGGAAGGTAGAAATAAGAAAGTGGGAAGTCCGAATGCAAAGACGCTCCTGTTTTACTGAAGATGCCCTCCATAAAAAGCAGCTTGGAGCTTTTGAAGCAAGATGGTGGAATTTTGGAATCAGGATAACCCAACCACACGTCTAGAGTAAACAAGTAATATTGAGAATGAAGTTACAAGAAAGGTCAAATTCTTCATGTGCGCACTAGACTCAAGCAATAGATCCTTGTCTAATAAAAGCCATGAGGTAAGATGCAAAAAAAATATATGAAAAAGATGCTTGATTAATGGAGATGTTTGTCGAACAACAACGATCACTACATAGGAGGATCATCCAATATGCAGGATCAATATGAACAAGCACCAATGTATATGGAATATGTATGCAAAAGAATAAAATTGGAGAGAGAAACAATATGAGTTTTATTAGTTAAAAAACTTACAAGATGCACAAAGACCCTAAGGTTATAATCACTTCAAAGAATTGTAACTCCAACATTAGACCCAGGGTCATTACACTCTCTCTAAAATGCAACCAGCCTGCTCTACCATGATCGGTTAAGGCCAAAATCAAATTACAGCACCTCAAAACTAATATTTTACTCCTTTTAGAACCAATTTTACTTGGATATGTGTATCCAACCCCAAAGTGCGGTGTCAATATGTATTCGAGTATCGATACGTATCAGACACATGGGATACGCACCAAATGCGATGCCTATCAGGATTTTTGAGTCAGTGAACTGTTACACTCCGCTAAAGGTGAATCTAACACCACTCTTTGCAAATCCAAGCTCAAAAAAGAGGAGTCTAGGCATGAAAAAGGAAAGGATTGGAGGGGAAATAGAGAGAAGAAGATACAAGAAATCTAGTCTAGAAATACTACTAGTCTACCATCCAAAGTTCCATTGCTTTCTCATCTGCTGCTGCGCTCTCTCTTCCATTGTTCATTGTTTTGCCTAACCCCAATAACAGGAAAATGTGTACTGATGGGTTGATGGCACGGTAAAAGTGCATCTACGCATTCTTGATATAAATTGGGTTTAGATCCACCAATCATGGGAGGTTGGGGATTTTCTGGAACCAAAATACCAGCTTCATCCTTAGCTGAAAGCTATAGCCAGTTAACATCCTATCTAGACACCTTCTGAAATTTATTATAATAGGCAATTGCGGCCCTTATCACGTGGCCTCTAGTGCTAAATGGTAAGTGGCTATACAAGCATTTAAAAAGAAAAATAGACAGCTTGTGCCAGCTACAAAAGGAGCAAAAAGAAAAATGCAATGCATCATCTATTTATTATTTTTATGCTGCTTGCTTATGTAACTAACTAATGAAACATAAATGCACCCAGACCCGAGTCCCCATGTCCGGTTTTATCTGCCCGCAACCTGCTTATACAAACAAGTTTTGTAGCAGAAATTTAAAATAAAAGTTACAGCAGGTGCATTACACTATCAATATTTTATCCGAATATTTATCATTTTATAATGTCTTGTTCAATGTTTTCATTTAATAAATTATGAAAATTTAAGTATATTTTATAAAAAAACCATTTTTCTATATGTCTCCATATCTTATTATTACTATTTGCAGAATATGCAAATAAATTGGATTCTCATGTCCAGGTCCCTGCAACATTGAGTAGAACACAAAATCATTCACCAATGCATAGCATTAAGATCCTGATTCTAGTAATAGAACCCAGAGTTGATCGTATACTCGACTCCTACTCAATTTCAAACACAACTGACCACTATTTTGATTTCCCTCCATTACTAGACCAAAACAACTACGGACATTGACCATATTATCACACACCCACCAACAACACTTGACATCTAACAACTTTCTCCCTCCAAAGTTTTGATTGTATCCCACTTGGCACAAATTGGGCCACTCAACCACTCAAAACATATTTGTCACAAGACCCTGCTCCTATTACATTGTTCCTATTCCATGAACAGTTCAAATCCTATTCTAGCTAGAATAGAGAATGATGTTGATACAACTAAAATTTAGTCCTGGCAAAACATGGACGAGCAATGACCATCAACAATGTTATTATGAAAGAGCTTCAGAACTACAGTACCATAAAAGCAAGTGCATTAGATATTTCAAAGAGGATAGGTAGAGGGAGGTTAGTGTTTGTTATATGATCATCAAAATAGAATAAAATAATCAACAACGAAGAAGTTAAGGTAAAATATTTCCTGGTAATTAGATATATGCATCTCGAGGAACCATGACTACTTCCAAACTTGGAAATGAGAATAGTGCCAACCAAATCTAAAAGGAATAAGGAACGCCAAAAGATTTCCTTTTAGAAAAAGTAATTACAATATGAAGAATATCATGAGGTTTGGCTACAATGAATTGTTAGAAGATGCCATTTCACAAACAACTATGATATATTTCCATCAGATACTCAGCACATTGTGGATATCGCTTTCCAAGGCCTTTCTTCTAAAATTTAAGACATACAAGCCTTAACAGAGTCACTACAAGATTCAAACTGTGCGGTATTTGATGAGATTGCCTCTGTCAAGGGAGGCTAATTACTCAAAGATAAATTGGTGTCCTTTAAAGGTCAAGCAAACATTAAGATATCTTAAAAATGTTTTTCAATGTTATAAGCAAAATTAATCACAGTGTCACAATGATAATAATTCTTCACTATTTACAAGAAAGTTATAAGCGACCTTGTGGCAATGTAATGTTATCAAACCCTGCTTATAAATTAAAAGGTCAAACAATTATAATGTGAGAATGCATGAGCCTTCATACAGAAGTGATGCTGGTTTAATAATCTATTCTCTTTAATAGCTAGTTCAGTGATGAGCTAATAAAGATTGCTGGTAGATTAAGAACCAACAAAAGCAAATAAATAGGAGCATAATTAATTATAGCCATTTATCTATGTTTTGCATGAGTCAACTAAAAAATGTCATTCAGAGCAAATTATGACAAAAACGTTACACTAAAATGGTTCGCTAAATTGTTGTCCTTCAAAGTGGTCAATGTTTCGATATGCCTGGTATGAGGATTAAAGAGTTTACCAATACCTCATGTTGTGGAGGACTGGAACAGAAATTGGGATACAATTGTTCAGTTGAACTTCCCTCATTTTGGGCCTGGAAAATGAGTGGGCTGAACTTCGCCAATGTGATGCCTTATACTATCTCATCTTTTAAAATCTTTCTAATATACGGAAGGAGAGGAGACTTGGGAAAAGAGGTCTATGGTTCTCTCTTTGCTGGAAACAAGAGAAAGGTAGGTAGAAGAAAAGGAAGCCATTGGAGAGAGATGTTTGCTCTCCATTTAAGAGGGATTTTATCACCAGGTTTATAAGCATCAAATCTACCTATCCGGGTTAATCTCTTTTGCCCTTCAAAGGGTTTTCTCTATAAGATTTCGCATCCATTTTTTGGTGAGTTTTTCCTACAGTTTTGTTACTTGTAATCCACCTGTTTGTAAAGTATAGCTTGTTACCGAAGAGTTTCTTAATGGTGTATGCCTCTACCTAGGACTAGAGAGGACTTGTGTCCAATTACTCTCCTATAGTGGATGAGACTTAGTCAGGTGTGGCCCAATGGTCTTTCCCTTTGATAGTTTTCTTTATAAAAATCTTAGCGTACTCTTTTCTTTGGTTGGTATTGGGTGGTTATTGGTGAATACTTGCATTGATTGATTTAGGTTCCAATACCTGATGCTTTCTTCCCCAACAAAAAGCATGATACAAGGGAATGTATCATGCATCAGCCCATATGGACAGTCTTGGCCCATACTAGAAAAAAAATCATGGCATGCTTTTGCGATTCCATCTTTAGTCGATAAACCTATACTAGAGACAATTTGCAATCACAAAAGGTTAGATTCACAAAATCAAAGATGAAAACGAGGGGGAAGAGTCTCTAGGATGGATCCAAGATCCAAAAGGATGAGCATAATTCTTGGAAAATCTTTAGATCTTCTTGCAAACATGCAAATGTATACAAATGTTGGATTTCCCTTGTCATAAAATCACTGCTTGCTTTAACTTCACCAAGGATTGGTCAAAAGTTGGAAAGAGATGAGTTTCCCCTGTTTATCGCCAAAAAATGTATAAATAGTTTAAAAAAAAAACTCATCCAATTCGCTTCAACTTTTCATATTTTTTTGTCTGATGGATCCCCTACTTATTCTCTAAATACATGGCGATTTGCACACATGCATGCACACACACACAAAAAAATAAAATAAAATAAAATAAAATAATTAGTTCCAGTCCAAAATATTTTGATTTCCTTATTTTGGCTACGGATAACGTCAATTTCCACCAGTCAGTGAACTAAAATATCTGTAATTAGAGCAACATACATAATAAGAGTGTGGGATTGGGGTTTCCTAAGTAATCTTCTATACATCAAGTTCTTTGTCTTCGATAAGATTATAGTTAGGACAACTCTAGAATGTAAGGAAATGAAAATAATTCAGAATCATAATGCAACCTTAAGAAACCAATCGCAGACAAGGTTAGCAGAGATTCCTAAATCGTAACCCAGAAGAAAGAAACCAATCCCATAAAATAAAGGACTAAAATTTTGCCATGATTAATTCAAGGTAAGAGCTTTGGCATGTGGGAAAAAACAAAAAGGAAAGCAAGTTCAGTCCCACGATAGCAAGAACTATCAATAGAACACACAATCCCAGACCAACAGCACTGATCCTAACAAGAAATCGAGAAATAATTTTGATGATACCAGACCGAAGCATGCGGGGGAATTAAAAAGGAAAGAAGAACAGAATATATCGTGGGCAACATTGATCGGCAAAAAAAGAAGAGAGAAGGAGGAGTAGAAACCCTTCTCGGTTCACCTTTTGGGAAACATTCTTCTTCTCCCGGCACTGATGCTGCTTTCGCCCCGCTCTCTTCGGGTCTGGGGAGCAAATATCAGGGCTTATAACAGAACTACAGACTAGGGTTCGGATTTCCGGCCCGGCCCATTTTGGGACACCGGTCTACCGGACTGCCTTGGGTGGAGGCCCGCGAAGGGGTCTCAAGGCTTAACAGTTACAGAGGCTGCTTTTTTTTTTTTTTTTTTTTTCTAAAACAGGTGATTCATATTAGACGGGTACGAATACACCCAGAAGCGTCTGCAAACAAAATGTCCCGAAAAGCACCGGGTAAGTCATCCTCACCAACCCATAGGGTATCTCCCGAGTGGTGAGCCACATATGCCGCCACCCAGTCCGCGGCCCCATTGGCCTCCCGATATATATGCATAGCCCGAAAGGTGATCCCCTCCCCTACAGAGGCTGCTTGAGTGAGGAAATAAAAACCCTATTAATAAAAACCATATTTATTTTAATTAAAAATAAAATAAAATTTTGAAATTATTTTTTTATTCTTCATTACGATGGTCTTATAAATATTTTTTTGCACATTTATCTATTAAGAATATTTTAGTCATTTTAATTTGATACCGTTAATTTTTTAATGGCATCAGATAATGTGGATATTATATGCAAAAATAAAGATTAAAAAATAGATAGCAAAAAAAAGTGTTTTATGAGATATATATGCCAATGTCAATTTTGACAGGTTATTCATGTAAAATTCGATATTTAGAAAGATATTTATGCAAGAAATTTAAAAAAAAAAGAAAAGACAATCAACGTGATAAAACTTTTTTATTTTTTAAAATATTTATAAAATCTCCAGAAGGCTTGGAAGCAGAGTATAAGTTTTTTTCATTGCTATATATTCCTCCGGATCTTAACTTTATTTTTTTTTTATACAAGTAAATTGCTGATTCCATTTGGTTGGAGACTCCATATAAATAAAATGGAATAGCTACAAATGTTATTTGGTTCGATAATATGGAATATATTAATACCTGCTAACTAATAGGTTGAATTGAAGCTATTCTCGAAAGTTGAATAAAGTTAATCCACCCTCTTTGACCAAATAGATTTATGCAGGTCAACATGGCTATCATATTCATGCCTATCTTGAAATCATTTCCTCAAGAAATGCTTTATATTGTCATATTCTGACAGCTGGCGGTACACGAACCCGGAGGGGTCCCACTGTCACTTCCGCTCCTATAAATAGAGCCCCTCTCGTTTCAGGCGGCACAACGCCCGCGGAGAGAGCGAGAGCGAGGGGGAAGGAGAAGGGAGAGGGAGAGAGGCAGATGAAGGAAAGAATGGGGTTTCTCGCCGAGCGGTGGACAAGAGGTATCGCCGTTGGAATTCCATGATCCCCGGTCTGTACGACTGATTCGCCTATCGGAGCCTACTCCATCTCTCTTCTCTCTCTTCCCCTTCTCTCTTTTTCTTCTTCCTTCTTTATGTGATTCTTGCCTCTGCTTGGGTTTTGACCCAATGCCGAGGGTTTCTGTCCTACGGTCGAGAGAGGCAGATGAAGGAAAGAATGGGGTCTCTCGCCGAGCGGTGGACAAGAGGTATAGCCGTTGGAAGCCAATGATCCCCGGTCTGTACGACTGATTCGCCTACCGGAGCCTCTCGGTGCTTTCGGTACTCCATCTCTCCTCTCTCTCTTCCCCTTATCTCTTTTTCTTCTTCCTTCTTTATGTGATTCCTTCCCCTGCTTGGGTTTTGACCCAATGCCGAGGGTTTCTGTCCTACGGTCGTGGTTCTTGTTTCACTTGCTTGAGTTTCGATGGACATTAATGGTTTCTTGTTCCGATGAGGGTTTTCATCGATTCTTGAAGGGTTTTAGCCTCTGAAGTTTTTATTCTTCTCGTGTTTCTTATATTTCTTGATTGGCATTCTTGTTGTTTTTTTGTTTCTTCGAGTTTAACAAAGCTGAAACAATGGGAACTGACGCAGGGTCGGTACCCTTAGCCGAGCAGATTTGAAGAAAAGGAGGATCGTGGTGCAGTGCTGGTGGACCTCACGGTACTTTGGACCAATTTCTTTTCTGTTCTTTTTTTTTTTTGGTCTTTATTCTTCATTTCACTCTGCTTTTTAAAATATTGTGCCCCGTTACGGTTTCTAACCAAATATGAATGAATCTTGTCGATGATGGTAGCTTAGATGGATGGGGACGACTCTGATCGAAGTGATGATGGGAAAAGAAGATCAGGAGGATCAGGGGGCGCTGGTGGAAAGGAATGATGGGTATGAAGAAAAGAATGGGAGATTCCAAGAAAATATACTTGAGGTAAAAGATTTTCAATTCTTTATATACTGCTTATTTTAGCATCGTTCTTCCTAAGTTGATATAAAATCTCCAACCCAGGGGGCTGTGTTGGGAGAATTCAGGTGACAAAAATCTCTGTTCTAGTATTTTGTCTTAAAGAAAATGAAAACAATGTATTTTGATGCCATTGAAAGTTTTAATATGACTACTGCATGCTAAGGTATCATGGATAATAATTCTTGAGGTTTACTTCTGTTCACTCATTGTCTCCACAAATCACATAGTCAGTTCTTGATCTTCTTTACTTATTACTCTTGCTTTCATCTATTTCTTTTATTCAAATCAATTGCTAGTTCGAACCATATTTATATTCTAAAACAATTTTTATTCTTTGGTTCACTTGAATCTTGTAATATTGTTTCTGTGAGACTGAGGAGAATTTGCTACTTCGAACGGTTTTTATTAAGTTTTCTTCTATGTCGATCTTGATTTTTATTTATTTTCTTCTCTTCTCGGGAAGAAACTCTAATGATCTTGGTTAGTTTAATTTTGACCACTTCTAATTTAAATTTGTTGAAGTCGTTTATTAGACATTCACTGCTGAAGTCACATGTTATCTGGCAACCTTCTTCATTAATAATTCTTTTTTGAGATAGCTATGTTATTTGCACATCATTGTCTCTGTAAACTATTTAGTTGTCACTTAATAGTTTATTCTCGGAAGTTGTTTCTTCGGCTCTTGAAACTATGGTTGCTCTCTTGAAGCATTATTATAATTTTGTTTGGCATCTCTTCCGTTTTAGTGCCTTTTAATAGATTTCACTTTTCACTACATTTTTCTATCCACAATGTGATGAAACTGTGCCTGAGTTTCTAGTTTGCTACATTTCTAATGTTTTATTGGAGAGTCCAACTGGGGTAGGGTAGAAATCATGCCTGCTTTGTGCCGCATTTTCTTGGAGGGAAAATATTGGGAAATTTTCAACTGATTGGAATGAAGACAGAAATGGTTTTATTGGAACTCAATAAAACTCTGATAGCGCACTAAAGGAAGAGGTGGTGTCTAAATATCCTATCAATTTTTTGTGATCTGAAGACTAGCAAGGAAAGGTTATATAAGTTCCCTCATTCTAGAAGACATAAACTAAACTTTCTCCAGGATCGCTTAGCAAGATGCAAAGATAGAACTACGTTAAAAAACATGCTCAAATTTGGACATGATAGAACATTTGAGAAGGCGATAATTAACCAAAACCAAGATAATTAGTTACTTCTCACAAAGTTCTATTACTACTCCGAATTTCAACAAGCAGCCGAAAAACTCACCATTTGCAGAAATGAAATGTTCATTTCTTGAGAAACATCTCTCTGAATTCATCATTTGATTTGGGATTTTCAGTTTCTCCATCAATCTTTGCTTCCTTTTTACTCCACCCAAGGGGTCTTGCAACAGCTCTGGGTGCAGCAAAAGTATTCTTTCCCATGAGTTTCACAGTACTTCCACGCCTCTCCTCAACTATCCCCTCAGACTCCACTGAGCGGCTATGGTCACTTTTAAATTGGGCTTCTTGGCCTGTAGAACCAATAAGCTTTTGGACAGGCCAGTAAAGATGACAAGCATACTTTGGAAAGTCAACTGGCCATTTATTTTAAATTAAATATTTAATGGTGCATACCACACGGGAATAAACCTTAGGCAAAAAAATAAAACAAAAGAAGTATAACTGATAAAAGACGATCAATTTTTGTTGGAGAAAAAAGGTTGCAAATAGCTTATGAAACTTTCCCTTGAAACTTGCATGTCAATTCTTAGTAGAATTGTTAAAGCACAAGGAAAATTTTAATGAATAATCACAAGGTTGAAATAGTAACCTTCCTACCATGAATAACCTTAAAAGTATTTGAGTAGTTCAAAATGTTTAATTTACTTCATTTTTGTGTATTTTTGAACATATTAAGAGATCACGAGCAATAAGAAATATATAATACCACATATATAATGACAAGTTGACAACTATAGTTATAATATGAACATGACATGTAGCAGTATGCCAAGCTAATGAATCAAAGGACCAGTTTAGTTCTCTATTATGTAACATTGGGAGATTTCATATTTTACTAAATATCCATATGCAGTAATGTAAAGTTGCTACAAAGTAAATATATGAATAATTGGGAGACTACAGGCACAAATAACATCTAAAACAAATTGAAAACTATATGTGAATAATTGGGAAGATTCGAACTCATTTCAACTTAAGTCCACAAATTGTCTCAAGTTTAACAAGGTTGGAAATATCATTAATTAGATAAGAACTTGACTTGAAAGAATATTCTTAAACCAACTCCTTCAAGTCACAAAACTTTGTTTAACACCAGCCAAAACATCTTTTTCCCTTTTTGTTTCTTAAGCTAGCAAATTAAATGAAATTTTGACTAGCCTAAAAAAATAACCTGGATAAGTCACAAGTTGATTCAGATTTCAAACCTTCGTATTGACAAAGAAGGCAGCAAATAGTATGGGAATGTTGGGGGCAATTTTTGTTCCCTTGGTTGGTCTCCGCTTATTGTTGAAGCAATTTTAAATCGCTTCAACAGCTCAGAGTAGGACCATTTACCCTTTCTTTTCACTGCAAAAATGGATCATCCTAGAGGCTCCACTAATTCTGAATGCAGGTATTTGCCTGCCAGTGATCTTATTTCATAGGCAACCATTAGAGTTGGCCAAAATCTTATTCATGCTAAATCCAATCTTAATATACAGCTTTGATGGAAACTAACTGCAAACAATAACACAATAGCAATCCTTCCTTCAATTCAAGGATAACAATGGCATGCTTTTCAAATGGCGAGACCTATGCCCTCAATTGAAGGCCTAGAATAGGCAAGGTGCACTAGATGACAGGAATTCCCTCCAGGAGAGTTCCAACCTTACACCTAATCAGCAACTGAAGGCCATAACTAGCAATTAGAAACTCTCCCTAATTTTACTGAACTCATTTACATCGAGCTAAATCTGTCATGAAGGATAGCATTGCTTCGTACATGCAAAATTCTAAGGACAATCTAAACTGATTAAAATAGGTCCACTTTGCAGCATTAGTTTAAACAAAAAAATATGAAATTTTTTTTAGGTTTTTGAGTAAGCACAGAATCTTTCCATCTTTTCCATAGCTCTCAGAAAACAAATATGTACAATTTTAATACGAAAGCTCCACAATTAAGTAGATCATCCAATGCTCTCAAGTGCTCCATTCCCTTAAGCAATTACAAAAATCACTTTCTCTATTTTAATGCCATAAATGGGTTACAGCTCCATAAAGCAAGATAAGTAGCACACTTAGACACAAGTTTGAGCACATTCGAAGATTAAACTATTGCATCTTTCAATTAATTTTTTCTTTTCTTTATCATAATCATATAAAATGTTTTAAATGTTTCAAATGGTAACAATTGATATTAGAGGCTAGGCCCAGAACAATTGATATTGGAGGCTAGGTTCCTCAATAATTTCGTACATTAGCCAAAAGCTAGTCTCTCTCCCCATAAAGGTTTACGAGACAAACTTAAACAATTGAGACATTTGCTTAGAAATAAATTGACCAAGGAGCGGTTTGGACTAATCTACAATTTCGTAACATAACCTGAAAATGCAAGGATGATCTTAGTGCCTGCCTAGATGAGTTGATATCTTCAAATTTCATCGGATGTTGTGATCATTATTCGATAGCCATAATAATAATCTTCAGATACAAATTGAATATGTGTTAATTTTAACAAGAATATGAGATACAGAAAAGCTAAAATAGAAATACAAGCTATGATAAAATGATCACTTCATCCTTCACCAGGATGTATGATAGATTTGAACTTTTTAACAACAAATAGGCTAATGAGAGGAATGGAAGTGATTGACACGGGAGCTTCTCTAAGTGTTCCGGTGGGCGGAGCTACCCTTGGACGAATTTTCAACATTCTCGAGGAGCTACCCTACGGTAAGGTTTATTTGATTACAAGAAGAAAATGATAAAAAAAAACCAAAGAAAAGAACCTTTTGCTTCCTCAGCATTTGGCAAACAGGCTTCTTTCCGTTTCCTCAGTTGACATGAACTTAGGGCACCTCTAGCCATTGAGAAAAAGTGATATTCTTGTATTACCAATGCAAGCATGGATTAGCAGATTAATGACAACCATTCTCTTGCAAAATTTAGAAATGTGGTTATGTTTCAGTAGCTTAGTCAATATTTGCATGTTTAACAGATTCATGTCAGTGGTTGCTGAGAATTTATGTTTGTGTGCTACAACTTTCAAGTTATTGGGTATCCTAAAGCAAATATTTCACTATGCTAGTGTTGTTTCTTCTTTGTGCATACCAAGTCTATGTAAATGGTAAACCAAAGAGTCAGCTAGGGTGAATCAGGTTACAAGTAGAACCAACTAGGCAATCCTTACATTTACCATGATCAATGATGTCCATTTGACCCTGTAGGTAATTCGGTGCTGCTTGCTAAACTCTAGAAGTGTTTGCTAGGCCCAATTGTGGGTCAAACTGTCATCTTTTTGCCATGATCCTTTCACTTGTTACCTCATTGAGGTGGCCATGACACCATATAGTGGGAAATATTTCTTATTTTCTTTTAGATTTAGTGAGGTAGCAGTCATTTATGGATTATTTGGGTGTAAAGTTCTACCAAATTAACACAGCACCTGAAAATGAATTCTGTAAAAGGTTCCATTGCTTTCTTTTCATAAAAGCAGTTTTAAGAAAGTCAGAAAATATGAAGAATGAGTTTGATGGAGAGTAGGACCAGTCTTGTTTTCTCATAGAACCTATAAGTACTCCTTAACATCATCTTTTTGGCTTTTTTGCAGTGCATAGAAGCAACCAAATGGCCCCTTATTGTCATGTTTATTTGGTGGGTGCCATAGTCATTAGAACTATTTTGAAACTCTTGCCTTGGGGAAAGCTTGCATAAGTTTGATAACATTGGGTAATTCCATTGTCACCATCAACTTGCACTCATGTTAATTTGATTGGAAGAACTGAGGAGGTGGAGGTGGAGATGGTTGCTTGTTATTATTTCACTGCCAGCCTCAAAAAATGCTGTTTTCATCCTGGTGTTCTGACGACAACCTTATGTTAGAGATGGCATTGTTTTTCTACATTCTTGGTGTCCAAAAAAAGCTTGGAATTGTTATTGTGGTGGGTTGGCTTCATGGGGGTTTCACATAGTACTTGAGAGGTCCTCATTACTTTCTTTTTTTTACTTTTCTGGGTGTAAGGTGGTTATCATCCAGATCGGTACTTCTCTTTATAGTTAAAGGGAAGTAAATTACATATAGTTAAAAAGATGTAAATTACACTTTTTTTTATTAAAAATGCCCATAGAAGAGAAATATCTGAAGAATTACTAATAAGGATTATTCTTTCAACATGGTCATAATTCTTCTAGCTCTTGTTAGACAACCGTTGATTCTTGTTGATTCATTATTAATGGGTGCTCAACTGATTCTTGTTGCTTTCATTATTGATGTGCCAACAAGGAATATGGCATTTTATAGCCATATTTATTGCTGCTTTCATTTCATGCAGATGCTCCCCCATGTTGCTTAGTACACTAATCCTTCTTGCATAGCTATTCTAATTATCTTGCTGAAATCTCATATACTCGTATGTTTTCATTTTCTATTAGAGTGTTGGTCAGCCGCAGTCATGCAACTCGCTGTAGCTGTTAATTTTTTCATTTGTGCTATGATTCTACTGAATATATTCTCATATATTGTCATAAAATAATAAATTCATTGAAGTATTGTATGCAATTTATGTTGACTAAATGATCCCCCCTATTCACATCAGTCATATGTTTATCCATGCTTTTCATTTGAATATCATGATTTTTAATTAATCACAAAAATTGGAAACAATGGTTGTTGTGCTTACAGTTCTATGGCTCTTCTTTGATCTTTGAATTCCTAGCAATATTAATCAGCAATATCAATTAGGTGGTGACTCAGTCATATCTTTGTAACTCTAATTGAAATGGAACTATAATGCACCAGTAACTTTGCAGAAATAAACACTAGCATATTAGTATTTATTTTTAAATTTTTAATGTTTTCTTTTAGCAAGTGGCTGTGTTTTTTTATTTATGTTTATGATATTTATGTTTATTCTCGTCAAGAAGGTGTTTATCGTTTTGGAGTTAATGTCTATTTAAGAAAGAGGTGAGAGAGCGTGGACGGGGTATGCATCCCACGGGAGGATACGGGCATGGGCAGTGTGCCCTGTCTTATCCCATTAATTATTTTTTTTTTATTGCAAAGAATAGGCAATTATCGGGTCTTTGGATATTGTTTGGAAGTTGCAAAATCCGTGTCGATCAAAGTGGCAAGTGGATTCGGATCTAGCTACATTGAATATAGTCTGGTCCATCTCTCTCTATATCTCTCTCTTTATATATATATATTGTTGCACCACACTATTTCATTTTAGATATTAATTTTTTTAAAAAAAGTGGGAGGAAAGTCAGAAACTGTTGCCATGCCAGCCAAACTATTATTGAAAGATAACTTTGTAGCGGCTGATTATTCTATATACAACAGCCATGAAGGAATAACTTTCATATTTGAAGAATTGAAATAATGGATATATATCTGGAACTCAGTAAGCCCCTTGTCATATCACAAAACTCCCAGAGTTACTTTCAGGTTCGGCGAGGGCTTCCCAGTAGTCCTTGCTGGAGCACCTCCCATTCTCAAAGACACGAAACCTTTTGTTGTCTTTAACCACAATTTCCCTCCCCTCAATCTTTGAAATGATCTTGATAGCAACATGACAGTCCTCAGTTCTTTACTATCTGCCTTCGCATCAAAAACAAGCAGTGCAAAGCCAGGTGCTAGCGTCTCACTGTGGCTCCCTACGATTTTTTCCTTCTCCTCCTCTTCAACATACCTCAGGACACAAACTCTCATCAGCTATGTACCCTAATGCCCTCATCTTCCTTCCTACCTCTTTCAACATCTCGTGTATCTCCTCTGACCGACAGTGCGAGTGTGCGACCTATCACCAGCTATAAACTGGTGCACTTTACCACCAAATTCTACCCAATCCTATCATTTTATCAGCACCTTTTTTTGCATAATTCTCCTAACACTCTCCCCATCTCCCTGTTGAAGCATAGATGTTAGAAAGCAATACATAGTTGCCTGAATTCTCTTGTTCAAGCTTGAAGAGCTCTCAAGCTTCATACTCTGCTAATTCGACCCTTTTGTGGATTTGTCATGCATTGAGGAGAGCGCCATTGACTCCTACGTGTGGCTTTAAGAGGCAACAATCTCATTTCTAAGGTGCAATAATTTGGTTCAACCCAATTCTTCTCCAACAAGCATGTTCTTTGGAGAACCTTGTGCTCGTTGGAGAACCTTGACCTAAATAACTCTTTCAGATGCCCAGAAAAGAAAGGAATAGAGAACAGAAAAATTGAAGAGTGAAAGTATTCTATCTGTGGAAAAAAAAAAACTCTTGAGAGACACAATACCAATAATGAGAGAGAAATCGGATTGTGCTAAAAAATTCTAGATACTGGATTTAAAGCCTATTTATAGACTCTATATAGATGATCGAGGAGACTGTGATGATTTCGAAGATACGTAATGTTTTGAAAACATCGTATCTTTTTAGAAATAAATGTTCTCTTTCAAAGAGCTGCAACTTTTCTGAAAGAGGTATCTGACAAAAAAGTATTTTAAAGTATTTAAACTAATTAAAATTAGAGTATAAGAAAATTTTAATCTTAAAAAAAATTAAAACTCTTAACACATACGGCTGACATGTGATACCTGCACCAATGCTTTGACCCACTCAATTCTATTCATTTTTGAAATCGTTCTTCTGAAATACCAAATACAACTAAGTTGCCATTTGTTGAAATATGCTCTCAATATCGACATTAAAAAATAGAATCAAGATTTGGTTCTTGTGATGACTAGTGATACAGATGAAAGAAGCTGCCAAGTTTTCTTTTGATGAGTAAGTGCTTACCCTTACAATCTTCTATAACATCTCCAACACTTGAATAATGATTTCATGAATACAAAATAGCAAATTTATGACACCTTCCCCTATTCAGATTGTCATAAACACAGTAAAGTTTTTATACTTGCAGAACTATTGCCACCATATTCTTGAAAGGCAAAATAACTAAAACCAAAAACTATATGGCATCACTACTGGAACATTTGGCATTGCCGATGCTTTTTAATACATTTGCTGACACAAAAAAGCACCGCGTGATAGATTTCTGATACCTTGTAAAGCGTCAGCAATGCAACTGTAGGAAAACAATTTTACAATGTTTAATATCGTAAGTATAAACTATTTTTTTAAAATTAATTTAAAAAATTTAAAAAATTTATACACATATATATACACAAAATACATATATAACAAAAGTCATATGACAACACATGTATCATATATATATATATATATATATATATATATTGTCAAATCAATATTTTTTTTACTTTTATACTTCTAATAATATTTTTTTTTACTGACCCATCAAATTTATAGTAATAGCCAAAAGAACATGACAATCGCCACGTGCATATTTGGCTCTCTATTTAGATCGAGCTAAAAGTATCATGTTACACCATGACACTCACCATTCACCAATGGATACTGAGCTGGGCTTCTCCCAATAATCACACATTTCTGTACTCAATCATCAGATATTTCGGTGGTCTTCCATGCTGGGCCTATCCTATATTCAATTCTTTATTTTATATATATATATATATATATATAAACGATGGCTTTAGCAGATGGGAGCTAGATATGGCGTTTTCAAAATGAGAACGAAGATACGATCATATCATGTCGGGCAACTAATCTCCAACGTTCCATATGTTTAAGCAGTTTCATTGAGCTAAACAGCTCACGTTTCATGTCACTAGGACTACACGTCAAATCTCATGTCCACGTCCACTAATATTATAGCAGCTATTTCAGACGCGTCAAAAGTTTTCCACCACCCAAGCTAACACCAAAAAGATCCCATCACATCAAGTGGAAAGCTCCTCGCCAGCGCAAGAGCCAAGTGTTCCCACTCCACTGCGTCTTCACTCTCCACCAAACGCTTAAAAACTAAGCGCGATGGGCGCCCACATCCCATGCCGCGGACGTCCGTCTTGCTTTCCTTCTTTCTACTGTGTCGACTCGGTCCTTTATTACATGCAGAAAAGCCATCTACGTGGGGTTATTTGGAGGCCGAGGATTGGAGGAGTCGTACGCGTTAATGGAATTCCCTCCGTCAGACAGGCATGGCGTCACCTCACGCGGTGCATGGAAGCACGCCCCCTTGGACCGGACCACAAGCGATTGGGACCCGGAGGAGGCTTGTTCCTTCGTCCACGTGTCCTGCTCGTGTTGGGTGGTTCCACCGACATCCACGCGTCCGTTTCATGACTACGTATGCTTTGTTTATCATGAAAAGATTCATCAAATGATGGAGATATTTGTCGACGAAACTTCCTCTTCTTTCTTGATGCTGCATCGTCCCCACCTACTCTAGACTTTACAGTCGGAACACGGCAGTGCAGTTACCGTGTCCTCTCTTCCCTTACTACCCCAGACAGCTAGCGGTAAATCCTCTATAATGCTATTTCTTAAGAGTTAAGTAAGAATGATGGTTGTATCATTATCTAACTCTAGACCACATGCAATTTACTCAGATAATTTACTTTAGATGATAATAAAAATATCTGAGTTTTTTAATCTATCCAAGTCGGAGGAAACTTCAAATTCTTCAAACTGCTATCTATACTTCACATAAAATTTAAGCAGCTTATACATACATAATTAATCTTCCATCATTCCCTTTCAATCGGCAATGTATATAAAATAATATGAAGATTACACTTTAACAGTACAGCAGCTTGTGTGAGATTTTTGTATTATTGAAGAATTAATTTATTATCACACTCGCACACATGGAGAGGGAGAGAAGGGGTAATCCTATGCTTACCCTTACATATAACCCTGGCCTTTGTTATTGTTGCACAACAAATTAATGAATGGTTCATCCATTCAGAGATCAGTGCCAAGGTAAGCCAGAGCTCCAAGTATGTTTAGTTTTCTTTAGAGGTACAAGTATATGTCTTTAGTTTTCTTTCCTTAAAGCATAATAGTGGCCTAGTGGGAACAATATTATATTTAAAATCAATTTAAGGGAACCGCATGAGTTACCATTCAAAGCACCATCAGATCAGGACAAAGCACTTCCTATTGCAACAACCAGTCAAAAATAAAAGGAATAATATCCCCTTCAAAGTGCTTGTGAGTGGGTCCGGTCACAAGCTAATATCGTTATAAAAGAAACAAAGTTGGTGCCACGCCATTCATAGCCCATGCCTCTTTAACATTCAAGTCCTCACTGGTTGCTGTCACTCCACCAAACCCTTTTTTATGCGTGGCTAGCTCGAACCCTCTTCCACCATCACCTACAAGAGAGAAGCCTGCCTTTCCCCTCTCCCTAAACGAATTAATGGTCACCACCCCCACCCCCCTGGTCCAACTCCCTTAACCTCTTCCCTGCACCCCCCACCTTGACATGTTGAATGATCAAAGGCCTCAAACAGGAGAAGAAGTAGACACCGCCGCCGCCGACGAGACCGAATTCCGCGACATCCACGAGCTACCTCCGTCCTCCGAGCCCTCGTCGAGCCGCGGTCGGAGGAGGGAGTCGTGGGAGGCCAGCAGCCACCGCTGGTCGACGCTCTCCGTGGGGAGCGACGTCCCCAGCGAGCACCTCTCGACTATGAGCAGAGAGTTCAACGCCATGGTCGTCGCCGGATCCACCATGCAGAACGACAGCAACGCCAGCAACGGCAACCACGACGGGCTGAACCTTGCGAGGATCGGAGAGGAGGAGCTTGAGGAGACGAACCCGCTCGCGATCGTCCCGGACAACAATCCCATCCCCTCGCCCACTCATGCACCGCCGGCTGACTCCCCGGCCCCTGTGGAGGAGCTCTCGGTGCAGCAGGTGAAGAAGGAGGAGGTCGAGTCCAAGATATCGGCATGGCAGACCTCCGAGATCGCCAAAATCAGCAACCGGCTCAAGCGGGAGGACATGATCATCAATGGATGGGAAAGCGAGCAGATCGAGAAGGCGACGGCGTGGTTGAAGAAAGTAGAGGTAACTAATCTATATATGTTCTTGAGTTGGATAGTTCTGAGAGAATTATATATCGATGAGATGATTGTTATAAAACTCTTGATGATGCCAATTTATGCAGAGGAAACTGGATGAAAAGAGAGCAAAGGCAATTGAGAAGATGCAGAACGATTTGGCGAGAGCGCACCGGAAGGCGGAAGAGAAGAGGGCGTCGTCGGAGGCAAAGAGGGGGACGAAGGTGGCGAAGGTTTTGGATTTGGCTAATTTGATGAGGGCTGTGGGTAGAGCTCCTTCCAAGCGCTCCTTATTTTAGCCATGCTTAATTTGCTCTCTCTCCCTATGTGGCATGGAATGCTTTATTATATATTTCAAATATATATATATGTATATGTATATATACTTTTGTGTTTGAAGAGCTGTAAGCTAAACAGGCCTTGAAAGCTTAATTTCAGTCATAGAGTGCTTGCTAGTTGAAAAGAGACAGAATTGTGAGGCTGAAAGCTATGTTTGCTGTAAATTAAGTATGTGTGTTTGATAAATAAATGTGATGATTGGCATTTTTCTTTGTATCCATTTGTCCATAAAAAAGATTAACTCTTTAATTTATTTCTTTTGCGAGCATTTATCTTCTAAATTTGTTGATGCTGTGATCACCTTGGCATCTGTGTCTCGTGCCAAGCTGAAAAGTTTGGCTAACCTAATGAATGCACGGTCAAACGAGATGAAGTGCGGTCCCTGGTGGCTCCCAATGCCACTGAAAAGAGTATTCTCGGAACGGCCAGACATTAATTTTAAGAGAGATTGCACCATGACGTTCGAGACAAGTCTCTGTTACTTTGACTCGGGTTCAGTGTAGGATGCTGAGAGAGTGGCAGTGGTGACCGGAAAATGTTGGGGGGACTGGGTTCTGGTTATATTTGCGCACAAAAAAAAAAAAAAAAAAAATTCTTCTATCTTGATGTCCAACCTTGGGACCGCATTTTGCACCGCTCTTAAAGTATTTCAATATTTTTCTTTCATGCACTCGTATGGATTTGCATAATCTAATGGTTGACGTCATGAAAGAAGATGAATTATTTTTTTCTGCAAAAAATACAATCTAGACTCACGGGAAGAATAGTCCCACCATTAGTGGTTATAACTATTTTTTTTTCTTTCTTTTTCTGTGACAGCTACTTTACAAGGCTCTTGAGTATATATGATCACTCACATCAGTTATTGTAATATTTCGGAAGCATCCAAGCAAAATTGGAGAACTAATTCCTTATCTAGCTAGGTCATATACTCATATTATGGACAATTGCCTGTTGGCTCCATGGAGTAGGCTTGGCCATCATTAGGTCACTGTGTCTTGCCTTTGGAATTTATTGATTGGTTCAGCATTATGTTAGTTCTAGTACAGTCAAGAGAGTGGGAGGCTGGCCCCTCCAAGATTCCAAGTCTATGGCCATGGTGTAGTCCCAAATACAGACAATTCATGAGTCAATACACATCGCATCATGAACACCTCTATGCTTTAATAGATCAAAAACTCCAGAACTAAACAAGATTCATCTAGGTAGATTAGTTCTCTTGGTTATCATCCCTTTTAGAGGGTTTGAGGGTTCCGCTAGTCATGGAACAAGCTTTTTTTTCTTTATAGATATTATCTAAGCAACTTGGCCACCACAAAGATCATAAAAGATTAGATTTGGATAAAGTATACCATTGTTAATTTGCAAGGCATTCTTTTTTTTTTTGAGAAATTGTTCCATTGACTTTTGAACATCATATGTGTTATGAAGACCGTGGACGTATTCTACTTTATGAGTCTATATTCATTAATTATATTATCCATTTCAGCTTAAAGACAAGATAAACACAAGGCCATGTACATCTTTTGGAGATAAATATAACTCCTTCCCAAAACCACATGATATAAGTTTTGTTGCTAGAAATTGAACCCGGGGGCGGCCGTCGGCTAAGAAAGAGGAGCTACGATGCTGGAATGGCGGGTGGCGGTCCGTCGGCGGGCGGCGTCCTCCGGAGGACCTGCAAGAAGCCGGTGGCCGGGGTTTCCGGCGTCGGCCCTTCGATGCTTAAGTCAGAGGAGGGCTTAATTTTGGAGAAGGAGATGGACTGTATGTAGAAGTCCCCCTTGAGAGGAAGAAGTTTTCCTTTTTATAGGGGGAGTGGCAGGGTTACTGTGATGTGACTGGGCGAATTAATAGGTTACCGTCATGATTGGACGTGGGCGTGTGAAGTAATGAGTTGCCGTGGATGGCCCGTTCCCATCATGGGAGGAGATGGCGCGCAGTGCAGTCCATTCTTGGGAATGGTGAGGCGTTGACAATCGTAGCAGGGTATGGTCCCTGGTTGATATGTCGTGGCGTGGCTAGCAAGTAAAGCATGGTGTGGTGAGGCTGCTGCAGGGCATGGCCGCAGTATGTGGCCTTCTGAGGTCAGCTCGGCCTTCTGTGCTCGACCTTCTGAGCTCGGCAGCCTTCTGAGCTCGGCCTTCTGGTCTCGGCCTTCTGTGCTCGGCCTTCTGAGCTCGGCAGCCTTCTGTGCTCGGCCTTCTGGTCTCGGCCTTCTGAGCTCGGCCTGGATGAGCTCGGCAGCCTTCTGAGCTCGGCCTTTTGGGTTCGACAGCCTTCTGTGCTCGACCTTCTGAGCTCGGCAGCCTTCTGTGCTCGGCCTTCTGGTCTCGGCCTGGATGAGCTCGGCAGCCTTCTGAGCTCGGCAGCCTTCTGAGCTCGGCAGCTTGCATGAGCTCGGCAACCTTCTATTCTCAACCTTCTGAGCTTGGCCTTCTGTGCTCGGCCTTCTGAGCTCGGCAGCCTGCATGAGCTCGGCAGGCTGCATGAGCTCGGCCTTGCTGTTGGATTTGGGAGCTTTAATTGTATTTGTGGGGTGGTCCATTTTTCCCCCAACACTACCCTCCGACTTCCGAGTTCGAGCTGCTTTTTGACTTGGACGAAGGAAGTAGTCCAGTCGTCGATCATCCTGTAATATAGCCAAATATATATGGAGATGTGCATGCCGAGTAGGGTGTACTTCTCATGCAGTTGGAGTTAAGTGCTTCAGGTCGACTCAGCAGTCTTCTTTGGCTTGTGGTCGACTCAGCAGGGTGCCCCCACTCAGATCGGGGCGTGTTGTCGTAGGAGGCGTCGAATGGCGTTGAAGGGCGTCGAACGGCGTTGACATGGCATCGAACGGCGTTGACATGGCATCGAATGTCGTCGAGTGGCGTCGAGTGTCGTCGAGTGGCGTCGAGTGTTGTCGAATGGCGTCGAGTATGGTCGAATGGCGTCGAGTGGCGTCGAATATCGTCGAGTGGCGTCGAATGGCGTCGAATGTCGTCGAAGGGCGTCGAATGTCGTCAAATTAGCATTCCGAGCTTAGTCGGGGCATCATTGGAGACACATACAGGAGACGGACTTCGTCCGTTGGCGATCGTGCGCCCTTATTCGGAGCGGGGCGACGTTGGAGATAGAGATACCCATAGGTCGTTTTTTGGATTCTCCGACCTGAAAATAGATAAAATATTGAAATTATTTGAAGCCAAAGTGGCGTCCTGTATCTTTTGGAGATATTTTGATGGCTTCCGAACTTCGAAGTCCCTCAGGACTTGGCTTAGCACCAGCTTTCTTTGGCTCGATTTTCTGTGGGAGGTGTTCTGCGTTCGGGCTTCTGAGCTCGGCAGCCTTCTGAGCTCGGCCTTCTGTGCTCGGCAGCCTTCTGTGCTCGGTGGCCTTCTGTGCTCGGCAGCCTTCTGAACTCGGCCTTCTGAGCTCAGCATTCTGAGCTCAGCTCGGCCTGCATGAGCTCGATCGCCTTTTGAGCTCGGCCTTCTGGACCATGAGAGGATTTAACTTCATAGTACTTTCTTGGAGTGGAATCTCCTGTGAATCTAGGCAGAGGGGCGCTCATCCTTTGGAAGGCATACAAAATAAGGCATCAGCCGAGCTTTCATTATGTACTAAAATCCTTTTTAAAACCTTGCAATGATGAAGGAAATAGCTATAGTGACGTCATAAAGAGGGCTCAACACTCTTTTGGTCTTCATCGGAAAAGGAGATGACTTTCGTAGTGCACGGATGCTTTGAGGAAGCTCCTTCTTCCGAGCTCGATGCTTAAGGCGCCTCTACTCGCCCGCCCTCTGATGAAATTATTAATGCTCGCGAGAGGTCGGTTGTCGTTCCGCTCCTCACGCGGCACTGCGTTTTGTTCCTCGGGCTCTCTCCTGTAGGCATGATCACGGACAAAACAACTCAACCGACCTCGGCGGACAAGTGCCTCGATCTCATCACGGAGCTCGTAGCAATCCTTCGTATCGCTATCTCGGTGGAAGCGACAGTACTTTTTCGAGTGCTTCGCGACTCTGTCGGTCGCATTCTTAATGGAGGTCGGAGGTAGCCCTGACCCTCAATCTCCATGAGGATCTCTGCTCAGGTGGATGTGAGGGGAGTGTATGTCTGAAATTTTTGGAGGGGAGACCTCGAGTGAGCTAGACTCTTTGGCCAAGGAGGCTCTTTCTCATGCCAGGGGGATCTGCTGCTTGGTTGGGAGCACTCCTCGTGGCGCGTCTTCTGAATCTTGGCAGGTTGTTTGGTTGCCTCTCACCGAGAGGCCATGGCTTCCTCAGCCTTGGCGTACTTGCGAACTCGGGCCAATATTTCAACAAAATCGGCGGGGAAGCTCTTCTCGATGGAGAAGAGAAATTTGTAGGACCGAGCTCCAGTCTTCAATGCCGATATGGCGATTGACTGGTCGAGATCACGAACCTCCCATGTGGCCGAGGTAAAGCGACTGATGTAGTCTTTTAAGGATTCTCCCTCCTTCTGCTTGATGGCAAAGAGGGAGTCTGAGGTCCGGCGTTGACGCCGGCTAGCGGCAAAATGGGTGGCGAACTGACTGCCCAGCTGTTCAAAGGAGAGAATCGAGCTGGGCTTTAGTCCGGAGAACCAAAGACGGGCTGCCTTGCGGAGAATCACTGGAAAGGCTTTGCAGAGTAGAGCGTCTGTGGCTCCTTGGAGTGTCATAAGGGCCTTGTAGCTCTCCAAATAATCCAGAGGATCGGATGAGCCATCATATGGCTCAATCTGTGGCATCTTGAACCTCTAGGGGATTGATTCATCCATGATCCATTGAGGAAATGGAGACTCTGTTGTAAAGTCAAGGTCGGCGTCTCGCTTTGGGCCTCAATCTTGAAGCATCTGTATCTGCCGCTCCAAGTCCTCGACTTTTCTGCCGAGCTCAGGTGGGGCTCCTGTTGCAGCTTGGCATGGGGCAGACCCCGCCTCAGATGGTGCTCTCGTACTCGAGGCGTCAGGCTTCGGCACGAGCTTTCAGGATAATGAGTGCGTGACAAGCCCTCCCAGCTTGGGGGTCGAGCTCGGTGGGAGCTTCGGTGGTGGCGGCGCTCTACAGAGAAATGACGTCGCGAGCGGCGTCCTGAGGACTCATGCTCGTGAGGAGAGAGTAGAGGTTGGTCTTCTACTTGTTGTAGGCCTTGAACGGCCGCAGTGCTTGGACTTGTCGAACAAGCAGGTTGAACTGCTCTGGTTGGACTTGGGGGACTGGATCCGCCAGAGTCCTCGGTGGTGAGTTCTGGACTGAGTGTCCAGGACTTGGCGCGAGACGCCGGGAGGCATTGGAGGCTCCTTTGCTTCTCAACTTCATGGCCACAACTCGGGCCCTTCCTCTTGCGCCAACTGTTGCTGAAAATTGGACCCGGGGGCGGCCGTCGGCTGAGAAAGACGAGCTACGATGCTGGAATGGCGGGTGGCGGTCCGTCGGCGGGCGGCATCCTCCTGGGGACCTGCAAGAAGCCGGTGGCCGGGGTTTCCGGCGTCGGCCCTTCGATGCATAAGTCAGAGGAGGGCTTAATTTTGGAGAAGGAGATGGACTGTATGTAGAAGTCCCCCTTAGGAGGAAGAAGTTTCCCTTTTTATAGGGGGAGTGGCAGGGTTACTGTGATGTGACTGGGCGAATTAATAGGTTACCGTCATGATTGGACGTGGGCGTGTGAAGTAATGAGTTGCCGTGGATGGCCCGTTCCCATCATGGGAGGAGATGGCGCGCAGTGCAGTCCATTCTTGGGAATGGTGAGTCATTGACAATCGTAGCAGGGTATGGTCCCTGGTTGATATGTCGTGGCGTGGCTAGCAAGTAAAGCATGGTGCGGTGAGGCTGCTGCAGGGCATGGCCGCAGTATGTGACCTTCTGAGGTCAGCTCGGCCTTCTGTGCTCGGCCTTCTGGTCTCGGCCTTCTGTGCTTGGCCTTCTGAGCTCGACAGCCTTCTGTGCTCGACCTTCTGAGCTCGGCCTTCTGTGCTCGGCCTTCTGGTCTCGACCTTCGGAGCTCGGCCTAGATGAGCTCGGCAGCCTTCTGAGCTCGGCCTTCTGGGCTCGACAGCCTTCTGTGCTCGGCCTTCTGAGCTCGGCAGCCTTCTGTGCTCGACCTTCTGAGCTCGGCCTGGATGAGCTCGGCAGCCTTCTGAGCTCGGCAGCCTTTTGAGCTTGGCCTTCTGGGCTCGACAGCCTTCTGAGCTCGGCAGCCTTCTGTGCTCGGCCTTCTGGTCTCGGCCTGGATGAGCTCGGCAACTTTCTGAGCTCGGTAGCCTTTTGAGCTCGGCCTGCTGAGCTCGGCAGCCTTCTAAGCTCGGCCTTCTGAGCTCGGCAGCCTGCATGAGCTCGGCAGCCTTCTGTGCTCGACCTTCTGAGCTTGGCCTTCTTTACTCGGCTTTCTGAGCTCGGCAGCCTGATGAGCTCGGCCTTGCTGTCGGATTTGGGTGCTTTAATTGTATTTGTGGGGTGGTCCATTTTTCCCCCAACAAGTTTTATTTCTAATCTCAAGATCTATTTGAATAATGCAGCAGGGATTGGATGAAATTTTCTACTGACTTTAGGGATGGGGAAATCCATTTGGACATAGACCATATCAACTCAACCCCTCCTCCCCTATCTAAATCCTGTGGGAAGAAGAAAAAAAAGAAAAGAAAGACCTCTATAGTTTTTTTTTTGTTTGCTTTTTAAAATGGTGCTCCCAAACAGTAGAGAAAGCCAGGATTTTTTTACGTCCCAACGGACCCACTGATAAGGATTTAGGATATGCCTTCACCTGGCTCTTAGAAGATGTGAGTCGGGCAAGTCAACAGGTCTAATTCTTGCAGGATATTCCTCATGAATATCCAAACAGACCATTAGGTGTTTTATTAGGATTTTTTTATAGTGAGTTTTGTATTTAGAGTATCGCCTTGGTAGATAGACTCATCGAAAGGATCTATCTATGCATTCAAACCTAGTTTATAGATTACTAAACTCTAAATCAGCTAAATCTATAACTTTCGAAAGAAAACTTTAGATATATGAGGTAGAACCAACTAAATTTGATAATTAAAACATCGATTAAAGTCTGGCCTCTATGGCTCTATCTAACCCAGCTCTCCAAACTACAAGTTCTCCTCCCAACTCCTTTTATAAATGTGAATTAATCATGTAGAGACTGATCAAAGGGATAAATCTGCACATTGAAATCTTGTTTTTAAAAAAAAACCTAGAAGCAACTCTCTTGTCTAGTGACGAAGAACACATTTAGGATTTGCAATTTTAGACATAAGTTTGTAGCTTATATTAGATTTTCTACGTGAGTTGGAAATAATAGGTTCCACAGACCTTTACAAAATTTGATCTAGAAACTACATGATCCTTTTATTTTTTTTCTTTTCTTTTTTTTTTTTCTTCCTAAGCATGGCTTACCAAATATATGCGACATACTCTTTTGAATGAATCAAACTAGAAAAGAAAAGTAGAAAACCCTTTCATTTGGACCGGCTGGGGTCTGACCTGGGCGGCGCCTCGTTTTCTTCAGGCCCGGGCCCAAAATAAAATTATTTCTGGTTTCGGGCTGAGTCTAGGCCCAAAATGCTTTTAAGCCTGGACCAATATCCAGTTGGCTCCCACCCGACGTAGCCCGACTGTGCTGAAAGTTTGGGCCAAATTGATACACGGACTGCTCAGGCTTTTCGGCCTACTCCAGTCCTCATCTCTGAATAGAGCCACCACTCCGCAGGGTTTGTTTGGGCAGGTCACACTCAACCATTGTATGCCCTTTTATTTTCTAATTTTATTGATCATATTTAATAATTTGATATAGATACTAAATTTGAATATGACAATCAAATTTCAAATTTTTTTGGAGATTGTTGCATTCAATATAGAGCAGTTCTGATATTCAAGATTGTACATATTATAATAAGCGAGGTTGTGTATAATTCTATCAAGTGCATCAATCATATAGGATTTTTTCTGCTGAAAGTTTGGAAAAATTTTTTTGGAAGTTATCTAATCAATCCTACTTAAAAAAAAAAAAAACCGGAAAGAAAGTACGGAATTCATTGGTTAGCATGAAAACAATGGCATTAGAAATCTGCAAGAGGGATATGAAGATATTATTTAATGCCATCCCCATGCGTTGAGTCCAATTTGTGGGTCAAACTAGCATTTTTCCATGAAAAGACCTTCCGTGAAGAAGTATAATGCTGTTCACCATGGTTTTCTAGAACGTAGTCCGGCATCCACTAAAATTCTTAAAAAAGTCATGGGTCATTCGGAACTTTCCTTTTGGTTTTCATTCCCCTCTCCGGGTTTGAAAGTTCTCATGCTGCTAAATTTGAATAAGCACATTATTTTAAAAGACAAATTCGGAGTTTACAGAGTTGCCCCATAAGAATTTTGCCCCGATCCAAAGATTCTTCATGTACTTTTCGATCAAGAATTGATGAGCATCTAGATGCGTTTCTTTTGAATGTCTTCGAGTAGAACTTGTTTGAATTTCTTTTATAAAAATAAATTTCCCAATAGTATGATTTATTTAAATAAATAGATGATAAAGTCTAGAGAAAGAATTCAAACTTCTGGTCTCTTTAATTAGCCATACTCTCTGACCAAAATGTGGAAGCATGTAAGATAGAGGGTTGAAAACATCCATAGCATGCAGATGGAAAAACGTGAGCAGGAAATTTCGGGCGGTCAAATATGGTTTCTGCATGGGTTCGTTAATGGTATTGACTTATATAGTAGAATATGATTTTGCCCCTTCCTACTATTTTTTTTTTTCTCGCGTCTCCAAACTCCAAAGTATCTGGGGGCCATCTGGAGAAGCTTTTGGAGGGACAAAATGCATTTTTTAGCCCATCAAAAGCACTTTTAGATGAAATAGGAATATTTGATAAAAAATTTTGAGAAGCTATTTTAGCTTTCTCACAAAGCTAAAAACAGCTTTTTTGGAAGAAGTTTTATTTTAGAGCTTTCCGAAAAAACATTTTTAGGCCCGATAGAAAAGCTGTTTTTTTTATACCAAAATATCCGTGATAAAATATAACAATTATACAAAATGTCTCTTTAATAATTGTTTAACCAACTTTATCACGGGAGAATGAAGCCTTTAGAACCTTCTAAATTGAACAAATCATGAAAGAAAAAAAGGTCTGACTTTTGTAAAAGTTGATTTTTCACATTTTCTCTTTTTTGGGATCATTGGGTCTAATAAATCTCTAATTGGAAGAATTTCTATCTTTTAGTACCATCAACTATATAAAGAGTACCCAACAAATAGATCATATGGGCATCCAAATGAGCTCTTACAGAATATCTTTCAAATACAAGAAACAACCATCCTATATTCTCCACTAGTCACCCCAACATAGATGAATTCAATTCCATTTTAGCGTCAACAGTAGGCTCTGAATGTGACGAATGTGAATCTCTACATATCTTTAGACATTACCTAAAATAATTGTTCTAGACTTTATCACTTGCTACTAAACTTAGCTAGGCACATAATCTTTAAGACAACTAAAATTACAAAATGATATCGAGAAACTTGGAAAGAATGATTTGATCTTCTCTATATATATCCCATAATCTCTAAACTAAAATTACAAATTTCATAGGAACAGCTACAGTGTATGGACAAATATAGAAGTCAATATAAGGGATCTCATGATTATAAACAGAATATTCGTGATCGCGGAGTGCACAAATATAGGAATGGTTTCTAATGATTAGAAAAAGATGGGAATATACGTGATTGACTAGGTTGCTTGATAAAAAATATAGATAAAAAATTTTATAAGTATAAAAAATTGCATATGTTTGATCTGGTTGCCTAATAGATACAGTCACAAGGACAAACCCAATCCTAAATTGGTTCCACCTATTATGGCCCACTCACAGTAAGAGACATCACAGTGGTATTTTTTTGTTGTATCACACGTAGCAGATATAAAATACACCTAAAAAAATTAAAGAATAACAAGTCTCGAAATGCATCGGATAGTCCCCTCTCTTCTAGCCATAGGATATTTTCAGAATGGTTAGCCATATAGGTTGCTACTTAATCTGCTGTCTCGTTGGCCTCGCGATACACATACTTAACCTGCAAGGCCATCGAATCTCTCACCATCGTCCGAATATTTCTGGTCGTAATCACCCACCTTTTTCATACTCTGCTAGATCCAGCGAATGACAGTAGCTAAGTCGCCCTCGAGCACTAAGGTGTTGGCTTGCAACACACGCGGTTGCTCATTCCGCCTAACCAGTTCGGTGGGCTTGCAATCCACCGGACTCAGACTTCATCAGGGACCGCCCATCATTAACACTGGGCCATCAAAATTGGACGAAAGGTGGAGAAAAAGATGGCCTCCAACGGTCACGATCGAATCAGAAGATTCGGATGATTGCGCCAGTTGGATGGCCGTTCGGCACACGGAAACCGGTTAGATGAACGCGGTTCACTAAAAGCCAAAGTCCAAAGGGAAACGAGAAACGCGATTCGGAGGCATAAGCCGGGCCGAGTCCTTGAGGAGAGCAGGTGAAGCTTCCTGTGTCCTCTTTTTTTTTGAACTCCAAGCCACGAGAAATCCTCCTCCTCAGGACTTTTTTTTTTTTCCTTCTCATATTCTGGGTTTTTTTTTATCGTAAAAGAGGGGCAATCCGAAGAGGTTTAGGAAATTAGCGGAAGAAATAGAGGAGCAATGCTATTATTAGCCGAATTCCTAAAGACAAGGCCCCTGGCCCTGATTCCGAAGGGACTCTTTTTCTATCTTTCTGGGTTTTTTGGGGGCGTTGTTCTTTGATTATAGCTTGAAGATATATAACAATCTCAAGATCTAAGGTCAGTTTTTCTTTTCTTTCTCTTTTTTTTGGGTGAGTTTTGTGTTTTGTTGTTATGTTCCTTCGTCCTTTTTTCATGGTCATGGTTCTTTCTTCTTCTTTTCTGGGTTTCTTTTTTCGTAGATGGGCTTTGGTTGTTCCCTAGGGTTATGTTGGTCGACAGCATGAGTTTTAGTTAAAGTTTCGATACTTTTTTTATTGTTTTGTTTCAAATCTACGGTGTTTTCGTGAGGAAAGCTTCGAGATTGATTTGCGTTCTTATTTTGGTTATCATGCGGCTGTATGTGTTGGGCCTGCTGGCATGAAGTTTTATATTCATTCTAATTTAATGGTTTTCATTAGATATGGTATTTATTATATGGTATCGTATATAGAATTCTAGCAACGAGTTTCGTTTTCGTGTTTGTAGCAAAAAAAAAAGAGTTTCATGAGTGGGATGTGAAAAATATTTTTTCCTGATATGTTAGATTTTAAATGGTATGAGATTTCTCCTCCTTGGATACCGTAATTTTTCCCTTATTTTTTTTGGGGAAAAATAAGGTTTTATTTCAAGAATTCTAATATGTTTTCTCTCATCAATATATAAATTCTCTAAACATGAAACCTTTGCTGAAATTTAAGTGTGTATTTGATGGGTATTGTCTCTTGATGGGAATCTTTTCTCTTGTTTTCCAGTTTAGAAGGCTGAATCGGAGACAAGGAAACTCTTCATGGTAAGATGATTCTTTTGGAATAGCAGCATCATTGTTAAGAAAGCAAAGTAATTCTAAATTCTAAGTTAACAGCGTTCTTGGTAAACTAGGTGTCAAGTTTTCTGGTTAGTCGGTTTCAAGGGTAGGAAATGTGGGCCTGAGAGTCTTGATCTATTTGAATTTTGATCAGGGACAGGAGGCGCCAGGTAATCTTTTAGATATTCCAGATGGACTTTTGTCTGTTGGCTATGATTCAGAATCCAAAGGCCATCAGACAGCTACTCTTGTCAACGACAAGATAGTAAGTGGCCACAGTAGCTCAACGTTGTTTTGTTTTTTCGCTGATTTTATATTCAAATAACAGTATAGTTATGTGAGATCTTAACAGTTGTTCATGTATATGTTCAGTATGTGGTTGAAGGATCAAGGGATGCAGCGAAATTGTGGATTGATGTCAAAATTTTTGACAAGTCAACAGGAAAATGGTAACTCTGTGGTCCATGCCCATTTTTTTGCTGCTCTAATTCTGAGGCTACAGTTGAAATACCCAGTTTTTGGTTGAACTGGCAGGTTAATTCCTACTGTATTGGGTACAAAACCGAGGCCATCAAATGGCCACTCAGCTGTTCCTGTAAACGATGATCGGATTTTAATTCTTAAGGCGGATTGTTCTGCAGATGACTGTTTCTGGTTTCTTGAGGTTTGACTACTGCAAACTGCTTTATAATACATGCAATACAAGCTTCTTTGAATAATGATTTTAGAAGTAAATATTAAAGTGTCTTTATTCAACTTGTTATGCTCATGAATCATGTCACAACCATGGTTTTAAGAAGCTGAACTTGAAGCTTAAAAAGCTTACACCTTGAGGCGAGACTGTCAAAGAAAAAAAAGCCTCAAGGTTTCCACCTTGTGATCATTGACTAAGGCTTCCGCTTACAAATTAAAACATACCCCTTGTGAGGATTTTTAAGGCAACAAAGAGGTCTATAACTCTTAATATCCTAGCACAATATCTCTTTAAGATAAAAAAAATGAAATTTAACATGTTTGACTAATGGCCAATGATGATTATGCCCTCAAGGAAGATATAAACTTGTTTCCTTATCTCTGTCGACACCTTAAGCTCCTGGATCTTTAATGCAGGGCAATAAATGGTTGGAAGCGTCACATAAATGATATGCTTATTGTTTTTTAAGGCTTATAATTGTGGCTTATGCTTTAAAACACCTTGAGGCTTACACCTTGCATTTTCAGGCTGAAGCGCCTTGCCTATGCTTTTAACTTTTTAAAGCACTTATCATGGCAATGATTAATACACAGATTTTCTATAGGTGCCAGATATTTTAGTTAGTTTTGTACTGGTTCAGATATTACCTGACAAATTTGAATTGTGGCTGCCAATCACTTCACTAAGTGTTGTAATATTAAACACTATATGGTCTGGTATTTCCAAATATTTGTTCCAAAACTACTTTGTCGGTAGCCTGAGAGCAGCTGATGAGCATAACGAATAGAGGGTGTAGAAGGGATTGATATCCATAGTTACCAATTTCATAGCAGAAATTGCATGCAGTATTATCTTGACTGAAGAGTGTTTGCGAGACCAGTCTTTTTAGATGCAACTTGGTGGCACACAGCAATGCCACTAGCTAATGACCATACTAACTATTGCTGAGTTCATTGAGTTCAAAATGTGAAAAAAAAGAATACCTGCATAGTTTACTTGCAGAGGAGACTTGTGGCAGATGCTTGTTGATAAGCTACCACTCCAACAATTAGAATATATTGATGATCATGGGAAATGTTTTTAATTCTTTTTTGGGTGTTACTTTCCTTTTTATTAAGAACCTCTATATGGATTATATGCTAGGTGGGCAGCCCATATGTAAAAGAACAAAGTAAGTTACTTGGTGCCGAGGTGGTTGCTTGGAGCAAGGGGGTTGTAGGTGAAGGCCCCAAGCCTGTAGTCGTTAGTGGTCCCTCAGGAGTAGGTAAAGGCACACTAATTTCGAAGCTAATGAAAGAATTCCCAACAACCTTTGGATTTTCTGTGAGTCACACAACCCGAGCTCCCAGAGAAAAGGAGATTGATGGAGTTCACTACCACTTCACTGAACGAAGCACCATGGAGAAAGAGATAAGAGACGGGAAATTCCTTGAATCAGCATTAGTTCATGGAAATCTTTATGGAACAAGTATTGAAGCAGTTGAAGCAGTTGCAGAAGCTGGAAAGGTAAATTTAAATGCTCTGCTTCTTCTATTGGTGACAAACATGAAGATGAGTGCCAGTTTAGTATCTCCTCGAACTTGATAGCTTATATATATAATTCCCCTCTCAATTGTAGAGATGCATCCTCGATATTGATGTTCAAGGTGCTAGATCTGTGAGGTCTAGTTCCCTTGAAGCATTATTTATCTTTATCCGCCCACCTTCATTTGAGGAACTTGAGAAGCGCCTTCGTTCAAGGTATTTAAATTCTCAAATTCTTTATGGATTATTTGCTTCCACTGTTTTCACATTGCTCTTTACTTTGAGCTTAGTGTGTATGTCTTAATGCACTGATTTTCTTGTACATAGGCGAACCGAGACCGAGGAACAGGTCCAAAAGAGACTTAGAAATGCACGAGCAGAACTTGAGGAAGGAAAATCTCTGGGTCTATTTGATCATATCTTGGTGAATGATGACCTGGAAACATGTTATGAGAATCTTAAGGTTTTATATTCTTTTAACATGAACTATAATGCATGCTTTCCAGATTTTTTTTTGCTGATAAAAGTTAGCCAAGTTTCATGGTTTTTCCTTTTCCTCACAGAATTTTTTGCTGTGAGGAAAAGGTTTTTCAGATATAATGCATGCTTTCCAGATTTTTTTTTGCTGATAAAAGTTAGCCAAGTTTCATGGTTTTTCCTTTTCCTCACAGAATTTTTATTCTTGCAGAAATTACTCATGTTAGATGATGGCACTAATGCTAATTATCAGCCGAGTAAGTATAGTTCTTGATTTGGCTGTTGTTTACTGTATTTGATCTTTTGAAGTTTGCTATATTTGAAGTCATGGCAGCTGGAATAAACTCGTAATGTTTCAGCTGTGAGAAGTTTCGAAATTCCCGTGAGTCACTCGGTGTCCATCAAAGACCAAAAAATTCTGATGCGCTGTGGAACTTCTGAACTAGGAAAAGCAATCACTAGCTTGTAAGAATCAATTTGACTTGTTTTGGATTCTATCATATGTTCCTCATGGTCTAATTCCCTGTCTTTCTTGAGTAGATTTTTGCTTGATGTATCCTCACTTAAAGGAGGCTCTCCTGGCCAGACGAGAGGACTCGGTGTATATGCCATCAGCTCATATGCAGAATGATGAGATGAGATCAAGCTACCTCGAAGTCTTTTGCATTGAGCCCCTCACTGAAACTGAGTTTTGGATTGACTTGTAGGTCGCGTATAGTGGTTTTGAAATCAATTGGCTGTCTAGTTCAAACTTAATGCATAAATGGGCACCTGGTTACTACTGTAGTAGTGTCACGACAATGAAAATTTTTGAGAGCTTAGTGATAGATGTTTCTTTGGACATTCTTTATTCTGTTGCTGAGAACCAAATAAATCTTGTCTTATTATTTAGATATTCTCCTGAGCAATTTCTAGTGAACTTCTGTAATTGTCATGCCGATGATAGAATGATGTCTAGTTAGCTCAACTTAATGCATCATTGCGCACCTGTCTGACCAACTATTTCACAGAACTTCTAGCAATATGTTTTTCTAAGTAGATGCTCTAATCTTATTATTCAAATATGCTCCTTTGGAATTTTCAATGAATTTTGTTAATTCTTGTGCTGATAGTGTGCTTTTATTTGCCAAGTACATGGCGAATCTAAACTATTTTTTTGTACTGATATAACCCTTGTTAGCAAAACCACGTCCGGCATTTTAGGTTGTTTTTGTATCATGGTACCAACCATGTTACAACAAGGACAAGCATAGGATTTTCTTTGTTATTTGTGTCGTTTGTTATGCAGTGCTTATCAAGTCCGCTAGTCATCTACATTATTCTCTTCTTTTTTGTTCTCATAAAGTTTAATTGATAAATTATTGCTTAATCTTATTTGCCGGAAGATATTTATGACCATCAAATCAATTGGACTATTCTTCTCGAGGTTTGATATCGAACTATTTATCTGGATGCTAAAGCAAAAACATAGCAAATGAAAGATGCGCACACTTAGAGATGTTTTTTTTTTCATCTTTATTTCTTTCTCACATGGAGTCTAATGTTGAGGGAAAGTAGGCCTAAATTGTATCCCTTTTCATGTTAAGCCCCACTTGATAGAGCGCAAATCTTGATTTTAGGTTAACATTACATGCAGGTGATTTTCATTTATATGATTTTCTGCATCTAAAATCTCAAATCTAAATATGGGGTTTAGGGTTAGATTGTTGTATCTTTATTGGCATAAATTCTGAACTTCATGTTGGTGGATTTCCTTGCATTCGGCAAAATTGGTTGCTTTTCTCCATCCCCATTCGAGCTTCCTGCTGTTAGTGATTTGACAGCTATCTTGGAGTTTATGGCTGCCATTGTTTTGCAAGTTTCTCTGTTGCATTGATATCCAATACAGTAGAAGTACATGCACCCACAAAATGTATTATTTACAGAAGATTCAGAATGGTGGCATGTCCTAATTCATGCTTGTGTCGTTTATAACAAGACCTTTTGTTTAAAATCTGTACATGTTTGATGTTCCACAACTCTTGCTGAATTCTGAGCTTAAGGAGTATATGGTCCAGGCATGAATGAAGGCGATGGTGCTATTTCTTTCTAAAATCTTTTCAGTGTAGGAATGAACTCTTGGTGAATTCTGAGCGTAAGGAGTATGTTCTAGGCATTAATGAAGGCGATGGTGCTATATTGTTAAGTTTGTTCGATATTGTTTGTATAGATTTGGACTTCGCAGATGTTAAGTAACATCCACACTAATTAAGAAAGCGAAACATCAAATATAAAAGAATACTCAAGGGTGCCATGTTGCTTGGAAACTTGCTAAGGGTTGGATACCAGTTATTTGGATTCAAGTCTCCTCTTTTTTTAGATTTCAATCAATAATTCTTACCTATCTTCAATAAAAAATACAAAATACGTTAGATGATTTGGTTCATAATCCACTAAAGTTAGACCATGAGTTATAGGTCATATTTAAAGCTATCCATGGGCCGACTTTTGAAATTTTAAATAAGACAAATCCGAAGACTGACTGATAATAAATATAGGTTTAAGCCCAAGTCGCGGTCCATAATCAACTCTAGTCATATTAGATTTTATATCTCTACAATCAAAGTATAAATATATGTACCAAAAAAAATATAAATATAATAATTTTTTATTTATCCATCACACAAAAATTCCGTCACCCAATTCACTTTCTATATATTCGATTTTCAAATAAAGCATAATAAACAGTAAAAATTTTATTTAAAACAACATACAAAAAAACCAGCTAAAAATTGAAATTTATTTATCAGATCAAAGTCATTGATCCCTCCTTCCATTTGATAATTTATCCCCAATTCCAATTAGATGCCTCAAGTGGGACCTATTCTACACTTAGGGCCTATTTGGTTGGGGGTAATCTAGCATAGCAAAATAAATCCGGCATTGAATGATAAAAAAAGTAAAACAAATACCATTAAAGAGGATTATATTTATTTTTCCATGCTGGACTATCAAGTAGAGATATATTAAGATTATCATTTGTTGACAGCAATGTCCTTACTTATATTATATTAATATATTATCTAATAAATATTAATTACACTAATATATTATATTAATATTGCATTAATACATAATAAATGGATTAATATATCAAAAATAATTTTTATTTAATATATTAATATATTTATTATAACTTTTAATTATTAATAAATAATTAGTAAATATTTATTGATTATCAATAAATCTAATATGGGATTTATCAATAATTAATATATTTATTTATATATCAAAATGTACTAAAATTTCTTTATAATAAAAAGATATTTTCTAATATATGTATAATTAATTTAAAAGTATTTATTAACTTGTGTAAATATATTTCGGCATTCGAAATAGCTAATATCGACAGCATTTATGTAAGTAGAGCATAAATGACCAATAAATGAACTGAAAAAAAAATATTACTTGAATTATTTATTCAAAAGTATTGCTTAAAATTTAGCAATATTTATGTATATGATTATCTCCAATTAAATATGGTAATATTTTTTCGATATTATTTTTAAAAATAATTTTTTTACTAACTAAGTATGATAAAATTTGTTTTTTTATATTTTTTAGATAAATAATTTTTAGAAATCGATTATCTTATAATTTGATGTATCCCAGCCTATGGAAAATAAAGGAAATCGTGTGACGCCGCCGAAGATTGAGACGTCCAGGTTCGATGAACCCACATACAAATAAAAAATTTCCACTGAAAACAGTCTATCAAGCGCCATTAGATATGATAGCAACACTCCTCTTTTAAGTCACCTTGGGACCCAGAAGTGAGAGGACTGAGGAGACCGCGCCAAAGGCCAACTCGGAGTGACAATATCAGGTTTTGGGAGGTTTGTCTTCGAGGAACCCTCGTTCGAGGTTCGACCAGCTCCCGCGTGGCCGCCACTCGCCGCCTCCTCCATCAGCGCCGTCGTGGCAGCGGAGGAGAAATCCAACACTTCTTCCCCTTCCCTTTAAATCCGTCGATCTCTCCTGCTCGCTATTTCTCGTTGTTCTTCAACTGGTCTCAAAGCCCTCGCTTTTTCGCGGCTCTTCTTATTGCTTTCTTTCTTGGTTGTGGAGTTCTTGGCATGGCAGCGTCGGCGGCGACGGGGATGGCCGGTTCCGTGAAGGATCCGGTGGTCCTGAGGCATGGATTTCATGGTCTGAGGCGTTCCGGATCGATTTCCCTTGGTAGATCACTGCGGGCACAACCGTTGACGCCTTCTTCGAGCTCTCCGGGCGTTATAAGGGCCGTGTCTTCGGTGAGTGCTGCATTCTGGCGAAATTTGCTTGGGTTTTATGTCCTTGTAGGTTTAGGGCATGTTTGGTTGGGGGGAGTTGGGCTCGGGAATGAGAATGAGCGACTCCCATTCCCCCCGTTTGGTTTCGGGGGGGTCCCATTCTCATTCCGATTCCGGAGCGGAATGGAAATGTCCCAATCCCCCGGTATCCAATCCTGACACTCCCTAGTATTCAAATCCCATTTCGATTTCATTTCCGATGCCAGTCAAGAACCAAATGTATCGGGGATTATGGCCATTCGATTCCCATTCAATTCATTTCGATTCTGATTCCGATTCCAGTCGCGAACCAAACGTACCCTTATTGTGCTGGAAGTTTTCATTTTGGGTCGATTCATGTGGTTTATTCCCGGTATAGACTCTTGTCTCAAGATATAATTCGATGAGTGATTGAAGATTTTCTTTAGGGAATTAGTGTAATTCATGAAAAATTGAAGATTGGTTGGCTTTTGATATCAGAGTGGTGTTAGATTAGCCATATCGGAATCCAGTCCGAATGTTGTTCTCCAATCGCGAGCCAAGTTGCTTTTTTTCCCCACCGTATGCTAAGCTTTTGTTTGTGGAGCACTTGCCCTTTTAGCTAGTCGACCCCCACCTCCTTTTTTCACTTGCATGTTCAAACTAGCATTGATATGATTTCATACTACTGAGCCTGTATATTCATCATCACTTATCGTTTTATTGCATGACCATGATCTTTGTATTGAATCAGTTCTATTTTTATTTTTTTTCATTTAAATGCATGACCATGGATTTCTTATTCCTGACTTGATATTAAAGATATTGAGTTAGCTAGTATAAGTTCTCATGCTCTTTAAAGTAGTTATTACTTGAGCTAGTGTGTCCTGAAGGAAACAGATCTTGATGAGGAAATGAGATCAGAACAGATAAATGGTAGGATTTGCACCTTCTTGGCATCAGTCATTAAAGTAATTCCAGCTTATGTACCTGTTTCTAAGGAAGTTCAAATCCACATCCATGAGAATAAGCCCAACTTTTTTTGACTGTAATCTGCTGCATGATCTGCTTTAATAGACCAATGCTAGGCCCCAACCACAGGAAGGTAATTTTAGCCTTCCAATCAGCTCCATCCTGTTCCTCTCTTCTGTGTAACTTGGAGATATTTTCCATGGCTGAATGCTGAGTTTAGTTTTTCATAAACTTGCAGCATGTAAACACTTGCCCATGGTCTTCCTCTCTTGCTTTTTTAAAATTATATGCCTCCAGATTATGGTGGATTACTTGTTACGTATATCTGCTGTCTTTAATGGTGTCATACAGATGGTTAAATTATCAATACTTGTGAGATGCCAATTTTGTAAGGAATATTACAACCTAGAAAAATCTCGTTCTGGGGAAGGAGCATGCGCCTGATGGAACCTACCCATCAGAGCATGATGTTTCTTTCTGAAAGAGTACATTCTCGAGGGTTTTCCCCCCAAAAATTGTTACCATAGCATTGCTCTTTTGTGTAATTTTTCTTTTCACTTACAATTATAATTATGAGTTCTGAGGCTTATTAATATAATATAACAGGTTATGTATAAAGCTTGTTGAAATTTATTGTAGTGTGCTAGAATTTAGGTCCATACTTCAAGTTGGCTGAAATATGCGCAATTTTGAGATCAAGCATTCAAACCGAGCTTACTCATCAATCAAAATAGTATAGCATAAGGAATCATTGTTGATTGAGATGCTTTTTAATATAAATTATTGCCTATACTTCAAAGCACATAATTTGTGATAAAGTAACCCCTTTTAGCGGTATTAGATATTGTTAATGGGGAAATAAGTTGTATCATTTACAAGTGTTAAAGAAATTCATATAGTCAGTGTTTGTTAGCATCTGCAAAGAATCTTATTTTTCCCTGTTTATTCTTTGTTGTTGTTATGGCATCATATTATTATTTGAAAGCATGTAAAGGATATTGTGAGAACGTCTTTGTCTTTGTATTAAGCCAATTGCCCTGTTTTGGATTCTTTCAGCAGCTTTACTGTTTATGGAAATTGCATTGATTTTTTTAGCTGCACGTGTTCAATGATGACATATATATAAATTGACAAAACTGTATCAACAAAGCTCAGTTGTAGTTGTTTATTGAAGCTTTTGTTTTTTATATCTAAAAGTACAAACTGAAAAGATGATATCATTATCTGTCCATTCTTTTGCTTCTACACTGTTATTCTATGTTAAATCGAGTTGCTAAACTTGAGATTCCTTAGTAATAAATTCTCTTAGCATTTCTGATATACATATTTAGTTTTTATTTCCATTCCCACTAGACTAGACACATCTATAGTCAATTACTGGGAACAGGTTATCTAGATTTTTGTTAGTATTTGTTAGATTGTAGCTCTAATATAGTGAGATGTGATCATATATTTGTGGGTACTTAACTTACATCTGTATACAGCCTGTAAAGACAGATGCTTCTGAAGTTAAACGGAGCAAGGTTGAAGTATTCAAGGAGCAAAGTAACTTTCTTAGATATCCTTTGAACGAGGAGCTGCGAACAGAGGCTCCAAATATAAATGAGGCTGCCACACAACTGATTAAGTTTCACGGAAGCTATCAACAGACTAATCGAGATGAACGTGGTCAAAGATCTTACCAATTTATGCTTCGAACTAAGAACCCTTGTGGCAAAGTATCAAACAGGCTTTATTTGGCTATGGACAAACTTGCAGATGAGTTTGGCATTGGCACTCTGCGTCTGACCACCCGACAAACATTCCAGCTGCATGGCATCCTTAAGAAGAACCTCAAAACTGTAATAAGTACCGTCATCAGAAATATGGGCTCAACTCTTGGTGCTTGTGGTGATCTGAACAGAAATGTGCTTGCACCTGCAGCACCGTATGCCACAAAAGAATATGTTTTTGCTCAGGAGACTGCAGAGAACATTGCTTCACTTCTGACACCCCAGTCTGGTGCTTATTATGATTTATGGGTAGATGGAGAGAAAATCATGTCAGCTGAACCTCCTGAAGTAGTTAAAGCCCGTAATGATAATTCTCATGGAACCAACTTTCCTGATTCTCCAGAGCCTATATATGGCACTCAGTTCTTGCCACGAAAGTTCAAGATTGCTGTCACTGTGCCTAGAGATAACTCAGTTGATATTCTAACCAATGACATTGGTGTGGTAGTAGTTTCTGACAGTGATGGAGAACCTCAAGGATTCAATATATATGTAAGTTACAATATTAAGAGCAATGATCCTTTCTTTAGCTTTCTAGCACTTCTACTTGAGTTCTTATTGCTGATTGATAAATCTTTATTTTTGTAGGTAGGAGGTGGCATGGGAAGAACACTCAGGGTGGAGACCACCTTCCCTTGTCTGGGTCAACCACTGGGTTATGTCCCAAAGGAAGATATATTATATGCTGTAAAAGCAATTGTTGTTACACAGAGAGAAAATGGAAGGAGAGATGATCGCAAGTATAGTAGAATGAAATACTTGGTTAATGAATGGGGAATTGAAAAGTTCCGGAGTGTTGTTGAGCAGTATTATGGGAAGAAGTTTGAGACCTTCCGAGAGCTACCAGAGTGGGAGTTCAAAAGCTATGTTGGGTGGCACGAACAGGTTTGTTTTTATATATATCAAGTATATCCAATTACTATGTTGACCTAAAGTCCATTACAAAATAGTATGTCCCTAAATTTCACAGGTCAGCATATCAGATATCCGACATTCCAGTTTGCTGAAGCTAGAAAAGAAATTTTGAAAATGTTAAGCTATTAAAAATGTCAAGTATAACAACATAGCTGTAATACACACTAAAACCCAGAAATAGTAACTACTGAGTATAAAATAATGGGCCATGCTCTATTAATGGTCTACTTCTAAATGGATAGTTCATTAAGTTTTTGTTCACATATGTGAATTTTCACCTTTTCCAATTATATTATGCAGTGTTGTTCAATGATAGTCTATTAGTCATAGTTTACTCAATATCATATCATTAAGTATTTAGACATATGGAGTGCATTATGTTCCTAGTTGTCTTTTTCACTATTATTGTGTTTTTACACATTTACTTGCAGGGTGATGGTGCCATGTTTTGTGGACTGCATGTTGATAACGGTCGTATTGGAGGCATCGTGAAGAAAACTTTAAGAGAGATAATTGAGAACTATAACTTGAATGTGCGCCTTACTCCAAATCAGAATATAATCTTGTGTGACATTGACCACTCGTGGAAGGAGGCCATCACAATGGCTCTCACCCAAGCTGGTCTGCTGGTAAAACTTTTTCCCCTTTGCACTTTTTGGATACCAAAATATTCCGTTTTATGTCACTATTATATAATGTTTCATAAAACTAGCCAACTTGAGGCTTGGAGGAAATTAGCTGCTTTGGAAGTCTTGTAGATTTTTTGAAATATTGACATTGCATCACAATTTATTGAACTATCATTATAGTACACAGAAGGTTCAAACATATCAGATGAAACTAAAATCATGTTATGAAGTAGGCAGTTATATTGAAATACAAAGAGGCTAATAACAAGGATTTCTGGATTAAATTTCTGTGACCTGAAAAAACTTGTTCTGGTTCTGCCTTGCCATATTTACAGGATCCTATGTATGTTGATCCTCTCAATATAACTGCAATGGCATGTCCTGCTCTACCACTCTGTCCGCTAGCAATAACAGAAGCCGAAAGAGGAATCCCCAGCATCCTCAAACGGGTTAGAGCTGTCTTTGATAAGGTATATCTTTAGTCAGTCTTTCTCTGTACCATGTTACAGTACATTGCAGATATAGTGTTAGATGCAGATTTTTTTGGTTCTGATTTCTGAAGATTAAAATCTTTCTTAGGTGGGTATTAAGCACGATGAGTCAGTGGTGATAAGAGTAACTGGATGTCCTAATGGGTGCGCCAGACCTTACATGGCTGAGCTGGGATTTGTTGGTGATGGCCCCAACAGTTACCAGGTATTTAAAATGCCTACTTTGTTAACAGTATATTTTGGAGGATTAGTTTTCTTTTTTCTTTTTTTTTTGCTTTTTCAATACAGTTTAAAATGTTATTTTGGTTATGACCTCAACGCTGACAGTTGTTGAGGGATCAAACTGTGTTGGACATGGGTGGAACCTTCCATATCCTGCATCAAAATTGAGAAAATCACTCCTTAGCAGATGTTTTTGCTGTACTTGACAGGCATGAAAACACACTGGATATCACAATGAGTTAATGTGAAGCTTGAAGCTGTAACTTTCAATTGACGGTTGAAACATTAAATGAATAATAAGCTCTGGTTTACTGCTTGTGACAAACAGATTTGGCTTGGGGGGACGCCTAACCAGACTACTCTAGCAAAGTGCTTTATGAATAAAGTGAAGATCCAAGATCTAGAGAAGGTTTTGGAGCCGCTGTTCTACAATTGGAAAGTAAAACGCCTGGAAAGTGAACCATTTGGCGTATTCACAGGCAGAACAGTGAGTATCATATCTATATCTTATCTACTAAAATCTTTAATTCTTACCAGCTACTTGTTGAATCTGCTGCTTGAGATGCGGTATTCTGATTGATAATGTTATTTTTAGTAGAAGAAACAAATAAATTATAGGTCTAAAGATACAAATTGCACGTGATTGGTTCTTGAACTAGACAGACAATATCATGCTTCTTGGCCATCTCTGGTCAGGCTTATTATCCAAAGATGCCATTACCTATGTTGCAGCTACAAGCATATTTAGGTTATCCTTGCTTCTTGTACAGACTCATATACGAACCCTATTGTTTATCTCTAATCATGAATTTATTAGTGAACATAATGGTTTATGCATTCTTAAATAGATTAGTATTAGTATAATCATTTTAGACAGAATAATACCCTTTTAATGCAAGGCATATAGCATGGGAGAACAGAAGCAGTTGGTATTCTTGCACTGCTTTGAACTTTGCAATCTAGTTCTTCAATTTTCAAACTGTTGAAGTGGAGGTGCCAGCTCATCCCGCTGGATGAGTCTCTTGGTGGTTGTACCGGAAACCTGGGTTCAAATCCCACCTTCGTGAAGGCCAGGATGTTCACAAATATTGGGGAACAGCCACCCCTCACCAAAGCATGCACGGGCATCCACACACAAAAGATATATAGGAAAAAAAAAAGAGAGAGAGTAAATCACTGTTGCGGCATATGTGATTCTTCTTTCTTCGCTACTTCGCAGGGCTTTGAAAAATTGCAGGAAATGGTAGATAAATGGGAAGGTATTAGGGAGTGACCATCAGGGTTCAATCTCAAAAGTTTTGCAGACAGACATGAAGCAATGGATGAGATTGGTCATCTGCAGAACAAGACTCCTCACCAGTTGGCCTTGGAAGTTATTCGTAACAATGTTGCTGCTGAGAAAAATGACAAAGCTGAATAAATTCTGTGAACTCTTTTTGATAGTTAAAAATGACAGATTGTGCCCATGTCTGCATCCTTTTTGACAGTCACAGAAACGAGTTTTGGATCTTGTTTACTTCATATAATACTGTGAACGTGGTTTTGTTCCGGCAAGAAAATAACCTTGAGGTTGCCAATTATGTAAACAATGAAGTTCTATGTTATAGGGTGAAATGGGTCATGCAGTGTGTTCTTACCAGTGAAAGATTCTTTGAGTCTGTTCTTATGTCATAAAACTTCTATTCTTAAGTTGAATGGGTTGTGCTTAGCTTTTTTTTTTTTTTTTTGGTAAAAACGGCTACTCATATCGTGAGTACAGCCCTCCAAATCACGGGAGAGTAAAAATTGTGCTTAGCTTTGCTAGTGACTGCCATGTACAGCTAGATTGAGTGGATTCTCTACCCTAATGAGTAAATCATGATGCAGATGTTATCTTATTCAATCATCTCTCTAAATCTTTGTTCAGGACCTTTGCTTTTCTACACTCTATGACACTCAAGAATCCTCCAGAATCCATTAACTCAAACACCCTAGCATTTGGTTTATTTTGTTGCTCTGATTTCAACCAGCATATGTTTGCTTATTCTGAATGCTGGTAATTTTTGTAGTCGGTATCAAAATAGGCTCCTAGCAATTGATTGGTTCTAATCAGAATTAAAAAAAAGTAGATTATTTGTGACTGAGTTTTCACCGGCCATTGATTAGTCTGGAGTCTCTGGATTCCGACCTCGAATTTGGTAGGGCATAATATTTATGCAACTTTCTAAGATAAAAACATTTGTACTTCTGAAAAATTTTCATTTTCCGGCAGACCTTGGATGCTTCTTATTGTTATTAATAATGTTATTAATTGCTGTATTAATTTAATAATACTAATGAAAAACTTTTTATTTAATAGAATTTAATAAGTTAATAAGTTTTTTTATTAATGAAAGAGTCCTTCGTTACTGATATAGACATCTTGATGATGGATGGAGAGTTTCGCACAAGCAGTCTCTGTTTTAATATATATATATATATATATATATATATATATATATATATATTAAATAAATAATATATATTATTGTACTTATTATTTATAAATAAAAAATATTATTATATTTATAATTATATAAAGTCAACATAATTTACATGAAAAGGATGCAATCTGAGTATAATGTTGAGATCCACCGGTAGAAACTAGCTCAACATATATATAAGAAATCATCGGTGAACCTCAATGTCCTATCAAATTTCTTAAACAAATTTCTTTAACAAATTGAATTTAGATCAAAATTAAATGAGCCAGTTCAAGCTCGGTTCGGTTATGAAACAAGCCTAGTTCAAGGCTCGAGATTGTAAGAAAGCTAACTTTGACGAATGACGAGTGTCATTGTCATTCATGATCTCCTACAATGCATATTTCATCCGCAGATATATGTAGTTCTGGTGGCAACCTCACCAGGAACAAATAAAAAAAACATGGAGCGGACAGTTGGATAGAATAGATGGTCTATTTTCGCAGATTGCCACAGTACCTTGAAGGGTAAAATGATATCAAACCTGAGCTCCCTCATGCCCTGAATTCAGATGATTTCCCAGTAAGTTTACCAACCATGAACTCCATTCCTTAGTTTACTTGCAATCATTGACATCAGCGTACAAAATAAAAGAACCATAAGAAAAGAAAAGAAAACCAAACATCATGCAAATAGTTCCATTTTTATTTTATATACTGTACAATAGTTCGTGTACTTAAATAAGGCTGGAGAATGGCTGCTCGTTGCTGCTTTCACGACCTTGCAGATCAGCATCCCACAGACATGTCTCACTTCGTACCCTAAGATCTTCCACCTCCACTAGAAGCTGATTAACTGCTGTAGAACTTTTATCCTCCGTCTGGGATGAAAATAAATCATGTTGTTGTCCATCTGCAATGCATTTGCCATCATCCCTGACAGTTGAAACTTGCACCTCAGCATCAGATGTTTCACCCAGCAAGAGTTCAAGTGGAAGTCTAGTTCCCCAATCTCTTGCTAGGACAAACTTAAAATCCATAATACGATCTTCATAATCCAGTTTCGAGTCAAAAGCCCGTTTAAGCTCTGCCGATGATTTAGAATCTGCAGAATTTAGGCCAATACCTACGGAGAAATCATCAACTAAGGCTTGGAAACCCTCGTCGTTTTTAGCAGCTTGTCCACTTTGTTGCCTAACTGTGAAAGATCTTCCAAAGGAATCTGTGCTGCTCTCATCTGACCAATAAATCTGAACTTTACTTCTAACAAAATTTTCATCAAAGCTCGAATCTGTGCTGCAGTCTTCAGTCCACTCTCTGCTCAGTTGGTTCAAGCAAGGACTACCATGTGCAGCTTCCTCAGCATCACCATCATCTACCCAGCTTCCATCATGCCATTTGCTGCTGATGCCTCCATTTAACTGAAAGCCCATACAATGAGGTACCTTCTGTGCGAAATATCCTTCCTCCATTGCAGTTGCCTCTGTGGAACTTGATCTGTCCCATTTTACACCATGATCCTTCTGTTCCATGCCATCTTTGAGAGGCATGCAGTCAGCAGTTGATCCTCCAACAGTTGGCTCGGTGGAACCATTCTGATGCCTTAGCTTAGCATGCTCACCATGTTCCAACCGACCATCAGGAAGCAAGTAGTAAAGGATTTGGTTCAAATCAACCTTGCTTTCTGAGTTGTTTCCATGGTTTGTAGTACCCCCTCTGCCAACTTCACAGGGAATTTCAACATAAGTGGAGGCCAACTCATTGTTATCCGGTGTTATGATGGGATCGGGTGCATTAGCGATGGTATGATCGCACCCGGCCAACTCATTGTTATCACCATTGAAAAGCTCCAAGGCTGCCCCTAACAATGTTGAATTGTGCTCAGGAGATTTTACGTTTGTCGGGGAAAGAAATGCTGCCTCGTGATCTTTAAAGCAATTTTCTACACCTGAATCTAAAGTATTATCACAGTCAATAAAATCATCTTCCTCATTTGGAAATTCAGGTGCTGTAAATATCAAACCTGAAAACTGGGGCACAGACACAGAAGAGTTCATGTTATCAGCAAACAATGATGAGCCACCAAAAGCAGCAATATGCCTTGCTGCATCTGATGTATCACAACCCTTATCTTCCAAATAAGATTCATCTAAAGATGTATCAGGAGCTCCCACAACATCAGCTGATGACAGTGAGTCGTCACTATTGGTTGTCTTCATTACATCCAATGTGCCGCAGCCATTTGTCTCTAAGTCAATTTTGCTGAATAATTTATCAGATCCCTCAGAAGATACGCCAACAGGAGACGAATCTGAGTCATTGTTAATACCATTAGAAGACCAATGAGGTTTTTCGGTCACATTTGGGCTACGTTTGGGAGATTTGACAGTAGTTGATGTGAGGAATGCTGCCAGTGCTGAAGCTAATGCGGCATCAACAGATTGAGGTGTATTGTCATTGGGGCAATCCTTCACACTTGAATCTGAAGTATTGTCAGTGTTGGGAAACTCCTCATCTTCATTGGGGAATTCAGGTGCCTTAACCACCAGTCCTGGATGCATATTAGATTCAGGCACAGAAGTTGCACCATCCGTGGCTGATAATGAGAAGTCATCCTCATTACAGAATTCAGGTGCCTTGACTGCCAGACCTGGACACATCTTGGACTCGGGCACAGAAGCTGCAACATCATTAGCTGGAAATGATGTGTCATTAGACACAGTAACCTCCCCTACTGTGAATGAAATATTGTAGCCTTTGTTCTCTGAGTCCGATTCGTCAAATGAAAATTCTGGGGCCGATATCCTTGAACAAGGGTTTCTTTCAGAATACTGCATTCCCACAGCAAATGAATCAAATCGCTGCTCTAGTCGCTGGAGTCTCATCTCAATGCAGCTGAGGGGTTTCATCATGTTTTCCTCAAATCTTGAACAGAAAGCTTCTATTCTTCCCATTCTTGAGACTAGCTCATCCAATACCTTCTCAACATGACTAGAGGCTGGATTATTTTCTTCAACCACAGAGTTTGGCACCTGATCCATGTCTGTTACTTTGTGGTTCGATCCCAGATGTATGTTTTCTGGTTCTACCTCATTTGTTACCTTCTGGCCAGATCTCAACTGCACATATTCTGGTTCTACCTCAGTTTGTGTCTGCACTGGCCCCAACTCTTGATCTGCTTGATCTGTTACCCTCTGGTTAGATCCCAACTGTACATTTTCTGGTTTTACCTCAGTTTGTTCCTGCAATGGCCCCAAAGTTTGATCTATTTGATCGATTACATTCTGGCCAGATTCCAACTGTATATTTTCAGGTTTTACCTTGGTTTCTTCCTGCAATAGCCCGAAATTTTGTTGCATCATACCACAATTTGCTTGTCGCAGCCCTGTTCCACACATGTCCAACCTGCTTTTTTCAGCTGCTTTATCCACACAATGCTGATGTTCTCGCACCCCCGAGTCAACGGAAAAATACTTATTCTGTATCCTGCTAGTACCTGATTTAGATAATTGCAGAAGACCAGGAACAAGCATGGCAAGTAGAGGATTTCCACTCAAGTTTCCCTCCATACTCACATGAGGATCAGGATTGGGGGAATCGACAGGATCAGCATATATGTAAATTTCCTCTACATGAACACATGTCTTAGTTTGCAGTGAGAGCAAACGAAGTGTAAGGGCTGCACAAGGACTAGCATCTGAAATCTCAGCCGTTGCCTCATAATGGATCTGCAAGTTATTTTCAGTAAGCAATTGCAAAACAAATTTTTCCATATGTATAAGAGAAAGAAGCATCATGGTTCAACGGGAAATGCAAAATAACCTGAAAATTTGCACGAGAATTTCCATCAACCTTCTTTGACAGAGCATTTGCTTGGTCATTCTGCTGAGGAGAATCAGGAACCTTAACTTCTACCCAACCATCTTCAACGCTATTATTACTATCACTTCTGGCCATCTTCTCATGCTTTTCCATAGTTTCATCATTACCATTTTGGCTTTTGGTTATAGCTCCCTCAGAACTACTTGGTGGCATCACTTCACTAGCAGCAGCAGCAGGACCACAACGTACTGTACACAGATACTCCTTACTTTTATTCTGCTGATCAGCAGCATAGTATATCTCATACACTCGGGCTGTACTTCGTACATAGACCCTGTGAATTTCATGCTTTTCCCTGAACAAGACTGCAGTACAGCAATTATGAGATAAACTATCCAACAACTAGAAGAGATTGACACTCTTTGATACAGATGCTTCGAATCAGCTGCACATTACTGGTCTAGACAGCTAAGAATTTTTTAAAAGCAATTTGTGCAGCCATGATGAATGTAATCATCTGCATTAATTTATTTTTCAAAGCACCATATACTACAGATTCCTCATATATTAAAAATCAACTATGTTCTGCAAGTAAGTCATTGAATAACCCTAATATGTTTTCCAAGCTAATGAAAAAATCTAAGATAATTCTTGTGTTTTTCTCTGGCTTAATGATTCTTTATGCCTGAATAATCAGATTGTTCATGAATCATTCAATATTTCACAAACTTCACAAACAGTTTGTGCTTTATGTCATTGATATGCACAAACCATTGCCTTAAGTCTGAACTTTAAAACCAGCCTATCATGATATGGCCTTTCATAAAAGCCACATCAGCAACACCACTACACATGCATTACAGCAAAATGCTGCCAAAAAAGGGACATGCTTGCACCAAGAAAAAGAAGTCATGGAGATTAGGTGAAAATTCATTAGGGTGAAAACATTGCACTGGGTACAACTTAAGTGGGAAATGAATGATTTGCAGCTAAAATTTAAAACATGAGACTACCTACTTAGCCGCATATGATTCCTGTACTTTATTATGTACTGTGATTAAGCATTATGGTGGAAAAAGCAAGGACTACCTCTTAGGCTGTTATGCAAATGCTAAGGTTAATTGAGACTAAAACAAATTAAAAAGTAAAAAATGGATAGCAGCAGTAAGACCATCTTTGCTGTTTTGGAGGTAGAATGAACATTAGCGCAAGAAAAGCAGAAATCACAAGGAATTTAGGTGGATGTACAGCAGAACTACAATTTAGAATATTAAATTTCAAGTGAACTCTGGAATTGAAACCATAATGTTTGTATTATGCCAAATACAACTGTCTCTGGAGACTAACCTGCAGAATGCGTATATAGGTAATTTGTGTAATCTTTTGGTCCTCCATTCATATAATTAAATTCCAGAAAGTAAACTTGCATATTGCAACTTTTGAGGAAACCAGAAGTATTTGGATTCTTGGTTGCAGGAAATTCGTCAAGGTAGTTTATCATAAGATTGGAGATATTAGAGGTTTCTATAACATTTTTGAGAGCGAATAGAAGATATTCAAACAGACATTGGGCCTTCTACATAGTGGATTTGCCAGACTTCAGCTAGAAATTTCAAGATTTGTGCTAGAATCTTGTTTGTAAGGTGGCAAATTCTGAACTCAACAAGTTCTAAGTATATTTACGGGTAGCCCTTCCCTGAATTTTATATATTAATCATATTAGGCAAATCTTGTCAATGTTCAAAATTTAGGTAAGTGTTTGTAAATTTTCATAAAAATGTTTTTAAAATTTTCTTCATGCTCATAAATAGACAAGAATTGCACCATGTGTTAGATTATTGCAACACAGTTAAACGACATGTTACACTAAATGGTATAAAACAAGCAATTTAATATTGTCTAAATTTTTTTAAATATTTTCAATAGTTTCAACTAAGGTCTGCAATCTTAATACTATGTATCATACCGGCATGCTACTGGTTCAGTACAGCACAAGTCAACATAGTACGCACCTCGGTTCATCTCCATATGCCACAGTACGGCTCGGTATAAGACCTATACTGACCCAAATGCGATCTTCGTACTAGTTCCAACCCCATATACTATAGTATGCCCCAAACCAAGCAGTTCAGGGTGGTATGGCAGTCCATAGTTTCAACGAAACAACCAGAACTATACAGCCAATATTCTGGGCAAAACAACAAATAGTAATTAATGTGTAATACATATATTTCTTATTTTCTTTAAATATTTCCACATTCTATTTTTTCAAATAATTTATCCTTCTGACTTGTTAGAATTTTTTCATTAACTTTCAGCCAGAACTCCATAACTTAAAAATGAAACTACTGAATTTTCTGTGGCTGAAACTCAATAAGCTTTGCTGAATCCAACATCAACTTTCCTTGGTATGATGCAGTCCAGTGAGTACACTGAACATTTACATATTAGATTAGTTTTAGTAAAGGACAGAGACAAGAAAAACCATTTGAGATGCTTTGTCTATTTGTGCAAGAGGTCTTACTGCCTTCAAATAGATATATTAAAAGATCAGGTTAAAAGGTCCAAAAAGAAGGTGTGGTGATGCCAAAGAATTGGATATCTTAAGAAATTATTTGGTAAAATCTCATCTTAACTCATTTTGAGTTTTGACCTTTGGTGAGTATGAAACTGAAGCTGGCCAATATAGTTGGCTACAACTATATTCGATAAGTTAGTTTCTTGTGTACTAGATGATGTATGATTTGTTTGACTGTTACAAAGTCTGCAAAAGAGTTACTTTAACCACCACAGACTCTCTTCATCGTCAATCTAATAACTTAGCACACTAAGAAGTTGAACCCAAATTTAAGTTTCTGTGCACTACCATACTTCTAATCACCAATTCCATGTACATTCTAGAGTGCAGGTAAATACAAAGGCAGTAAGAGTTGCTTGTCAAATATCATTATAATCATCTCCCTTGCGCCAATACCTCCAATAGTTCATCTCATTACCTTGGCAGTCAGAATCTTCTACCTTGGGTGACACACCCACTACAGTATCTTCCCAAATCTCGCTAATGCACCTGCTTCTTACGTGCTATTTTTCTAAAAATAATTCTGAATTATCTGCTTTCCTGCACCCAAAGCCACTCCTGCTCTCACACACACTCTTGATTCTGGAAACAAAACTCCATGTACAGCTCCGAAAACTCAAAATACTTAAAACTCATTAATAAGCCATCCTATGTATGAACTGATTGTGCTTTGCATCGACTTATAAAAAATAAATCATTTTGTCACAAACACCTCATACTTCTGATTCATAAGCGTACATCTCAAACCTTGCCCAAGTGGCACATGAATGCTATTCAATGCATAAAAGTCCATAAATATCTCCAACTGATTTTATATATAATTTCCATAGTAGTTTTAATACCAACAATTCCTACCAGTTACAAACTCAGTTGTGAGAAAAGGTATGAAGCCAAGAGAACCAAAAGTTTTGAAATATTTCCATCAAATAGTATGGTTGACCACCACCTCAACATCCTAATAGTGAGATTGTGTCCATCGATAGCATCCCCAAAGCACTGTACTAACTTCGGAAGAAAAATGAAGAGCTACAACCTCATTTTTTAAAACCATATATAAGGAAACAAATACTACTGTGTAAGGAATGCATTAGATGTAACCTCAGAAAAACTATTCCATTCATTATGACAACTCTAATCATTTTCATTTTCATTTTCATGCATGTATGCATACATAAATAGGATTTGAGCTTGAAACATATTATTGCAGACAACATAATAGACCATCTCCTACTATATCTGATGGGAATTCTCAAACAACCTTTGACCATTCAATTAACCATCTCATATTGCCCCACAAGTGAGATGGGAAAGCTTTGAGAGAAATCTATATGTGGAGAGATACATAAAGCGCCCTTCTTTTCCGATTCTCATCGTGTCTATAAGAATCCTGAATATTTCCATGACTCTTTATTTGAAGTCTTATTAGATACAGACATGCGGGTGGAAAAGGACGCCTCTTTCTTTTATTAATATGTTTTTGTTCACACCAGAAGGGATATATATATATCAAATTAAATGAAAAAACACATCTATTTGTCATCAATGGGAAGTTTTCCAAGCATTCATTGATAATAGTGTAATTAATTTCTAGCCAACTTCTCAACCAATTAAAGAATGGGAAATGGAAAAGGAAAAAAACTCACATAACTACACAGCCATAAATATAGTACTCATGTAGTCATATGCATAGAACATGCTAACATGCTATTCTAAAGTGAAATCCCATACCACTGATCCCAAGCTACAGCATTTGAAATGCATGATGACTACATTTCAATCAACTTAGATACTAATTACATATGCAACCCATGGTCACGCCAAATGGACAATCAAATGGGATAGATAATTTGATCTGAAACAGTGTAGAGTTGGGTTGAAACTTCAAATTAGTTACTTAAATGAGACATTTTACAACTTGCATACGTATCCTATTTTACATTCATAAATTTGGGTTGGTGCATTGTATTTGGGCGCAACTTTAATATGGAGAACCAAAAAACCTGATTTTCTGTTAAAAATATTTTATGTAACGCGCCAGGGATTTTTTTTTTTTAAAAAAAAACATTTACCTGGTTATATGACCTATCGGTCTCCAAAAAAGGTTTCTTGAAAAGAAATCAAAAAGATATTCTCATAGAAACTCATTTATATTAACTTTTCCTTAACCTTTTTAAAAATAAATAAATAAAACCTAACAAACTGAATTGCTTATTGGCCTCAAGGATTCCCAACCTTGTTGAAACTTCAGAACAAGAAACAATAAACAGTAGAGCAGCCATTATGCAATACGAAGCAGTATAATACTGTATTTTTTTTTATAAAACAATGTTTCTATAAAATATCATTATCAAGAAAATTTCCAAGGCTCCTTGCTTTTAAAAGGCACGTCCCCTCACGATGTTGTAGGAAAAGAGAAGAAAGTAACGTTGCAACAGGACTCCAGCCAAATTGCCCTAACAAAGTTTTCTCGTTTTCTTGGGTATATCAGGATCTACCAACTATGTCTCGAACCATTAAAATCAGACAGACAGCAACCAAAATAACAAATAGCCAAGTTTCCTTAAATTGTGATCCAAATCCACATAAAACAGATCCTTTTTTTTTCTTGATGCACAAAAAGGTCCAATCTACTTAGCAGGCAGTTCAAAATCCAGTAATCTAACAAATAAACACATCAATCCATCACTCCAAGTCAAAAAAGTCCCCAAATACCTCCAGTAATTAGGGATTTTTCCACACAACCTAGAAACTTTCTTCATCAATAACTTCTTTATCCAAGATCAAGAATCCACGCAAAAAAACTAACGAATTCTCATCAATTAACGGAAAGAAACTTTCGATCTCATCAACGACATTATTATCCCGTATAAATTCAAAGAGGATCGAATAAAAGGAGAGATGTTGGACTTACTGGTGACCTCGCAGGGAGGGGGGTAATCGGAGGGCGGCCGGACGAGGAGAAGGCCGCTCGAGGTCAAGGCGGGGGCGTCATCATCGGAGGTCTCAAAGGAGATGGAGTCTCGGAGGGATCCCTCGGCAGCGACCCAGTTCGTCGACGAGCTCCAGCTCCCGCTGCTCTCTTCCCCCACCATCGCTGCTTCCATCGCTTCCAAATCCATCGGCTCTTTCCTTGGTTTAGGCCTTATTGGAACTTGGATCCCCTCCGCTTTTATTCCGGCGCTAGGAAGGGTAGTATCGCAATTTATGCGACCGACAGGGCTATTTCCGAAACATATATTTTAAAAAAAAGTCAGAGACGTAAATATAAATCTAGATAAGTACTAGTACCTAAATATTTTTCGCTTGAACAGATGTCGGTGAACGGTTGCCGATGTTAGTTTAAATTTAGTGCCGACGAGAATTATCTATAGGTTCCTCTTTGTGTTTAATTTATCTAAATTTACGGAATTATCGAGATTGCCTTTCCAGCTGGCGGTAGGTTGTCTCGCGAAGGTACAGAAATTGACGTGTCAGATTCGAGATGGCTGTTGACGACCGTGGATTTGATGAGCTCCATGAATGTTCTGTGAGTAGTATGCGGTGTCCTGGACATAACTTACCGCTCCTACGCGAATTAATTAAAAAAGTTGGACCGCCGGGTGGGTAGCCTGCCGTCTTTATCCAAGTCCTCCGTACCGGACAGAAACTAAAAGGCCTAGATCTATTAATTAACAACTCAACCTTCTTTACAAGAACTTAACATCCTATAATCCTAAGAATGTGTCACAAAACAACACGAAATTGTCTTTTTTTGGAATCTCAAATTTTCCCTTTTATTTTAGCAAGAAATTTTGACCAATATATTCTATGATTATCATTTGTAGGCAAGCTGAATAAAAGCATATGCAAAGGCTTGGTGTGATTTTTATCTTACATTCTTTTAGTCAGTTTCTATCTTTTTCTCTTTTATGGATTCTCAAATCAATCGGTAATTGTCACCAATCTAGATATGGCCCTTGATGTTGATATGGACTTCAAACTATGCTACAAACTTTGCTTATTTATTAAAAATCACACGAAAGATAAGGTTGAAAAGTATACATCAAGCTCGGTAAAAAAAATCTACAATAATAATAATTCAAGATGCAAGAGGACAAAATTTCTATTCAATTAGTGAGAAGTTACCTAAAGTCTATCAACTATTATTCCTATAGAGAACAATCACGGGATGTGTCTTACCTCAAATTAAATTAAAATTTGTCTAGAGTATTTTATCTTGAATTAAATTCCTTCTGCCATACAAAGATTGGTCTTAGTGATGTCACCAATATAGTATATCCTATCTATGTGCTAGGAAAGTTGGATCTTTTAAACTTTAAAAGTTATCACTAACTTAGACTAGTCCAACTCTCTCAAAAGAAATGGAGAAAACAAAATAGTTGATTATATGTTTGTTATGTTGATCAAGATGGTGTTGTTATATCCAAAAAAAAAAAGAAAAACGTACTAGTAAAGGATAGAATTTTGCTTAAACAAAGGTTATTACCTATAGTTAAAAAAAAAGATATTTTGTTAACTTAGATACTCTTACGAGGGAAAATCAATTAGGTCTTAAATAGATAGTTTGTTCTTTACTTCTACGCCTTAAGCTTAATATCCTTATTTGAATTGTAGACACCCCCCTTCCTCTTTGTAGTTCTTTACATTAGATTATGGCATCATCCTAACAGCACACACTTAATCGCTTCCTCACATAATTGTAAATTGTAAATGTCAAATGTGCATCTCACCCTTTTTATTAAAAAATAGTAAAATTTTGCTTAAAAAATAGAAAATGATACAACTCTGACGTAGAATGAGGTTAACCCAAATAAAATTTCAGCAATATGGAAGTCCAAGACTCATGCACATAGCCCCTCACCCTAACTGCTATTACTTAAGCACTAATCTTATTTCTTAGTGATTATCTTCTAGGATTGCCAATTGTCATATCATTATTCTTTGAAGACATTCATCATTCAAGTATTCTTGATGATCGTGGATGCCGGCTAATATAGTTAGTAAAATCAATGAACTATGGTTCCTAATGACCTGAGTTCAATTCTCACTTCAATGACTGGGTAAAGGTAACCCCCTCTTTTTATTTAAATTAAAGTTACCAAGCTACAAATCACAATCTAGCCGTTTTTGCTCTTTCCAAGAGAGAAAAAAGCTACACTTTGATGGCCACCTCACATGTTGGTTTTTCATATTCTATGGGGCACAAACGGCTACATTGGGCCTTTGCTTATGTTTTTTTTTTTTTTTGTAAAAAATAGGAGGAGAGGGGTAGGGGCAGAACCCCACCAACGTAGCAGTCTTCACTGGGCTCCCCTTCCATCAGAAAATATTCAATACGGATCGCAAATTTTCGCGTACCCTCTTCAATCCATGAAAAACCTCACTGGGCCATCTACGTATGAGTACGTCATTCCAGCGCCACCTCAATACTGATGGAAGAAAAACATATCCATATAGAGTCATCCGGGCTAGGGGCATGTAGTCTCCTGATTTAATCAATGCCCGTACGTTTCGAACTTGGACAATTTAGATGGAATCTAAGCCTTCTTACCACCAGCCTACCATCTTGGTGGTTTTGCTTATGTTTACAAGGTGATGGTTGCCTCCTAACGCGACGACACCAACCACAAGCGCAAGCGGAGGGACCTTAGCCCATCTTCTATCTCGTTAAACACATGGCCGCCACGTCAGCTGCAACGATAATATACCTTTGGAATCGGTTAACAGCTCAATTAAAAATTTAAAACTACACCGACTCGCCCGTCTTTCAGGGAAACATCTCACCGTCTTCATTTTCTAACCTGTTCTGGCGGAACACCATAGCTGAACTTTAACCTATAAGTAGCGTCTCCCTCCGACGCCTCCGCCGATAAGAGCCTCACGCTTGCCAAATCCGCCCGCTTCGAACGAGCGAGCAATGGAGATGACGGTGGGCTTCCGCTCTCCTCTCAGCTTTCTCCCCCAAAACAACCCTAATTCCAGCCCTCGAGAAGCTCCTCCTTCGCTCCGCCTCGCTAAGGAGATCTTTGGCGGCAGTCCGTGCCTAGGTTTAGCCATCAAAGGTAGCAAGAACCCCGCCATCCGGTTGAGGTCCTCGCGTCGAACAGCTACCAGGTGCTCGGTTTCATCGACAACAGAAATCACCTCTGGTATTTTTCCAACCTTTAGAGGATCGTTGGGATTCTTGTTTGTCTAATTCTGTCTCCTGTGCTTCTTTCTTGTTCCCAATTTCTTTAGGTCAGTTCAAGAATCAATTATTAAAAAATAAAATAAAAAGATGATTAGAAGGGATTCTTAGATGGATAACTTAAACCTTTTCTTGAAGAATATTGGTTTGATTACGTTGTAACAATCATCAGTTATAGGCGTTTGTTGTGTTTGTCGCCATGAGTTTTCTTTCTTTATTTCTCCCAACTTCTTTGCAGGAAAATTATGGTGAATGGTTCAAGAATAATTTTTTTATGACAACAAAATGAATAGACTATTAGAAGTAATTCTTGGATGGAAAGACTGAATGCAGAGCGATATCTTAAGCGTCTTATTAAATATTTTTGTTTGTTTGTGTTGTTATCAGCTATATATTTTGTTACCAAGAGATATATTCTTGGAGAAGGTTTGCTTCATCCTCATCCCTGACAATCTTTTTCTTTCACCTCTCCAATTTCAAGCTCCCCTCTCACTCCCCGTGTTATGGAATTGGCCAGCGTGACTGAGCTACCTATAAAGTTCTTTGCTGATGCCAGCAGAGATGTCCCAATCTCAGAACTCACGCTCTGCTGCTAGAGTATGAGAGGACCACCATTCAAAGAAAAAGAGGAAACAAAAAGAAACAAAGAAAAAGTACTACCACTTTTTCACCTTTCCTCAATTAGTGATATTTAATTTGCACAACCTTCAAACTAGGGAACTGACTATTATTTCTTCAAAAAAGGTACCTAAACTGTTTGGACTTTGGTTCATTATGATTGATGGGGAAAAAAATATTCAGATTTTAGGTCATTGGTCTGTAGGTTTTCTGCAGTAGCAAAACCAAGTTAAATAGGAATAAGATTAGATGCTAAACTCTGTATATCACTCTATCGTGGTCACCCCCTCCAGAATACGAATTTGTCCTGCCATGTTGCTACATTTTTTTTCTTCTGGAACTCTATTCCCAGAACTTACATCAATGAATTTATCATGATTCATGTACTTGTATACTTGAATTTTTCTCTTCAATTGTTCCTCAAAGGATGTATCTCAAGCACTAAGCTTGCGCGCTTGTCCTTTACAAAGCTGAGAAATATTGTCACCCTGACATTTCTAGCATGAAGATCACACGACTTTGTTTGTTTATTCAGTTTCAGTTTGACCATTTGTTTTGTCATGCTGTACTATAATGCCTTTCCGTTTACATAAGTTCTTATCACAATGAAAAGTGGAGTCCAGTTGGCTTTGATTTATGTATAGTGGTGTGGAAAAGATGTTTTTTTGCAATAACTTGGATATTCTGTTCTATATACTGGGCAATTTGTAAGTGTAACCTATGTGATTTGTTGGTGCAGTAGGGAAAAAGAAGTTAATGACAAGAAGAGATGTACGGAACATAGCGATTGTTGCTCATGTAGATCATGGGAAAACAACTTTGGTGGATGCAATGTTGAAGCAAGCGAAGGTAGCATCAAAGTGTGCAACCACTAGTTGCATCTTCAGTTAACTTTGTCATTTGATGCTTATTGAACTTTTTGCATTGGGCCATCAAGATACATTTTGTTGTTTAAGGGTCTTTCTGCTTTCCCTTTAACTTTATGAGGATGATATCTGTTCCATTATTTGTAAATTTAGAAATAAACTATCATCATATTGATAAAATGAACTAACCTTCAATAGTATATGCAAAGAATTTGATCTTTTCATAACATGTATAGCCAAAAAATTGCTGGTGCCCAAAGGCATTGCAAACAACAATGCTTCATTACCTTCCAGAATTGGTGCAGGAAATGTGACAAAACCAACATGGTGTTTAATTAGTAAATTGACGCGCGTGCACACACCCTTGACTAGCCTGAACTGTCAACTCCATCAAATTCCTTCGATGTTGACTACTAAATCTTCTCCTTTTTCTTTTCCAGGTTTTTCGTGATAACCAAGTTGTACAAGAGAGGATAATGGATTCTAATGATCTGGAAAGAGAGAGGGGAATTACGATACTCAGCAAAAATACATCAATATCCTACAAGGGCACTAAGATAAATATCATCGATACTCCAGGTCATTCTGACTTTGGCGGGGAAGTGGAGCGCGTCCTCAACATGGTGGAAGGAGTTCTTCTAGTGGTACTAGATGCAAAGAATGACTTTCATGATTCTCAAACAGACAGAGTTTACTGGGTGGTAGCATCCCAGTTATACTTGTCTTTTGATGCTTCATTGCTATGGAATATTGACTTAATTTGTGTATTATTTATTTGACTTTAGGATGCTACTTATTGTAGTCAAGACTTCAGAATAAACAAGCAAAGCAACTGAAACAACTGGATATTCTTTCAAACTTTTCTTGGAACTTTCATTTTAGATTCAAACTCTTGCAACTTAAAAGATCATTTTCCAGTGTTGAGCATTTATGACAGCAATCTTTGTCATTAGAGTATGGTCATCCTAGGTGTTGAATAGTGGGTGGAATACGTTAATCTTGACTGCAGAAAGAATTTTCTTTGTTAGTTTAAAATAATCACTTTATATCCATGCATATACCAGATGAAGCCATCATATCAAGGTGATGCAGGACAATCCTAGGAAGCTAATAATTGATGCTACAAATGTAAGAAACCCTAACCCAAACTTATGAAAACTTAAATTCTATGGATGTAAATATCTGAAAGTGTGATATCTGTGCAACACTAAACAGCAATCTGAAATTAAAATTAAGAAACTATCAGGTTTAGGACTCAAAATTACAACCTATTATAATGTAAAGAAGATGCTTGATATAGATGCCTAATGCCACTTGCTGAAATCAGATTCAGACAATAGCTTTTCATGAATAAAGCATATGATCTTGCAGCAAAAATGTCCAAAGTTACCGGAATTCTTTGGAGGATGCAAAGCCATGGATCTTTGTTCGCCTAGGTGAATACGCTGCAATTGTCATCCAGATCCAGTCCTTTCCTTTCCTGCTTGTAAATCATGTACAACAGCCCAAGATCCGAGACCTTTTCAGTTATAGTAGGAATTGATGCACTCCAAGGACTAGGTTTAGGATTTTCTGATTTACTGCAAGACTTTCTAAAAAGAAAGAGGGCTGACAGGTCTGCTGAAGTTGCAGATCTTATTGGACTCACATGGGTCAGATTTTAGATATATCAAGGCCCAAAGTAGGTGTTGATTGATGGGTGACTGGGTGTAGAGTGACTGCTATGAGAGACACTAACAAGGATAGAGGGATGTTTCCATGCCTCACACGTAGAGAAAAAAGAAAGAGAACTTTGATTTCATTGATGAAAAATTCTGCATACAATGCTCATGAAAATCCTTAAAGTAAAGAAGCCTTAACAAGGTATGGTACTGTAGCATTACTTTCACCCTACAGTACCATGAACAGTAACCCGCCCCTTATTTAATTTCTAAAATTCCCTCTTGACTCTAATAAAACATTTGACTAAACTAGTCACTTTCATTCAGTCTTTTTAAAACTGTACTAAACAAAACATGGATAAAATATAAATAAGATAAAAAAAACAAATGACACTAAGATGCAAAACTTGACAAAAACTCCAATAATGCTTGATGATATTCATGATGGTGCCAATTCATCCAAGTTAATCCAAAGGCTTGGATGTTTCTTTGCGCGCTTTTTGGAGACTCAAAATCCATCATGATCCCCATCGCAAGGGCATTGGCACATTGAGTATATTGTGCTTTCATTGCTTCGTGAAAATGCTTTTGATGGTTATCAAATTCGGGCATGCTTAATTTCAATGTTTACCACATTTTGGCACTTTGATTTCTGATTTGTTATGTCAGTTGACATCTGGAGTGATGCTCTTTTTGTAGGTAGATTCTGTGGAGGGACCAATGCCACAGACGAGATTTGTTCTAAAGAAAGCCTTAGAATATGGTCATGCTGTTGTTGTTGTTGTGAATAAGATTGACAGACCTTCAGCTCGTCCAGATTTTGTGATCAATTCCACATTCGAACTTTTTATCGAATTAAATGCAACAGATGAACAGGTAAAGCTGCCAATTTATCCTTCAATTGATGCCTTCTTTAGCTTTTAGAGTGTAAAATGGAAAATCATAATAGAGTATTTGCTTTATAGTCGAGACATCTTAACTATTTTCTTGATGCATGCAGTGTGATTTCCAAGTGATTTATGCAAGTGGCATCAAAGGGAAGGCAGGACTTTCTCCAGACAATCTGGCGGATGATCTTGGACCTCTTTTTGAGGCTATTCTTAGATGCATACCAGAGCCCAGTATTAATAAAGACGGTGCATTGCAGATGCTTGTCAGTGGTTGTTATTTATTTATTTACATGAACTTGTTTGTTGAATGTTTTTCTTGGGTTTAATCATCTTTTGATTCTCGTTGTTTTTGTTCAGGCATAATAGCATTTTGGTTGTTCTGAACGGTCATTTTCGTGAGTTTCTTTAGTTGACGGAATTTTGTTTTACTTTTGCGCCATGTTGATGCCACATACTGGAAATTTTCTTTTCAAAATATTTCTGGCATGAATACTATGGTGTATTTATTATTTTCTAAATTTATTATTAGTGACAAGTGGTCTCACTACAGGTGCAGAAATACTTGTCTACCTTGATTTTATTTGAAATGGTTTTAACCTAGCCGTCTAAGGCCAGCATTGAGTTGTCCAAATTTTGAATAAAGAGGCAGTAACATCAGGATTTCTTTTGAGATTGAATTTCGTTTTCAATTTTTTTTTAAAAAAAAACTATAGTTGAATTTTAGATGTGTGCAACATACAACCTTCGTTTCATTTTTTTTTCTGAGGGAAAGGGAGGGAGACGTACATTGAGGTTTGGTTATCCATCTCCTATTACTCGGGGAGGGGATACATGATTCAAAACTCTAATGCGGAACCTCCCATTGTTTGGTGGATGGGTGTGACCACTAGTTGTTGCCAAATTCACTTCTGTAATGTATGGCTTTTGAATCTATTTTATCATTATTACATGACTTGTCTGGTAGCTTGACAAGCAAAAGATTATTTGAGCGTTAAATACAGCAAAGAATAAAAACTTGACCGAGTTTTTGCAATTGTTCAAACTTATGATAAAGGGATATATTGGTCTTTTTATTATTCCTTTTGTTTTAGATGGTAGACATGTTTATGAGTCATTGGCTTAGATTCCTTTAGGAGTTACATCATTTTGGTTGTTCTGAACAGTCATTTTCATGAGTTTCTTTAGTTGACAGAATTTTGTTTTACTTTTGCGCCATGTTGATGCCACATACTGGAAATTTTCTTTTTAAAAATATTTCTGGCATGAATACTATGATGTATTTATTATTTTCTAAATTTATTATTAGTGACAAGTGCTCTCATACAGGTGCAGAAATTCTTGTCTACCTTGATTTTATTTGAAATGGTTTTAACCTAGCCGTCTAAGGCCAGCATGGAGTTGTCCAAATTTTGAATAAAGAGGCAGTAGCATCAGGATTTCTTTTGAGATTGAATTTCGTTTTCAATTTTTTTTATAAAGAAACTGAATATAGTTTCATTTTAGATGTGTGCAGCATACAACCTTCGTTTCTTTTTTTTTCGAGGGAAAGGGAGGGAGACGTACATTATGGTTTGGTTATCCATTTCCTATTACTCGGGGAGGGGATACATGATTCAAAACTCTAATGCGGAACCTCCCATTGTTTGGTGGATGGGTATGACCGCTAGTTGTTGTCAAATTCACTTTTGTAATGTATGACTTTTGAATCTATTTTATCATTATTACATGACTTGTCTGGTAGCTTGACAAGCAAAAGATTATATGAGTGTTAAATACAGCAAAGAATAAAAACTTGACCAAGTTTTTGCAATTGTTCAAACTTATGATAAGGGGATATATTGGTCTTCTTATTGTTCCTTTTGTTTCAGATGGTAGCCATGTTTATAAGTCATTGGCTTAGATTGCTTTAGGAGTTACATCATTTTGTAAAACCCTGTAAGAAACAATATCGATAGTTTGATCTCTTTGTTGCTATTCGTCATTTGTATGGTTAAGCTTATACATTTCATGACAAGCTTGAGAAATGACATCTTTTATTAGCTTAGGAGTGCTTGCAATTGTAATGGTCTGGAAGAACACCATTCACAGTCATTTGACAGAAAGTATTAGTGAATGGATTTTATTTTGGTTTTCTATTCATGTCTCTGCTCATAGATCCAGAAGTATTTGTTAATTTTTCACTTCTACAAACTACAGGTAACAAATATTGAATATGATGAGCATAAAGGGAGAATAGCAATTGGACGATTGCATGCTGGAATGTTGCAGCGAGGAGTGGAAGTGAAGGTGAAGATATTTCAATTGTTTTATCTGATTATTCAGAACCATATTCCAGACAAGCTATAATCATCTAATAGTTATGTGAAATTGATATTTGTTACAATTAAAGCATGACTGCCACCTTAGAGGAACTGTGGTGCCAATGTTTGATATGCCAGTATGGACACACCTTGAATATGGCCCTCTATGTCTTAGATACATTTTGTATGCATCTGCCTATCGTACAAAAGCTGTTTTGTTACTTGACATGGAATGGATATGGGCTTGATATGGACTAAACATAAAAAAGACCATTACCTAGTTATGATCCAGGCAATCCGGAGTTCTGGGGGGTGGACTGGGAACAGAACTAACCTTTGTCATTTTTTTGCACGAAGTGGCTACCCCAGGATTTGAATTTGCGCCACTATGCTTGTCAACCTAAGCCTTTACCATTGCACCAAGCAATGCCCCTTGCTATATCTGGACTAGACATGATTTGGATAAATTTTTTCATAGTTCTTCTTCCATCTTATTATATCCTATTCTGAACTTTCTAGTGTGAAAGATGGCTTCTTTTTGATAGGTGATTAAAAATTATTACAAGGTTACAATCACGGAATTTTTGGGTTTGTTCCTAAATAGTTTTGGTAGATAGGTTCAGTCTAGCACAACTTAAAGCAACAATTTTCTAATGCAGATCTTGAGGTAAGGTGATTTCTTTGATGTACATATGGACTATGGTTTGCATGAGACCATTTCTTGCCCTTGCACTCGAGTAAGTGTGCATGAGATAATCATTTGTTGTAGTATTACTATGGTAGTTGCCAAACATAGAAGTTCATCCGCTTCTCAATCCTCCGACTCAAACCAAGATGGTTAGCACATTGCATGACCGAAGGTTCAAGAAAAGTCAAGTCGAATTCTGTGGGATGGTTGACGTGACTCCCCAGGATGCGCTTCTCGCGGAACGTCCTATTGGAGGACAAAAATGGTGGTTCAATTCGATGTTGTCTAACGATAAGTTAGCCTTCTTTGAATGTCCCGCTGATTGACTACTACATCCGATGATTGGATACTTATATATACAGCTGAGTGATTATCATCAAGCACTTCTGTTAAATCCTATAGCACTTACAGGGCATCACTTAAAGACATGCTATATGGAAGTAGGAATAAATGCAAGTTACTTGATGGTGATTGTTTTAAGTGTTCTTGGTATTAATTTTTATAAAATTTTCCTTTATACAACTTTCTTTTGCAGGTATGCACATCAGATGAAACATGTAGACTCGCAAAAATTAGTGAACTTTTTGTGTACGAAAACTTCACCAGAGTTCCGGCTGAAAATGTGGAGGCTGGTGATATCTGTGCTGTTTGCGGTATTAGTGACATAATGGTTAGCATCTTTAGATTTGCCTTTCTTCAATTAAATGCAAGTATTGTTTTAAGAGTCACATATGGAATTTTCAAGCTGGGAACTAAATTTCTTGATGAGAAGTACTTTGTTTTATTTGTCTTCATCTGCAGATTGGGGAGACTATAGCTGATAAAAATTCTGGGAAGGCATTACCTGCCATTAAAGTGGAAGAGCCAACAGTGAGAATGTCATTCTCTATCAATACTTCACCTTTTGTTGGTCGAGAGGTGTGGCTCTTCACTGGGAAATCTTGAATGTAATTAGTATAACATTTAAAACACGTGCACAGATACAAATAGTTGATAAAAGACAGTTGTTATATATATCTTGCAAATGCAAAATATTTGGCATGGTTATATGATCAGTTTTGTCAGTAATGATTTGGATGCTCCTTATATGAGTATCATGCCTTCTTGTTGACTAAATGTTCTATATTTGCCCAAAATGGAGACTCGATGCAGGGGTAGATTTGGGTGCAGTAGCTGGAAGAGTGATCCTGAAGGTTAATAAGAAAAGGAACAACTTTAGAAGTATTTGCGTAAAATGACATACTATATAAGTTAAGGAATGGCATTTAAAAACTAGTTCAATTATTAACAATATTTGAACAAATATTATCTGAATTGATTGCATTCAGTAATGTTGGCAGTAGTTAATAGTACCACTAGAAAGTTCATGAGGGTTAGGAATTGTAGTTGAAACCAGTTCATAACTGGTGTGGCATCTAGGCGAGGAGGTTAGATGGAATAATAATTGTGTAAATATCTCTTGAAAGAGAGAAGCTCATAGGTTAAGACATGGATAAGAAGTATCCACAAAGTGTCAATGCCAATATTCAAGTGCGAAGTATTTGTCCTGGATATGTCAAATTTGTAGAAGTGAGTGTTAAGATTTTAATTTAACCTATTGTGGCAAGTCGAAGTATTTTATAGGAATGTGAATTACTAGAAAAGCTACCTATAAAGCTCTCAAGTATAATCTATATCTGCATTTCTGGTCTATTGACTGAACCATCTGATCTGCGTTGCGAATTCATCCAAAATTGACCTGTTTCAACTAACATTACAAGTGACTTGTGGTGAAAAAAGTGACTTCCTCCTGCGACTAAAGGAAGCCTTGATAACATTGCTGCTTAATCTTTCCCATTTTAATGAATCCCCTCAGCTGCATTCACTGGCTTCCGGTGATGCTGTGGTCTTGCTTGAGCTTCTGGAGAGATGGCTCTAGATGATCAACAAGGCTTACAGATGTCCGTTTTGTAATTGTAGCCTCTTGAACAACAAGGCTTACAGATGTAAATCTTGCCCCAATATGAGTTCATTTTCTTTCCAAGTACCTTTCTATCTCCTGTTGTCACCTTATCAGTTAGCAAGGAGTGAGCATTATTGCAGGAAGCCCAATTAACAGAATGTTACTCTTTTTCCACAGTGCTTTATCTCTAGCTCTAGCTCCTGCTTGTTGCATATTCTGATCAGATGATGCTAGGAGCACACAGATTTCTCTATGCCCAAGAGTAAAAGGTTTCAAGTAGTCATGATGAGGCAGTAAATCCATGAGGTCCAATAATGATATATGAATGAATAAGCCTATGGGTCTTGTATGTTGCCACTGGCTGTGGCGAACACTTGGGATGAAGCAGCCTTCGGTTGGTTTACTCTTGTGATAGGAATAACCACTTGATCAGATAATTAGAACCCTTGTAAGCACATTGTTTAACCAGTTGGTGAATGTTATGTGTCTTATCATCTCTGTTTCCTTTGACATGTTGTCTCGAGATGCATTTGACCTTCGAAGTATGATAACATTTTGCACTTGTCAACAAAGACCAATCATTTTTTTCTCACTAGAACTCTGCAGTCTATGCATTTTATAAGATTGGCAGCTAGTTAGGCCGTCATGCTTATCCCCTTGCACTTGATTGAACCATCAGTCACATGTGTGGCATGTTGACCTATTCCTTATCTCTCTACATGATCATTTTCCTTTAATAGTCGATACGCTTCATCAAAATTTTGGTGGCACATGCAGCCCACTTGTTGCTTTCTTCTCTCGCCACTAGCTCAGCCATACATGCTGGAGCAGGTCAATAACTGCATGCATGAGACATATGCCCATGTATTGCATGTGCAACTTTTGAATGCTGCAATTTGTATATTACTGTCTACATGTCCGGTTTTCAAGTTTGGGATTGGCTGATGTTCGGATAAGGAAGTTATTCTTGTGCATACATTAGTTGCATTCATGAGTTGCTTTGTTTCCTTGGACCAAAATTTCCTTCTGGCATGTCCATGTGTGTTTCCCATGGGTGTAACTGCAGTGTAAGTGCTATTTTGTTTCTCAAGTATCTTGCATTACTTGTCAAATAACTGGTGATGTTTTGTTTCACTTTTCTCAGGGGAAATATGTAACAAGCCGAAATCTTCGAGATAGGCTCTACCGTGAGCTCGAGAGAAATTTGGCTATGAGAGTAGAAGATGGTGAAACATCTGACACATTTATTGTTAGTGGGAGGGGCACGCTGCATATTACCATCTTGATTGAAAATATGTAAGAGCATAGATGTGTAATTTACAAGTTCCTTTTGAACATGTAATGGCTCGCATGTTATGACTCGCTCTACATAAATCTGTCCAGGCGAAGAGAGGCATATGAGTTTATGGTGGGGCCACCTAAGGTCATAAATAAAAGGGTAGATGATAAATTGCTGGAACCTTTTGAGGTAAACTTTCCTTTAGAATGGTCAAAAAAGCCAAAATCCAACTTGCTAAGTTACATGCACTATGTGCCTTCCAACAAGTTATTAAAACTTCATTACAATTTGTGATACCCATATTCTGTGTTGTATTCAGATTGCTACTGTGGAGGTGCCAGAGGTATACATGGGACCTGTAGTGGAACTTCTAGGAAAAAGGCGTGGGCTAATGTTTGATATGCAAGGAGTTGGGTTTGTATCCAACCTTCATCTAGTTTTTTTCTAAAATGCCATCTTGGTAGATTTTCCAAATCCTTGCTGTCTGTGTTACTGATAATGGTTCCATGCATTTATTCGCTCAAACAACTTATTTCTCTTATATGTTGTATTATATGTGTTGTATTTAATAATTTTAATTACTAACGTTTGTTTCAAAATTTTCTATTATTCTTGCTATTACAAAATTCGTAGTCAATTAAAAATTATGATTTAATTATTTTTCATAAAAATATTTGCTTGTTGAATCAAAGTAAGATCTAATTAAAAAAATAATGAACTGAAAATATCTATTATAGATTTTTTTTGAGTGCGCAATATCAGTTTATGATTAGTGGAAAATATGTGATGGCTTAGGAGACAATAATGTACTAACTAGTAACTCTCTTTTGGTTTTCAGATTGACCTTCATAGAGGTTTATTTTGATATGCAGAGAATTGTTTCCTTGACTTCTACTCGAATTTTGTTAAAGGGTTTAACATTACATGTTGGCGTTGTACCTTATTTTTCTATAAATCCTAGAAACCAGTGGATTCCAATAGATTTATAAGAAGTAAACTGAAATTTAACTTATTATGTGAATCTACCTTCTGTTCGATTAATTTTAATCTTTTGTTAAGATTTGTGTTCCAAAATTTTGTTCGTTATCCATTCTCTACCTTCAGGAGTTATCCTTACAGTCCTTTGCTTTCATTAGGTCGGAGGGAACATCATTGCTTAAATACAAGATTCCCACACGTGGCCTTCTTGGACTGAGAAATGCAGTCCTAACTGCTTCTCGGGGCACAGCAGTTCTCAACACGATATTTGATAGCTATGGACCGTGGGCTGGTGATATCAGCACACGTGATCAGGGGTCCTTGGTAAACACTACTATCTGATAATAGGTTGCATTCTTTTTGTACATTAATTATTAAATTGCTGAAAGATGATGTGCTTTTTAAAAAAAATCAATATCTGAGCAAGTGAAAATTAAATTTCAGGTTGCTTTTGAAAATGGAACTACCACTTCATATGCTCTTTTTAGTGCACAAGAAAGGGGCCAAATGTTTGTTGGTCCTGGTGCGGAAGTATATAAAGGTCAGATAGTAGGTATCCATCAACGACCTGGTGATTTATCCCTTAATGTGTGCAAAAAGAAGGCTGCAACAAATGTGCGGTCCAACAAGGAACAGACAGGTAGGCCAACATTTTCACCTTACAACTCAGAAACTTCTTTGTAAATTCTGGTGCTTGTAGACATGCCAAACTTGTGCATACCTTAACCTTTATCTGCATGTATTATTGTTTTCGCTGGTTTCCTCTTAACCCAGCTTTTACGGGGAATAAGTGATGCCTATCAAGTAACAGCATGATCTCACCAGGAATAACTGACCTTCTATATTCTTCTCCACAGTCACATGTTTAGGTTCACATGGATTCTTTGATGCACAAGACAATACTTAGAAGGGGAGCTATTGTAAAATTATCATTTATTACACAAGTTTTCTATGGTGATCATAGAATCATTTTGGAGTTACTATATGAGACCTGGGAAATGAAATTTAATGACCTGTCCCTATTTGTTTCTTTAACTATAGTAAGGTCAAATTTTTGTATTTCCATATAGTGAACATAACCATTCAATAATCATCATATGTAACATGGGGAAATGAAATTGACAGATCCCTTTGTAAAATATTAATTATATAGTGGTCCAAATTTTATATTTCCATGTAATGACCATGGATCCCTTCCAAGGTCTATATATGAAATAAGGGAACCATTCTGTGATCACTATGTGAAACAAAAAAAAAAAAAATTTAGTGCAGGTCCTTTTGGAGTTCATTGTTGATGTTAAGGCCCAAATTTCATATTTTCGTACAATGATCGCCTAACCATTTTATAGTCACTCTGAAGTATGGAGATGAAATTTAATAATAAGTCATTCTATAGTTCTATGATTATCATACGGCCCAAATTTCATGTTTCCATATAGTGAGCACAGAACCATTCTGTATTTCATTTTTTGTATGAGGGCCAAATTTTATGTTCCCGTGTGGTGACCAAAAAGTCATCTGCAGTCACTATATGGAATAGAAGAATAACTAAATGCAAGTCCTTTGCAAGTTCTTTGTTTATAATTAGATCCACTATGTTATGAGAATGGCTTACTCTATCGGTTTGGCTGTTGAATGTTATTTAGGACAGCAGGCAAAATTCTCTGTTGATTTTTCCAATTAGATCCTTAACAACACAAGGATTTTATGGTACTGGTCATGTAGTTTTATGTACATGACTCATAAATTATGACTACATGTATGCATATTAAAATATTAATATCACTATAAAATGTTTATGGGCATATGCACATGTTGAAGGGAAAATAGAAACAAAAATTATAATTGATCATAACTTAAGTGGGAGCTAAGTAGCTAACCACTTACAAGGCTGCTAAAATTATTTTAATCCAGTGAAATAGGGCCAAAAGCATATAGTCGATGGCGATACAATAGAAGACCTACCTAAGAACCATTTTACACTTGGAGATATGTAAACTTTTAATGAACTTTACTCTCCAGCACTGTTCAGATACTGGAGCATATATATTTAACATTGGCTAGCTTGAAACACGTAATAGATTGGTCTCGAGGATGTCCAAGATACTTGATAAAAGTAACGGCTAGTTGATTCTTGGACCTTACAAGGGTAGCCAACTTTATCTTCTAATTTCTGGCAAATTAGGTGAAAGCCACCTTTTATGTGTTGTGTTTGCTCATGAAAAATGCTGTGTTCACTATTCAGCTTCTGCATTAAACTTGGAAACACCTTGTCCCTTTCTTTTTCACATTACTAGAAATCCTTTAGTGAAGTTACAATACCCGCTAGTAAACCTTTTGTTACAAAAATTTAGAGCAATCTGCATATGCAAACCTCCAATGTGAGGCTTTTTAATGATTTACACCTTTTCTTCAAGCTCCTTTTCTAATATCAATGTTGGGACAAGGCTTGATGTTGTCAGAATACAAACTATTGCTTCCCAATTTAAAGTTCAGGGAGAATGCATAAATGATTCAGTAAGCTCTTGATAGTGGTTTGGCCTAATACTAGCTAAATAAAAGAAATTGCTATTCATATATTTCACAGTACTTGACTACAAGTTTGTATTTGGCCTAATCATAAATGGATCATTTGCTGACCAACCTCCATTATGCCCCTAGGTCATCTAAATAGATCATTTGGACCCTTTGATGTCAATGTGCTCTCAATATTCTAGAACAGAACTATACCACATTCTTATTTTGAGATAGCTTGACACTCTTCCTGGATATAGCCGAGGTTTAAAGTACATACCTTACTGGTACGGTCAAGGTTCGCTGTACCGGTCGGTACCGGTCGGTACCGAGCGTACCGTACCCGTACCGATGGGTACCGGTATCGGTACACCAATGTCGGTACGGTCGGTACCGAGCGTACGGTACCGTACCGACACTCGGTACGCCTATACTAATGCGGCACCGGTACGGGGTTCGGTACCGGTACGGCGAACGTTGGGTACGGTACTGTATTGTACTGACAGATGACACACTTCTCGGTGCCAGGACAACAAAATGGAGGTTAAAACTGTATCTCTGTACAATATTGGTACAAGGTGCATACTAGTGTCGGTACCTTAACGGTATGATTCTGAATGGACGTGATGGACCAGTATGCACCAGGATTTCAAGCCTTGTCATAGCCACTGCAAAGCCCAATATACATGTGAAGTGTTCTAAATTTGTGGTGCATGAAGTTCTTATAGATCTGCGTCTCTGAACTTTGCATTCCTGCTTCATAATTTGCAGTAATTGCAATATTCTCCATAGGCACCCTCTTGGAAATGTGATCAGGACATTGCTTTTGGAAATTCAACTTGGAAATCACCCTCAACCAGCCAAACTCCAACAATTAACTGAATTTCTTGGTTTGTTACCCTGTGCTTTGACTGTCTAACAAATTTGCTTTTATTAATGTTTTGATCAAATTGGTGGTTCATTGAGCAATTGATTCTCTACAAGGGATCCTCAAACTATCTAAACTTCGTTTGTTGGCCTGCTTTGGAGCCTGTTATCATGAATGATGGGATACTGGATATCATTCTGCAAATATTATAATCAACATGGAAGAGGCTGGCCACAGTATTCATTCATATGCTTAATATATCAAATATCAACTTAAATATGTTCTCCAGCCACAAACATTAAATATGATGCTTAAAACTATATATTTTATTGCATATTTTTATTTATTGTCATGCACCAGAACTCATGGTAGACCAGTCTACTATGCTAAAATTGTGCTAAATTGATCTCTCTTTTTTTAATCTTTATGCAGTGGTCCTTGATACACCCTTAAGTTACAGTTTGGATGACTGCATCGAATACATTCAAGAAGATGAATTGGTAGAGATCACTCCTTCAAGTATCCGAATGTGCAAAAATCCAAAGTTTGCAAAGAGAAAGTGAAGTTTTGTCTGATAGTTTGTGCTGCTCTGCTATGTACTTCTGCACATTTGGTTTGACACCAATTCCTTCTGCGGCACTATTTATATCCTAATTTAATCTCTGCTGAGATTCTATATAAACGTCCTCCTCTACAGCCCACTGTAACATCATAGCAACATGCACAGGTGCCTTACCTTAAATCTACCATAACTTACAGCTTCACTGTAATAAGGTTGGTGCCTTGTTGTCAAGGTGTATATATAATTATTAAGAACCTCAGAACGATGCTCTGATTTGGGGGCTCTTAATTATGTTAAATGCTCTATGTTAGGGTTTTTCCCCTCTCTCTCTCTCTCTCTCTCTCTCTCTCTCTCTCTTTGTTTGTCTTTCAATGATCATATTTGTGATACAAATCAAACAATGAGAAAGCACCTCTGAATCCTTTGATATCATTTTTTAACCAAGTAATGATTACATCTTGAAGCAAGCATTGGCTATTGGTAGAAGAACAGAAGATGCTGATAAACTAATTATGATCATCGACTGGGAATTTGTATAAAGATGGGCATTTGCGTCAATTTCCGTCATCAAATTATTTTTCATTAGGACACTCAGAGAAAATTAATCATGAGTTTGAAAAATTGTACGGGAAGTAGAAATTTTCATTTCCATATTTTTTTGTTAGCAGTATGGCATCACTTTTTTGGGGTAAGCAGTTTAAATGATGTTGATCCACTGGAATAATGTCCAGGGTATTGGGTGAAGATTTAAGACTCCATGTTCCTTGTTGGCTGCAAACGACTGATATAACCAAAGATGCCTGCCAGCATCTGACTTCCCTAGGAATTATAAATAATCTGCCCAAACTAAATACTTGTATCTTTTCCTAGCAATGCTTATAGGAGGCAGAGTATGAGAAAGCCAGAGAAGGTGTTGTTTGTGAAGTAGGAGCTCAGCTCAGGAGGAGGAGCCTGACTACCAAACAGAGAGGTGTGACTATCGGAACGATCCTCGGTTCACAATACTAATTGTGTAAATGAAATGAAAAATAACAATCATCTAAACCAATAAAATAATTTTATAGCTATTCTGATTAGGTATTTTTTGTTGCTTATACTTTCACAGAAAGAGAGCAAAATCGCAATAAAGAGAAAATTCTTGTGCATTGTTGGATGGGCGAACAAACATGAATTTTGGTGATATTTAGAAGGAAAAAGTATGCTAGCTGAAAGATACAGGCACCCTCTTTCAGATACATGATACTTAATCAGTAAGCATCACATAGTACATACGGCTAATAAAAACTTCTATTTCTCATCAGTCATCATAGCTAACCTGCCTCAATTTCGATCCAGGTTGGTCCCATTTAATGGCTCAAAAAAGAATTCACTTGGTATCTGTTGAATCCATCAACTCATTTGACTAATGATATGCGGATAGAAAAAAGCACTGAAATGCAAAATATCTTAAGACTTCGCTTGGATGGTATTATTTCTTGCCACTGGATGGATGAAACGATGGACGTTCCATTCCAAAAGATTACTTCCAGTCGATAAAGATCTGGTTCCAGCCTTCGACTCAGTCCACCTCGTCCCTCCTTCATATCTTGGAAAGACACTAACAGTTAATTAGATTTCACCCGTTATCCACTCAGAGGTGTCGGCCAGCAGCGCCTGCAGCGCCAGCGCCGCCAGCTATGAACTGCTGCGAAGCGTAATCGATGCTGCTTCCACGATGCTGACAAACATCTTCTTCCACTCCAAACCCGCAGCCTTGTCATCACGTTTAGATGCCAATGTCGGCCGCCGTAAGCACACCACAAGGCTCGGTCTCTCATGGAGAACGAGCAGAAGAAGGTTTTCTCCTCCTCCGAGTGGTGCCGCAGAGAAAGAAGAAAGCCAGTTCGAAATCGACCGGGAGAAGGCTCGGGAAGCGCTTCAGAAGCTCGACCAGCAGCTACAGACACTCTCTCAGGGGGAATCCCTTCCGAAGAAGCGGCCCTCCTCCTCTTCCCTCTCCGGTATTCATTTTATTTTAACTTCTCTTTCTCTGTTTCATAATTACATCCTCCGTTTCTTACCTTATGAAATTAACAAAGTCAGTCTTCATGACGCTGAATTCTTGAAGTTTAATTCCTTATTACTTGTCTTGGCTGGTTGGGTATTTAATGAAGGGTAATTTTCTATTTTGCTCCCTCTTTTTTTAAAATTTTCTGGGATTTTTTTTTCTTTTGCTACATATAGTCCATCCATATGATTTTTAGTAGTGCTCATGCCGTAATCCTTGTATAGTACAGAGAGGGGAAGGTTTGTTAGTTTGGACATTGGATTGGATGATTTAAATTGTAAGGCTGAAATTTATCGGAAAAGAGGGAAGGAAGAATATGAGCAAGACATAAACCCAGAGTTACACTCTGTACTCAAATTCCTTGAGAACTATATTTTTTTTCCCAAACAAAAAGTATAAAATTTTGCAATCTTAATGGTATAAAAAGAAAACTAACAATGATTTTGATGATGATATTATGATATTAGGGATATAGAATTTGATATTATATGGTTCATATATATATTATATTATTTTATGATTTTATATCATTATTGTTACTTCAGGGATGGCCCTAAATAGGAAATTGTGGCAAATGAGGAGTCATAAGACTGACCACAAGTAGTTGGACATGCTTGATGGCTATGGTTATGGTTTCATCATTGTCATGGTTACTGCTACTATTATCATTGTTTGATGTTTGTTATATATAAAATATGGAATACAAAAGTTTGCATTATCTAAAAGGTAGATAGAAAGTACAACTCAGGCATCTAAGTAAAACATTTCTTGGTTTATCATGTGGTACAAAGCATTGTGAGTAAATTTCAAGAAACTCAGTGTTAATTGATGATGATTAGTGGGAAGTCATGGAATTGTCAATAACTGGGGGCTGCCTTTATTTGCATGCAACTTGGAACAAATTCTAGCCAGCTTGATCATATATTCTATAGAACCAGAAACCCAAGAAAGCATTGTATGAGTTAATGATGGCTTAAAGTTTCTACTTATCGATAAATTTAAATATTGGACAAGGTATAAGATAAGATGATGATGATAGGTAAACTGACGACTTATATTTGGAAAGAAGTGCGTTCCTATTTGTTTGGAGTTGCTTTACTTGGACAAAATGAAGATCTATAAGAAGAAACCATGCAAGCCTATCTAGGTTTCCACAATTGTTTAGAGTTCTTATTAGCTTTCATGATCCTGAATGACAATGAGAGCGAGGGAAAAAGAAGATAGATAGATAGATAGATAGATAGATAGATAGATATAGAGAGAGAGAGAGAGGAAGGAGTGGCAAAGTGGAGTTTCTCTTGTGTATTTCGATATTATGGGGATGCATGGAGTACCCTGTGATAATCTGAAGTATCCTAACATACATTAAATGCCCAGGTCCGAGGCTTTTAATTGAAAAGAAGAAAAAAACTGAAAAAAAAACCTATTTTATTCATTGTTTTACATTAATTCATCTAAACTTAGGGACTTTGTGCATATCTATTTGTTGGGCGGGTAAAATCTGGAAAATCGACAGTATTGTGTGCACTTAACACCCAAGCGGCCATGTCTCTGTGGAATTACATAATCTTACAAGATCAAAGCACCAAATAGTGGATCCATCTTTTTTTTTCACAAAATAAGCAGAATAACAAAACAAAACAAAATGGATATGTGCCAAAACCTGTGCAATAGAGGAGGTTCACCAGTCTCTGTAGTTGTCAGGTCGAAGCCAAGTAAGCACTGAAAGTGAGGCAGATCTTGAATTAAATTAGTTGATCTATTTCAGTAATGTGATTCCTCCAAACTATGCTAGTCCTAGTCCACCCAAATATTAGAAATCTCTTTTTTCGGTTGGCCATATCATTACCAAGCTTCTTCATTGTGGATCCTCATTTTCTTGTCAAGAGCATACTTTCCCATACTAGCTCTTCTGGCCTCGATTCTTCACTGCCGTTCCTATAAGTAGGACATTTGTTTATTGATAACCTTTGAACTTGACATTCAACCACCAAGTTTTTATCGCCTACTTTTTAAATTCTCCAATGGCCTCGTTGATCTTATTTCTAATGCCTGATACATCATTTTTCTGGTACATATATATTTTTCTGCTTTCCCTCTAATTGTTAGTCTGCCATTTTCTTCTTCCTCCTATCATCCACATTCACCACTACTAGTGCTGAACTTTCTCGGGCAGTGCATTTGCAGTCTCTGCACATCATTCTTTCTGTACATATCCAATAAAACCAATGAAAATTTTCTAATAAATTTTAAGATCATTTCTTTTCCTTTCCCATTGGTTATACTGAGCCCTGTGGTTTCACTGAGCAATAGATAGCGGAATTGAACAAGCTCTTCTACATGAGATTTATGTTCTCGTTGTGCTGCTCACCTTATAAAACATGCATCATCTAAAATGTCCCTAGCGTGGCCCCAGCCAATTTTGCCACCTGATAATGCCTTTTGATCAGATCGGCACATCAGGAGTGAACCTTGGAGTGAAAAGGAGGGGGCTGACCACACCTTTTTTTCTTCTCCCATCAAAAAAAAAATATTCTTGCAGTAACAATACATATGGCCTAGCAAATTCAGAATAGCAGGAAATTAGGTAGGTAACTGGTTCGTTTATTAAAATAAAAATATTTCTTTGCTCATCTTAAGATATACTGCCATCTTGCCAAATAAATTCAAAATCCTGTCTTCTAGTGTATTTTGTTCACCTTTGCTGCCAGTTTACCTAATATTATGCAATTTCAATGTATGAAATAGCAGATCTTAATCTGGAAAGAGATCGAATGACCGGCATGAGGATTGATGAAATGCCTGAAATTTCTGGATCATACCTTTCATATATTGCGGTTGCGCTTGTCATACTTACCATATTCAACAATATAATTTTCAATGCATTCATAAAACCATCGGTTGACGGCAATGAGCAAGCTTCAAAAATTGAAAGAGTGCCTCTAAGAGAACCAGCAGAGCAGCTAATGCCACAGTTGACACAATGAGGTGAGCCACATTAGCCTCTAGCCAGAACTAATGTGGAGTGTTTCTGATTCTGTAAGAATTTTGACTTACTAGTCTGTCATGAAATCAAGCCAAAAGTTTTCATCTATTTCAGTGGATCTACATTTAAGTCCTTGTTGAGGAATGTGCAGTCTATCAAAAATATTCAACTGATTTTTGAATGAACAAAACCTGAAAGAATATGGTTCTGAAATTGCTGTTTGAGACATTGCTTTGCAATAATGTTAAGCTGATATTTGCATTATTTTTCCAGAAGGGACGTATCAAGCTCCATCAATCTATAATGCTAATGCTGCTTGTTATATCTCCTTTAAAACAGATTAAAATCTACCATGTATCATATTTAAGGCTAAGTAACCAAACTCTTTGATTTGGTTTGCGCACATATAATGGTTCAAAATTGTGTATGTATTTTATGCAAAAGAGCATCTAATGGACCTGTCAAGACCTCAAGATGGCTATTATTCAAACCATCGATTAGCTCATGAATCATCTCTTATTAGCATGTTGCATGTGCAATAGCCATAACTGTGACTATCTAGTCTCTTTCCAACTATTATATCGTCTTTAGGGGAACTAATTACCATCTTTTTATAAAATTTTAGAAATCCATACCTCAAATTTGGACCTTTCTCTTGGGTCTGTCCTCATCCAGCTAGATCCAGTTCAGAACATCGAACCAGATAAATGCTTGCTACTTGCTAGTTTCTATAAGCAACCCAAAGAAATCATATTTCAAATGAAACCAGTACCTTAAAATCTTTCTTTAAATCATAGTGCAAACACCATCAGTTAACTTCATCTTCATCTCATCATCTGTTCTGCAAATAAATCATACTTTATTAAGTCCACCCCTCTTGTTTTCACTGCTAAACAAGTGCACCAACCAAAAATAAAACTATAAGTATCATTTTTCATGAATGATAAAAGGCTGCGAGTAAAATAGGATCACAGCCATTAATTTCGCTAGTTGGTGGGGTCAAACTGGTTCATCTCTCACACACACACACACACACACACATATATATATATATGTGTGTGTGTGTGTGTGTGTGTGGGCGCGCGCGCCTGTGCATACATATATATATATATATATATATATATGTATTTATGTGTGTATGTATACATGCATTGCACGTGGAATGGTAGTAAGGCTCGACATGCTTGGACTGTGCTTTTGTTCAGCTGGAAATTTGGGTCAATAAACGCATATTTCCAAGTAGTATTTGAGCTGAGCAGAGCTTGTCCCAAATTTAAATGGCTCAAGTTGGACTTAGTTCCATATTTCACTTGCATTCTTTATTGAAATAATACAAAAAACCAAAGTTATATATATATATATATATATATATATATATATATATATATATAAGTTATTCCATTTTTTATAAGAATTATTTAGTTTGAGTAGTTAGATATTAATCTAATGATCAAAATATTAGAAAAATTCAACAATTAGACAAGAACTCCTGTGTCAAACAAACAAGCAGCAACTTCAATTCTTAACATGAGACAAGCTCTAAGTTGACTTAGCCGAAAATCTAGCACAAATTAAGCTGGCCTGAGCTTTCTTCAATTTGGCTTACTCTATTATTGAAATTTTGCTCTTCCAACATAAATTCTGCGTATCAACTGGCACATCGTACAGGAAACATGACCCTTCATTTCTAATCGAAGATAAGGTTTCACCTTAGGATTTGCCAAAGAAAAAAAATCTTCGAGAGCTCAATTATATCAAGCAATCACCTCCCTTGTATTAAACTAATTCCCAATTCAAGATACCAACCTTCTTGTCCCACATTGCTATGCGAATTTCTAGGGTGCACAAAACCTGCTCCCAGAGGTATCATTTTTGTCAACTTGGTAGGTGCTCCAACCTAATTATGCTTAAAAAATTATACAAAATTCATTGGTTTTTACCGTGATTATTTTTTTCCTGAAGGGCATTCATGTCTTTCCATCCACAGCCGCTTATGTTGGTGTTTGGGTAGTTCTAAATACACCCCCCCTATTGCTCAGGACACCCCCCAAAAATTAAAAAAAAATTAAATACTCTCTACACCCCCCCATTTGCTAAGGACACCCCTAAAAAATTAAAAATTCCTAAATTACCCCCACCCTCCCCACCCCCCACCTCTGCCTCCTCCTCCTCCCCCCTCCTCATCCTCCTCCTCCCCCTCCCCCTCTTCCCGCCCACCTCTGCCTCCCCCTCATCCCTCTCCCCTCCTCCTCCGCCCCGCCTCTGCCTCCTCCTCCTCCCCCCTCCTCATCCTCCTCCTCCCCCTCCCCCTCTTCCCGCCCACCTCTGCCTCCCCCTCATCCCTCTCCCCTCCTCCTCCGCCTATTCACCCTCCTCCTCCTCCTCCCTCCTCCCTCCTCCTACTCCTCCACCCCTCTACCTCCGCCCCCCATCCCCATCCCCTCTTACTCTGCATCCCCCTCCGCCTTCTCCCCCTTCTTTGCCTCCTCCTCCACCCCCTATTTCTCCCTGCTCCCATTCCTCCTCCTCCTCCTACCCCTCCTCCCCCTTCTCCTCCACCTCCCCCTCCTCCTCCTCCTCCTCCACCTCCCCCTCCTCCAACTACCCCTCTTACCCCTCCCCCCTCCGCCGCCTCCTCCCCACCCTCCTACCCCTCCTCCCCTCCCCTCCGCCGAACAGAAGGATTCTGTTCGGTTGAGGGTTGCCGAACAGAAGCCTTCTGTTCGGCACTGGATCGCCGAACAGAAGCCTTCTGTTCGGCACCGTTCAGCCGAACAGAAGCATTTTGTTCGGCGATCCAGTGCCGAACGGAGCACGAAACGGAGGAGGAGGAAGGGGGGTGTACTGAGAAAATTTCAAGGGCAATATGGTAATTACACTAAAGGTTAGTTTGGGTATTTTTTTTTTAATTTTTGGGGGGTGTCCTGAGCAATAGGGGGGGTGTATTTAGAACTACCCTTGGCGTTTTAAGATTGGAGCTTGCAAGAAGACCCAACACATCAAGCTCCCAAATTCCCATTTTGCCCTTATCATCTTGTTTCTTCTTTTTTTTTCCTTTTTTTTTAGGGGCATCATGGGAAGAAAAGAACAAAATTTCTTAGCCAGGCAAAGAACGAGCCAAGGATGAAGCACCCGCTTTAAGCGCAAAAAAAAAAAAAAGAGAAGAAGAAGAACGAGCCAAGGGGCATTGAGGGAAGAGAAACAGAACCAATTGGTCCGATCTCAGGAGAGATTACGAGTCTTTGGCCTTCGTGTTCAAAACAATTCAATACGATGGCTGTTGATTTCTAACTTATTTTTCTCCAAGTTTCGAGTTTTAAGACTCCTTCCTACCTTTCAAGGACGAAGTCAAGGGTTCTTGTAGGATTCAACTAAAGTTTCTGTTGGATTCTTAGATTGAGCAGTCTATTTAGGCATAGATCAAATCAATCCGGCCAATTTCTAAGGAATATTCAAATAGACTCTAAATTTTCTTTTAGAAAATCATGTAGGAGAGTAGGTCTGTTACCAACCAACGGCCGGCTTCTCGAAGACATGTCAATCTCATTGATAGCCACGTCAGAGTTTTTGGGACAAAACCATGGAATTTTAAGGTGAGATGTTGGACAACTTATGTGGCATGACGTTTTCTTCCAGTGGCATGGCGTTATGACACAAACTGAGTAGGGTTCAGTAGTTATTTTAAATGGGATTTCCTCATGGGAGATATTGGCATCACTGAAATCTTGATATTAGCCTGGAGAACAAGTTATCCTTGGTTGTTCTTGGGAAAAATATTTGCATGGGACCGCTGGCCTCCATTTGTTTGGTCAAACTAAGGATAAACAGGAATTAGTGCTCCCATAGGATATCCCTAAGACCCCTGTTATCCTCATTCTTTTTGTGCCAGTTGATCATCAAAAATAATCGTGAAAAGAGCATACTTATCTTTTCCAACAAAAAATAACCAATATATGTCAATTGTATATTATGATACTAGATGATTAGATGATGATCAAAATATTTTATCCAAGCACAAATCAAGTTTTGTCCTAATTTTATTCTGGCACCTACTATACCCACCAAGGATAACAACATAATCCAAGAATTGCTTATCTGGTTTCCAAAGCCAAGGATAATGATATGGGAACAAGTATGACAAACAAATGACCGTTGGCAGATTGAATTCAGAGTTCAATTGTTCTAAGCCACTTCGGGAATTCAAGATATGTAGCAATTGTTCAACAGGAAAAAAGAAAAAGAAAAAGAAAAAGAAAAGGGAAAGCATTACTAAAGAGCAATGCTAAGGCAACTCGTAAATGTTACTTCAGGGAGAAAAAATTGCTCAGCAATCAGCAGCTTTGGAGCTTTCTGATAGCCCTCTGTGGAGTCCGGATTCTTTCAAGTTTGGGGACTGAAGTTGAGGATCCAATTCTACAATCAAAGCTCTCTGTATACTGCATGCGAGATGGTAGTGATGCATCGAAACGAGCTTCTATCCCATGTGCAGCATGGGTTCATGAAGGTTAACCACGGGCAATTATGGGCTTATGATTAGATTTGAGTGAATTTGAACTCTTAGTCTAACGATGACGCCCGAGCTTAAATGGAGAGAACATATAAGAATCCATGCAGGCGTGTGTTTAATCTGCCGAGGAGATCTTGAATACTTATATAGGATTAAGAAATCCAAAAAATAACTTTTGGCTAGCCATTTTGGATGAGGTTCCGAAAATCGGGCCTCAGATTAACTTAGCAATGTGCTCTGTAAGGCAACTTATTTTTCAAATATGGTGATAGGGTGGACCCATTCCCAGCTCGGTCCTTGTCACTAATATGCATGGAGTTGGCTTCCTAAGAAAATAATGGGTTGATAAACTGTTTATTATCTCATCTTTTTCCTTCAGTTGAATCGTTCACTCCCTATGTCCCTAAAAGCAAATAAAAAAAAAAAAGGCAAGAAAGAAAGAGAGTAGGAACAGGAAAAGGACATATAAAAGCTCTACCTCAGGTGGCAATTATGGCGAGTCGTTGCTGCTTCTTGTCGATAGATGGGGCTCACAAATATCTTCGTGCATAATTAGAGCAGTGGGTCCTTTCTTTGCATGGGTAATCTGGTGTGCTTCCTCTACATCTAAGTAATCTTATTGGTCTCAGCATCTCAGGTTCTATTTGGACAAGTCGTCATTTTCCGATGGTGTTACCGGATTATGGGTACTGTAAGTCCCACAAAGTTAGATTTCTTACATTAATATGACTTAGATTTTGCTGCATGATTGGTTTATAAACAACTTTTCAAAGGTCCATGGGATGGATTTAATATAATCCTGCAAGGGTGCATGCTATTACTTCATGTATCCATTTCTTGTGGACTTGCAGGCCCTACCCTTTTTGCGAGCCTTGCATGTCAACGAGAAGATACCAACTGAATTGGTTTTTAGAAGTGGATACATCCAGTGATGCTTTCCATCAATATGATAGTTTAATTGGTCATGCTGAACTGCAGCAGCAATTCTCATCTCATCTAAATTTTGTTTACTTCATCGAATCTAATAGATTAGAATTTTTCAAAGTGTGATGTGTCTGGGTTTCTTCTCACTAGTTTCCTTTTAGACCTTTCCAAGTCTAACCTTTTGCTAGAAGTCTTGGATCTGTGGAGCTGTCTTTCTCGTAATAAATTTTTTTTTTGACTTGTTCAAAAGAGAAAATGTCAAGCATTCTCATCTTTTATTTCTCTATGGTTCTTGTTTGGTGGCTTCGTGTAGCATGGAGGCTTATATATTAATCATTAGAATAAGTATAGTGACAACCCCTCAACTTTGGATGTATCTCATATGCACCCCCTCAACTTTAAAACATTTCAAACCAATCATTTAGATTTCCATATCGTTCCAAAGCAATCCTCCAACTTCCCAACCAGCTGATGTTGTTGGCCTATCACTGCGAATTACCAAAATACTCTTGCTTTCTTCGGACATCTATGAATATCTCTGGACCATGCGGATGAGTAGAGGAGTTCGGAGTACTTTGAGATCTGGAAGTAGTTGATTCTTAACTATAAGCTATATACTAAGGATGTTTTGTTCTGCAAGCAGATGAATTAAGAAGTTTGGAGTGCTTTGAGATCGATATGATGGATGATTCTTAACTATGGACCATATATTAAGCATGCTTTGAGATCCACCCAAGTGGATGAATGAAGAGATTCGGAGTGCTTTTGAGATCCATGTAGTAGGCGATCCTTAACTATAGTTCATATACAAGGAGTGCTTAGAGATCTATGAAGGTTCGGAATGCTTTGAGACCTGCACCGTGGTTGATTCTTAACTATGGGCCATATATGTAAGACACTTTGAGATCTATGCAAATAGATGAATGAAGAAGTTTGCAATTTTTTAAGATCTACATGGTGGGGGATCCTTAACTATAGGCCATACACTAAGGATGCTTTTAGATCTGTGCAAGGGGATGAATGAAGAGATTCAGAGTGCTTTGAGATCCACATAATTGGTGGCCCTTAATTATAGGTCATATACTAAAAGTGCTTTGAGACCTATGCAAGCGGTGAATGAAGTTTGAAGAGGTTTGAGATCTGTGCATTAGATAATTCTTAACTATGAGCTATGTACTAAAGATGCTCTGAGATCTATGCTGGTAGATAAATGAAGGGGTTTTGAGTATTTGAGATTTGTATGATTGGTGATCCTTAACTATGGGCCATATATTAAGGATGCTCTAAGATATATGCTTTAAGATCCGTTTCACACGAATGATCCTTTGAGACTCCACCTCATTTAATATGTATTAAGGGTATTTTTATCCTACTACTGTTTTATACTATCATGTGATGGTCACGTCTTATTAATCTATTGACGAAGATAAATGGAAGGTCCGCTTTAAAATAATTTGAAAACTTGAAAGATTGATTTGAAATTTTTAAAGTTGAGGAGGCATCGCCGAGACAAATCTAAAGTTGAGAAAATATCACTATAATTTTTTCTTAATCAATTTCTTATTTTTTTATACGTTGTTATTATTGTTAGTACATCCTTAACTATCCAAAAATTTACAATAACTCATATTATATTTTGTGGAGAAATAAATTGAGATATGGAATGGATATTCACTCCATATTTTGGTTGTTGAATTCCAAATAATGCTTTTGCTTTTCTCTTTTCCCTCAAACTTTTACTTTGCTCCTTCGTCAAGCAAGGATGATTCACGCTCTTACCAATAAACTTTTTCTTGGCAAACTATCCAATGTTATTAGAAATTGAGAGATTTTCATATTATATCAAGGACTGTAAGGTACCAAAAGAGGACTTGATTGCAAACATCTCAGATAATTAAGAATAGAGGGGCTCATATATTATAACAAATACAAAGGGTTTTCAAGGAAGAAATGGATATTTTTCTGTCTTTTCCCATAAAACGTATCTGATAAAGTACAATTGTTTTGCTCGCCAAGCTCAATGGAAAATAAGGGGCATCTACATAAGCTCATTTTGTATCAAGGTTTCAAACAGATGCCCGATTAATTTTGCTAAAAAAATTTACACATGCTCAAAAATTTCTCTTTAATACTCCTTCAAAAGACACTTCGACGGTAGGGATAATCTGTAACTCTTCTCATATAATTTCTGCATCCTCATAAATTTTTTATTTTATTTGGGAGCCACTACCTTCCTATATACTCAAGGCCAATTTTAATGCTTGTGTTAGGGAGAAAGGTGCTTTTGATTGTGTTAGAATTTATAACACAATTGCTCCCATGATGAAAATATATAAAGTGTGGAAAGGGCTAATTTATGCTATTCAAATAATGCAAGCGACTAATATTTAGTTGAAAGGAGCAAGCGACTAATATTTAGTTGAAAGGAGATCCTTAGTTATTTATTCAATAATTTTTTCATCCATTATCTATCAATATTAAATTTCATCCTTTCTTTTTGGATTGCCGACTATTGTTGTGTTTATTATATATATATATATATATCGATGGAAGTCAATAGATGCTATCTTATATGATCGATTATATTGGATCACAATTCTAGATTGTATCTTTTTGTTCCTTATTTTAGATATATTATTTACTGATTCTTGTTAACTTACTTATGTTCGTTTGGTTTAATTCATCCAATTTATTCAATTAAAAAAAGAAAAAAAGAAAAGAAAAGAAGAAAAAAAACATCTTTAAAAGAAAGCCGCTGTTTTAGTTTCTACCAAATGGGAGGGTATTTGTTAACCGGTCAAAAGAAAACATTCATGGCTTCGTATCGACATCAATGAGGAAGACGAGTAGGAGAGGGCATTGAGTTTTTTCAAAGAGAGAGGATTTTATTCCTGGTAATTTTTTATCATTTTCTCCTCTTTCCTTTTTGCTGCAAGAGAAGAGAGGGAGAGACCAGATTAGAACAGGAAGACTCTTGGGGAGAGCTTTTGACCCTCTCTTCTCCCCCAATCAATGGCGGAATCACACTCTCCTACATCGCCTTCTCCTCCCAAACCCTTTCCTTTCGTTCCGTAAAACGCCCTCCAACCTCTTTCTTCTTCAAACCTCCCTTCCATTTCCTTCCATCGCACCTAAATTTAGGAGCTTTCCAAATTTTTTCCTCCTTGCATCCCTTTTCCTCTTCAATCTCTCAGAAAGTTTCGATCTTGGTAGAGTTTTCGGGGAAAAAAAAAGAAAAAAATCTCGTCTTGAGGAGGGTTGAAGTTTTATTTCTAGATTCTAGAAGGGATTGCTCGTGACTAAACTCGACTTCTGGCCGGCTTGTAGCAATCTCAAGGAAATCTTTCTTCTCTCTTGTCAATAGTCTTCTTATCTCCGAACACGAGCTGGGTCAAGTTCCTCTGCCCAAAGATCTTGAAAAGATTGGATCTTGGCGAAGGTTTCGTCGGTTTTCCATAGTAAAGCCTTGGAAAGATCTGATTTTTGACCCCTCCGGCTCCTCGATTCAATGGGAAATTGCTGTGCTGCTCCAGCGGCAGGCAAGAGGAAGCCGAAGCAGAAGAAGGGGAAGCGGCCGAACCCCTTCTCATTGGACTACAACCGGTCCCCCACCCCCGCCGGGCCCAAGCTCACTGTCCTGAAGAACCCCACCGGCCGGGACATCGGCAGCCGATACGAGCTCGGCGAGGAGCTCGGCAGGGGAGAGTTCGGAGTCACCTACCTGTGCACCGATAAGTCCACCAGCGAGACCTTCGCCTGCAAATCGATATCAAAGAAGAAGTTGAGGACCGCCGTCGACATCGAGGATGTGAGGAGGGAGGTGGACATCATGAGGTATTTGCCCAGCCATCCTAATATAGTGAGCCTCAAGGACACATACGAGGATGATAACGCCGTTCACCTCGTCATGGAGCTCTGTGAGGGAGGGGAGCTTTTCGATCGGATCGTCGCGAAGGGGCACTACACTGAGCGGGCGGCAGCGGCAGTCACCCGGACCATCGTCGAGGTCGTGCAGGTCAGCTTTTTGTGCTTCAAGATTAATTTTGTGTCTCTGTTTCCAGAATCGTGTTTCAGCCTTTTCTTTAACATCAGCATATTCTGTGAATTATGTGGTAATTCGTATCTTGTTAGAATTTTATGTTATATTTCTCGCCAAAGATGTAATCTTGGTGAGTAAAGACTGTATTAAACGTTACTTGGAGTTGTAACTCTACTGTTCATTTAAAAGTTTGCTCTCGAGACTCCTTCTCTTGTATATATAATTTAAATTTGTGGGGTATTCTGAATCTTTGGCATCTCCTTTGGATTCTCGCTGTGACATGATCTTGGTGAGTAAAGGCTGTATCTGTTAATCTCTGGCAAGCCATTTAATTCTTGCCCAGAACCAACTTTCTGATTTAGTTAATGTTTTTCTAGGAATTTAAGTTAAATTTCTCTTTATGAAATGATCTTGGTGAATGAAGACGGCATGTTGAGATCCTTCAGAGAACAATTAATTTAGGATAAGAACTGATTTCAGCATCACATATTCTTTTTCCTTAGGTTTGTAATCAGTTTTAAAGTGGCTTTATCCAATCTGGTGGTTGCAGAAGGTTGGTTTTGTCTTGCATAAAGTAGTTGTAGAAGGTTGATTTTGTCTTTTCACGATCGATTGGTACTATGTAGAAAAGCCAGGTGTAATATATTTTAGAGATTCTTCCATCACTTAGAAAGGTTGTGTCAGCTCTGATTATGCCTGTGAACCTGAAACCTGAGATCTCGAAGCTCGTATTCTTCATTCTGTCCATCTGCTTCTTTACACTATTATCATGACTTTTTTCCTTTTTTTCTTGTATTTAACATCTTGAGCACATGGACTGCAATTGTTTAGTTCACAAGATTTGATTCAGTACTTTGCAATATTATGAACCATAAATATTAGGCGTCTGCCAGAAAGTTTCCATCTTTATGAGTGATTCTACACAAATGGCTCTCCTACTCTGTGAGTACTCATACTGTGTGCTGCAGGATAGGTCAGAAGCCCCCACCTTTTTGATCTGATTTAATTTAGCTAACATGGTAACTTGTTTTTACTTGTATTGTGCAATTAACAGATGTGCCACAAGCATGGGGTGATGCATCGGGACCTCAAACCAGAGAACTTCTTGTTTGCTAACAAAAAGGAAACATCCACACTGAAAGCAATTGATTTTGGGTTGTCAGTATTTTTCAGACCAGGTACATTAGTAGGATTTCTCTTTAAAATTGTATTTTGCATATCTCTCCTTCGATAGACAATTAGTTGCTATTAATGCATAGAAACTATGCTCATGATTCATGTTAATTCTTGATGGTCACAGTGCCTCTTCACTATCAAGTCACATCGTGCACAAGGGATGCCATTCATAACTCATAAGCATCACTTTGCATTATCAACCGTGCACTTTTCTGTGCTTTTGTTGATCAGCAATTTTTCCTCCAGGTGAGCGCTTTTCGGAAATTGTGGGCAGTCCTTATTACATGGCTCCAGAGGTTCTAAAACGAAATTATGGTCAAGAGATTGATGTTTGGAGTGCAGGAGTGATCCTTTATATCCTGCTTTGTGGTGTACCACCATTTTGGGCAGGTATGTGTTTAGGTGAAAGGACAAAATGCTGCAAATGATGACATGTACTATATGAAAGAGGATACTAGAATACCCGACCTGTTACTGAATTTCAATTTGTGACTATCTGCTTTGCGACTCAAAAATCTGATTTACTGAAATTCAAAATGGAGTTTGATGTGCATTTTAGGTGTTTGTAAGAATCATCTGTGGTTTCTTGTTGCAATGCAGAAACTGAACAGGGAGTAGCACAGGCGATTATTCGCTCCGCTGTAGATTTTAAAAGAGAACCATGGCCGAGAGTTTCTGACAATGCTAAAGATCTTGTCAAACGGATGCTTGTTCCTGATCCTAAGCGGAGGTTAACTGCTCAAGAAGTTCTTGGTAATGTCTAGTGGCTGTTCTATAATTTGCACATTCTTTTTAATCTCCATGTGATCCAATAAAATCTTCTAGGTATTTTGTTGTGGCATTTATATTAAAAAAGTATCTATGGTAATAACTTTGATGATGATAATATATGTTTATCTGGTTCTGCTTAAACCTCACTAAATACAGTGTGAATTTACCTTTTTCTATCGGTGGTTATCAATTGGGTGTGATTTCTCATCTGAAATGAACCAGTTATATTTATAATTATCAGTATTTTATTCGATGTTATTTTTCTATGAGCTATTCAATTCCAATTTCCAAAGGCATATATTATACGCATACTCAAGGCATTTCCTGGCATTTGCAATTTTCAGATCATCCTTGGTTGCAGAATGCCAAAAAGGCTCCAAACGTTAATCTAGGTGACACTGTTCGATCAAGACTCCAGCAGTTCTCTGTGATGAACAAGTTCAAAAAGAAAGCTCTTAGGGTAAGATTTCACTCATTGCACCATATGAATGCTAGTTCTATCTTTTAACTTGTGAAAATTTTGTTCAATTTTGAGTTTGCACATCATTATTATTTGTCATCATGATATGTGACAAACCGGGCTATAGACAAGTGGTTGTACCCCTCCTTCAAATGGAGGTTCCAGGTTCAAACCTTTTATGATGTTTCCCCAAGTGTTTGACCTGGGTAATTCTCAGGTCATTTCCTTGACAGCATACTCCATGCTCAGATTCAAAATGGCAATTGTTGACATGTTTGGGACCTTCACCATTGCAGGTAGTGGCTGAGCATTTGTCTGTGGAGGAAGTAGCTGACATAAAGGAAATGTTTCAAAAGATGGACATAAACAACAATGGTAGAGTTACATTTGAGGAGCTGAAGTATGGTCTTCATAAGCTGGGACACCAAGTTCCTGATTCAGATGTTCAGATATTAATGGAAGCTGTAAGCAGTTGATCTTATTGTTTTCTTTGTCTTTCTTTCTTTATTTTTTTTCATGGACACTATTTGAATCCTTCTATCCTTATGCTTGCATTAAGATCTGGAGTCAATATCAGATTGTGGGTTCCAGCGATAACATAGTATCAAAAAGTGTTGTTGAGTATCTTAAGCTATTAGCATTCATTTTGTTTTTTAACACACTTTTCTTTAATAAGCAATGCTCGGTTTATGTTCTAGCATCGACAGATATACAAGCCCAGACCGGCTAAACATAAACATATGCATCCATATAACAATGTGCTAACTTGGGTATGATATAGCTTTTTCTGGCATGAATTTTTCACAATATTTTTGCTATTCTCGTGTAATTTTTTTTTCACAATATTTAATTTAAATGTTTTTATTTCCAAACATCTTTTTGGCCAAGCTACTGTTCTTTAAGTGTGGATGTGTTACCCAACAGTGTTCGAAAAAGGAGAGGCAAAAATGTCTTATCCGAATCTGGAGATTTTTCAAAACATGTTTTACTCGACATTTTGATTATTATATGTTTTTGATTCCCTGTGTGAGGTGGAGCAGCGCTAACCGAACCACCAGCACCTAGCTGTGATTCTAATTCTTGTTATTGAAACCATAACCATTTTAGCAGAATGGACATATGTCTTCATGTAAAAGCATTGGCTTGTCAACTCCCTTCAACTGAATAAGTAATGTGTGGCTGTTTGTGTTTCTTAATTCTCTTATATTTGGACAACTTGCTGCACTAAAGGAGTACATACGTGCTTCTAATATCCTTTTCTGAATAAGAGTTTAGTTTATCTGAATCATCAGTCTATTTTACCACCTTCTGAATGCCATGAAGGGAAATGTTGTGTTATAATGGTTTCGGTATTGCTTTTTATTTGCTTTGTTAGCTTCATCAGTTTGTGAAACTATTTGTTGGTTGAATTAAACACCAGCTTATTATGCTGTTATAGGCAGATGTCGATGCGAATGGGACCCTGGACTATGGAGAATTTGTTGCCATGTCAATTCACATAAGAAAGATAGGAAATGATGAGCACCTGCACAAAGCTTTTGCATATTTTGATAAGAACAGGAGTGAGTATATAGAAATTGAAGAGCTCAGAGACTCCTTGGCTGATGACTTGGGTCCAAATCATGAGGAAGTTATCAATGCAATTATCCATGATGTAGACACAGACAAGGTCGGTGATTATCTTGACTTGAATTCTTCTTAAGAATGTCCTATTTTCCAACTTTCCATGCCACTAGCTATACTGAAAGGCTTCCTTTTTCAAAATCTAAAGGTAACCTTGATCATGAAGGTCTGTGCATTAGCATCAGATGATGATACTATATAACCATAATCAACAAGCCTTGTTGCATGGATTAGCTTAAGGAGTCCTCTTTCATTCATTCATGTCAATAGCTTCCTACTTTTACAATTTTTTTGAAACAATTTAAACAAAGGAGATGGCATCAAGGAAGTCCTATAGGGTCTCAACTTAGGGGCAAATAGTAAATCACATGGAAACCTCAGAATGCTTCTTTTGATTTAAACAAGCCTGATGTTGGCCTTCTTTCTTAGGATGGGAGAATAAGCTATGAGGAGTTTGCAGCAATGATGAAGGCAGGAACTGATTGGAGGAAGGCATCTAGGCAGTATTCACGTGAGCGGTTTAGCAGCCTCAGCTTGAAGCTGCAGAAAGATGGTTCCTTGCAGCTAAAAAACGAGCATGGATGAAACGAGAAGACAATGCAGATCTTGTGAATTGCATACCAGAAAAGTTACCTCTTTTTTTTTTTTTTTGGTGTGTATATTCTTTCTTAATTTTCTTCTTTGCATTTGGGACTAAAATTCTTTCTACTTTTTTCCTGTTAGTAGGTGATGGGTGAGGTTTGTGTTTTTTAATCTTATACAACTTGCTGTATGTACTGCATTTCAGCAGAGAATGTCTTAGAAAAAGAAAAGAGGAAAAACAAAGACAAAAAGGGAGCTAGTAGAGCTCTTGATTGTAAATGTGGATGTTCTCTCAGTTTAAGCTCACAATGTTGCATGACTCGGCTTCTGATTGCATCCACTTTGGCAAGAATTTTATTTGGACTCCAGTCTTTCTCTTATCTTTCAGCCTCTTATCATAGCAACTTCTTGTTTATGTGGTTTACTGAATACTGCCTTTATCTTTAGACAGTGGTCCAGCCTGCGGCACGCAAGCTGGTCGGTTATTTTAGCAGTGGTAGGTTGGCGGTTGAAACTTGAATGAGGTGGTCCAAATATGAGGTGTTAAAGAATCCTGGGGACTTGGTCGTCAAAGGCTCCCGAGCACAAAAGCAACACGAGGGGTGGTGGGGACGGAGTCTGTGTTGAATGCTGCCATTTTTTGACCAACTTCCTTTGGAAGCTGAGAATTAGGTGAGACTCTGGACTTTTCTGTTACCATTGATGTGAACTATGCTCTTATGTATTGCATAAAATATGATTTGGTGTAAACTTTAACGGTAAGATAACATCTTACTCTGATAATTACGTATGCTCTGAGCAAATTTGACTGTTTATGGGGAAAAGAGTGCTTTGATATGTGAAGACAGACTTGAGAGTTTTTCATGGATTCTCTCTCTTGAAGCTACCTTAAAGTTAATTAAAGTTAATTTTTCATCATTTTTTTTTTTTTTGCATTTTAAGTCCTAAATCTTCTTGAATTGCACATTGATTACTCAAAATTATATAATTATATATGAGTTCTTGAAATGACTTTGGGGCTATTGAAATTGCAAAATGACTTGTATTACAGTCTTTGACCATCTTTCAGCTTAAGGTAGAGCCTAATTTTTTGGTACATAAGATATAGCTATGAATATATTTTTTTTTTCTTGATTCAAAACTAAACTAATGGGTTCTCATGCTAACTTCTTCTTTTTTTTTTTTTTTTTTTTTTTTTTTTTTGGGGGGGGGGGGGGGGGGGGGTGCATCCTCCAAGAAAAGGGGTCACCCTCTTTTCTTGGACAGTCAACCATGTCCACCAATTTTAGGGCATTTTTGTTAATGAGTTTTGTTTCTGGCTGAAGGGTACCAACTGTGGTTTCATAAGCAGCCTTCCTCTTCTCTCTTTCTTTCAAGGATGACGGACAATATAGTGTGTGCTTGTCATCTAACGTGTCTAGTGTAAATTTTAAAAGTTCTTGAGGTTACATCTACTGATCTTTCTACTTACTCATACCTCAAACAAGCTCAATGCTCGTAAGAGTAATGCACTAATGCCAAGAGGAGTCCAAGTAGTATCTTCTCCTGCCCAATAGAAAGCAGTCTTGATTCCCGTTACTTTTGTGATCTCGAGATAACAAAACACTGTCCTTAAAATTCAAGAAAACCAACATTTGCCATCTCAGTGTTTCGATTAGGCATTTAAATTGATCATAGCAGTCTAATCTAATTGATTATAGCTGTCTTCCTGTGAAGTGATGAATATCTATTCAATCCTCAGTGAATGAGTTGCTGAGGATTCTCTGTGAGCTATTGCTCTCACCATTTTGAAAGAAGAATCTCATTGAGAAATAAATCAGGATTAAGCCATCCCAATCTCTCAATCATGGAAGAAAAATCTAAATCTATGAATTACTATGCACATTAAGATCATACTCCTCCGGACTTATGCTGACAAAAGTTACAGCACATATGAACCACATGAACCTAGTGCCATAAAAAATAGAGGAGATATTCCTGCATCCCCTTATCTTTTAAATGTAACAGCATTTTCCCTGTACTTTAGGCTCACTAAACACTATAAAGCAGCTGGCATCAGGAAATTGTGCTTGCTCTGCAAAAACCTAAATATAAAGATGGGGCACTTCCATCTTTTTAGGGCTGTACCAAATAATGCCTCCCAAATTTCTTGGAAGGCTCCTCATATTCTTGCATACTAATTAGAGATAGCAGCAGGACCAAAACAGGCCATAGTTAAAACTCAGCCCATGGAGGCCCATGTTGTCCAGAATGGGCCTTCAGTCCCGGCCCACCACCAGCCCATGCAAATGAAGCATCATCACCAACTTGACCAGGTTCTTCAGGAAGCTTGACCAATAAAAAGAGCAGTTTTATTTTGATTTGCAGGTCTTGCACATAGCAAGGAGAATTTATTTTGCAAGCTTTGCCATCGGCGATGCATGCATGCGAAACAACAAGTTCAGAGTTATTTCTGACGATTGCTGCAATCGAATCTATGCTTGTATCACTTAATCGAGAGATCCTTCAAGCAGGCTGACAGACCTTTAATTGGAGATTTCCAGCATCTTAGACTGCCTTTTGCTTTCCATTGATCTTGAAAGGCAAGGTCAACCGCAATTTTATTCTCATGGCTCGGAAGTTGATGGAGAAACTTCATGTGCTCTTCCTGAAGGCCAGCTTTGACTGATATCGTTCTTAAAAGAACTGAACCTGCCTCCTCATAATGTAGCAAAAAAGATTCATCAGATATCTATCTTTAACAAATACATTATATAAATATGTTTATGATGATGCTTGTTTGTAGAGGATTGCTCAAAGAAGATCAAAGTTGTAGAAATCTGGCCCGCTCTAATACCATTGGTAACAATCCAAGACCTTACCCAAAATAGCTACCTAGAAGGTATTATTTAGATTCTTTGATCCTGTATAAGTATTCAATATTTACTCAGTGAATAACTGATATAGAACTATACACACGCCTACGCAGAGATGTTTGATTTTTACTCAAATCAAAAAATAAGACTTGTCACTACTAAAAGATGAGGATAATTATCATCCACTAAAAGATAAGGACAAGTATCCTTCTAGAATAAAAGCTGTGAGAAAATTCTTTGAAAAAGTCAAAAGAAAAGCTTCATGCTTTCGGAAAATTCTATAGAAAAAGTCAAAGAAAAGCTTCATGCGCTCTTAATGGAAAGTCGAACGTATCAGAGTAGATGCAGACACCAGCAAAAGAGGATATGTGAGAGTGTATTTGAAGCCAACCCTCCCAAAGAAATGGCATGTTGAACTGATCGAGATTGTAATAATGTGAAGCCACAAACATAGCTTACAAGTTACAAGCTTGGGTTTTCGGTTTAAAAAAAAAAAGGAAAGAGGGAGGGGTAGGAAACTACGCCTTAAAGAATGGCTTGTGTTTTTACCGTGAAAAAAGTACACAAAATCCAAAATAGTATGAGAACTGGATGTGCCACCTAGAAGTTCTAACGCATGATAAGCATCATGTTCTCTTCAAGCTCTCTAGAACTTGTATTGATAAGTATTTCCCTTTCTTACCATTTTTTGAGTTAAATTTGATGGTCCATCTTCTTTGGAATCACACTTTTACATTCATTTTTACCGAGATTTTAATCTCGGCCAACATATCATCAGGCACCCACTACATTATCTTCGCAAATGAAAATGAAACTATCTGAATTATTGATTCGTGCATTTTGAAAATGTCAATTGAGATGTCCAAATCGGTCATTTACTATCTTAAATTAATTTTTGTTTGTTAAATATTCAAATTTATGTTGTCTTGAAATTAATTTTGGTTAATAAATATTCGAACTAATATGATTTGGGTTCCTAAAATTATACCAATCGAGATACCAAAAATACCTTACCTTCCCGGTCTCTGATTAAGGTCTGTTTGGATGATTAGACTGAAAATTCTATTGGATTCGTGGATATGACCAGTACAACAAGAAAAATTATAAGATTATATGCTCAGCTAGGCTTATATCCGTAAGTACTCCGGAATATCTTTGGAGTGGACCAGCCTGAATCCCATAGGGAGAAGAAAAAAGCCAATATACCCACTCCAAAGATATTCTTGGGTACTTATAGTCTAGCCTATAATCCTATAATTTTTCTAATTGTACTGGTCCAATCTACGAATCTAATACAATTTTCAGCCTAAATCATCTCTTCTAGCCTAAGTCTTTATCTTCACCGGTCTCATTGCATCTGAAGAATATATTGGCCCATCATGTAAGTGGGCCAACCCAGTAGAGAAAGTGGACTCTTTTGGGCCGGTTTTATGCCAACCTTGACTACATAAATGTGCACCACTAGCGTCCATGCAGACATCTCTTTTATTGTCCAAAAAAAAAAATAACTTTTAGCAGCAAACTAATCAGTTTGATTGCAAGCAGAACCAGTATGGCAGGTCCTCTTCAAACATCTCGTGCTTCACCTCCAAATTCGATCAATGATGCACTGACCTTGTCTCTTGATTTTGTTTTTTTATTTTGTCCTTCAGTCTATCATTTTCCATAAATAGTTGATCAAGAAAGAGAAATGTAAAAGGGTGAAAAGGAGAGGGGAGAGACATCTCTGCTCTCTGCATACTTTGTCTCAACTCAATCCGACTCCAACCTTGATGGCAAAGTCATGGTGAAGTTAGGTGAATAACCATGCATCTCGTGCGTGTGTGATTCTGCACTAAGCTACTATAGGTGACTCCAGATTCAAGCAAACAAAATCTCTTTGCGCAGTCTATTTTACCATCAAAATTCTAAGCACCAATGACTCATAGGAAGTTGGCTCTAACGCTCGAGAACCATCCATGGACGACATGACAACCCACGCATGTAGTTGCTTTTAAGGGAGAATAGTCTCAATTTCTTGATCTTCAAGATAATCAATTTGTGTTCCGCAATAAAAAATGGAAGTTGAAAAAAAGTATACACTCTATCTTGATGCAGACTGTAGATTTTCGATATATAAACTAGGTCTCATTTGTGGGCAACATTTTGGTTCCTTGTTACTTGAGTCTTGTTGATGTCCTAAGCATGCCATCTAGACAATGCATCTACATCTTTGAACTTTAGTACCATATCTGAAAAAGCCAGATATACCATTAAACAATAAGCTCCCAACCCCTATCAATTACATCACAGAAGAATATAAATTTCAACTAGTGGAAAGTCTTGGAACGGCGAAGGCCAATCCTCGGAGAGACCATTGCCCTCCAACGCTAATAAACAAGAGAAAAAAAAGATATGGTTCAAAAAATATTGCACTTTTATTGGAAGACGAACGGTGCAGCTAATTGAGTAACTTTTTATATGCCATATCACTCTGATGAATTTTTATGCCTGTCGTGTGAGGCACCGATGTAAATAAAAAGATAAACTTAGCACTCAAACCAACTTTTAACTCATACATGACGCGCGAAAGTATATATTCTATTGGCAAGCAGAGGTAGAGATTATGAGGCTCATGCAAGCTAAAGTTCTATTTCTTTTTTTTTTCTAAGTATATGAGGACGAGACATATACCAAATGCTGAAATAGCTTGTTGATCGATCCAATCACCATCTTTTTTTTCTTTTTTTTTTTGCTGCTTTGGCGGGTTCTTTATACAATACACCTAATACAAGCTCGCGGAGTGCCTATGGCAGCTCTTCCTCTTCTGATCAGAAAGTGTACCCTAAGTGGTAGACTATGTAGGCAGCCATTCAATCGATCGTCTTATTGGCTTTTCTAAATACATGCTTGCCCGAAGAGGTTATTTTATTCTTCATCATCATTTCCAATTTTTTTTTTTTTGGGTAAAAAAAAAAAAAAAAAAATCCTTTCAAATCCAACTCCATTGGCGGATTATGCGAGGGTGAACGTTTCCTGGCCTTTTCATGGTTAGTATTATTATAGTGGAAGGAAGTGAAACCACGCCAAAAGACCACGTCAAATCCACGGACAGCGATTAGAAAATGGCGTGCAGAGCGTCACGGTGATGCCAAATGGACGGCGAAAGTAGGGGACGTTCTATTCGCATCCACATCACTTCATTGCTGGGGAGACAAACTTGGTACGAAAAATAGCTTCAAGGTCGCTCGTCAAAAAAGGAGACCGCTGCTTTACTACAAATTAATTTACACAGATTCTATGGATCGCAGCAACCTTTCCCTTGGTGCATGACAAGCTTTCCCTTGCAAGTAATTACCCTTGTGAAGTAGAAAGCTCCTGAGTCCAACGGTACAATTTTGTAGTATGTTAATAGGACGACGACACAAGATTTTACTTAAAATAGTTAACCAAAATATATTATTTAAATTCTCTAATTTTATATAAATTATTTTTTGATACAACGATGGTTCATATTAAAAAAAATGTGAATACAGCTAATAAAATCAGAAAACAATACCTCACTAGTGACAGTAGTATTAATGATATAACGAGGCCAATGTAGAGCAAAATAATGGTGGTGGCAGCAGTAAATATAGTAATGATGGCACTAATGAGGTAATGGTGCTATGGTGATTACAATGGTACAATAATAATAGTAATAATGGTGAAAGTGGTGACGATGAAAACAACGACGACAATGGTGTGGTTGATAACGATTGAGGTGTGGTAGCCATGGAAATATAAGTTTTTTTGTTTTCTGAAGCAAAATTTTGTAGTTTTATTTTTCTACTAGTAATAGAAATAGTTTTTAAAAAAATAAAAATAGAATTAGACATATTTGCATATCAACTTTTCTAATTTTGTTTTTAAATTAAAAAATGCTAAATAATTACTGGTCTTTTTGGTGTCCAAAATCATGAGATGCGCTACATATTGGCAGATAAATATAAACAAAAAAAAAAAAACTTATCGTGTGTTCTTTTACTAACTCAAGTAAGTTTCTCTGGTTATAAATACCAAAACTAATATTAGAATATCTAAATCTAAGTTCTTAGATTATCATAATTATCAGTATGTCAATATTTAATTCTGACACATTCATTGACATGTCAACGTATTTATAAAATTTTCTCTTTTTTTTGGTAATTAAAATTTTCTTCACTTGAAGAGACAAAATGGCCCTTATTGATATCATTAACGAAGCAATACAAACTGATATCTTCAACTGCTACCGGTGCAATTATTGGCATGAGTACATTGGAAATTCGACGGCCGCGGTAGTAATTGTTGACCCGCTTCAGCCTAACCCAACTCCTCTTCGGCAGCGTTTCTTTAATCTTTTTGCCGGTTTGACAAAAATTGTGCGACTTGGCCCAATTGGGCCATTTCTGATCAATCAAAAAACTGCAAAAAAAAAAAGAAAAAAAAAAAAAAAAAAAAGGAGTATACGTTCCTCCCCTGCTTGATTTCGAGCGATTGGGATAAGGCCACCCTAGCTATGGTCGTTGAGGATTTGTCAAGCTGGTGCGAATGACCGGCAGCGATTGCAGACCCTTGAGGATACATTCTTTATTGCTCGGATCTAAGTTGACCCTAGTATGGAAATCCTAAACTACCTCGGTACCCTGATAGTAAATCAGCTCATTACCTCAGCCTCAGCTGGATTTTTTTTTTTAAATTTGACCACTATTAATCTTCATTGAATTACTTAAATTATGTTTTAATATGACCAATTGAGTTCATATTGCTCGGTCCAACTCAGACAGTCCGGCACTGCCACTTGACTAATTTGACTTTGGAGCATGTGGCTGTTTCCCCAGTAGTATTTCAATTTTTGACTTTGCTTAGCTTCTAAGATGACGATGGAATTAATTGTATTTTAATGACATTAAAACAGACAAATTTGACTTGCTTACATGAAGGAGGATTTTGAAGCAAGAAGAGATGAGTAACTTGATGCTTGGAGGTATGTTTTCTGAATTTTGGTAAAATAATAATTAGTTTATATTAAATATGTTTGTTATATCTGTTTTATTTTTGGTTAAACGAGTTAGGTATGTTATTATTACAACAGTAAATCTTTTTAAATATGCTATGTGTTATGTTATGAAATTTGTTTCATATGTATGTATTATCAGCACGGCTACGATATGGCCCCGTCAATAGAGATTTTTCATTGGCCTTGTCGATTTGTAATTTGAGAAACTAATTTTTACACTGAGATACCGATGATTATAATAGTAGTATCTAACACTTTGTGCATTATATTTCTGATCTATGCTACTGGATTACGTGGTCATAGCCTGACGTTGAATTTTTGTATCAATTTACAAAAATAATAATAAATTTTAATAGAGATATATGTATTATTCGAAATTGATTTATTTTTCGTTAGCATCATGCTCTTTAACTATTATTTGACATATTTAGACCCTACTTTGTGGTGCTATGTTGCTTATTAGGCTAGTATAACTCATTATTTTTTTTTATTTTTTTTTAGATTTTGAATCAGTGCGCTATATCCTTTGAAGATATTCATTATTATTGGAACTCTAGTTTAGACTAGTTTAATTACAACATCTTATTAGATTTAAATATTTTCATTTATGTTACTTTAAAATAATTAAATATAAAAATAATTTATTTTAAATTATAATTAAATTATATTTTAAAATATCAAAAATTATTATTATTTTGAGATTATAAATAGATAACCTAAAAGTCCACCTATGGTCTCCATGCACACTTGCAGAGTAAGTGACAAAAATACCCTCGCACTATCCGATCATGCCTCTCCCAGAGTTCGCGGCGGCCGGTCCAACAATAGTAGAAATTATTGATATCCCGATGGGAAATTTCAAGAGAATCCCGAGCGATACGCAATTATTTATTTCTCATTAAATGTCATATTTTACACCAAATAAATTATTCATATATCAATTATAGCAGCAAAATTCACTACAAGTCCAATGAAGATAGGAGATGCCCGTCAGCGAGAGCAACTCTGTAAAAGACCATGGACCATTCTTTGCCAAGCAAGCAACAGGTCTCATTCACGTAGGAAAATGCTTTTGGTGACAAGGTCAATTTTGATGGCTCGATTTTAGATGGCAGAGATAGAAAGGGAGCCGTTTTATCATCAGAGACTCTGGAGCGAGGATCTTGATAGTTGGAGGTAATCAGTTATTTGATACCTCGGTCTCTGGTACGAAGTTGAAGACTGTATAGGCCGGTCTCTGATATGCGCGACGCGTTTTGTAGGCCAGCTCTATTCCGATGAAGAAAAACTCAGCCATGGTGATTGGATGGATCTAGAGGGACCCGACCAGAATGGGGTCGGATCACCCTCTGACTCGAGACATTCGGAAGATGGACAGTGATGGAGTGGCCTTCCAGGCCAAATACGTGTATAGAGAGGCAAACGAAACCGTGGATTGGGTTGCAGCTTATGTGGCCAATCACGCGGGAGGTATGTTGTGGAATGAGGGAAAGTTATCTAGGACACTCGGGAATATTTTGTTTTTTTATTATATTAAGTATATTTGTACTCGAGTGATATGTACTGCCTGCTTGAAAAAAAAAAAAAAATGCTTTGGTCATTATTTTTGGGATCTTGAGATTTTTTAACCTAGCATAAGTGCAACCAATTAGATCAAAATATATTACCCATGAGATCAAAAAGTGACGAGCAATAAAGAAGATAACGCAATCAGCTATCCTATTTACCTTACCATCTCTCACCCTTCTTTGTATGTGTGTATATATATATATATTTATTTTTTTCCGTTGTCGTAGGGCAGCTTGCGGCCTGCGTTTCACCCGTCCCGCTGGTGCGCTGCGCCGTTTCCCCACCCCGCCTTGATTTGACCTCGCTATTAACCCCATTTGACTGCTGCCTCGAATCCGAATAGATTTTAGATGGCCCGCTTCCAGATTCGCGGATTCCACACCACGTTCCAATCCAGCACAACCCCCGCCACTTCCCCATTCCGTTCCGTCCACGTGTCCTCCACTATCCGCCGCATAAACTTTTTTATAAACCCTCTCGCTGGCTTGATTTAATATAAAACGCACGGTGGATCTGAGATCTCGTACAGAAATTTGCAGACGAACGTCCGATTAAAGTAAGCTATTTCGTACTGGTGACCTGTTTTCCTCACCTAACCGGTTAGCTAGCCGTGCTTTCCACTGGCTAGTCCGGTCACCGCCCGTTCGAAATCCCGGGTGGAACGTGCACGTGGAGTGAATTTGGCGTGAATTTCGAGCGAGTTCCATTTCAACCTCAGAGTAAAACAGACGACGGGAAGTTAGAAATACAAATTTGTTATTTGTATTTCATTTCATCAACGTGTCATTTCATTTCGTCCTCATTTTTGGGGACTTGTTCGGGAGAAGCCAAAGGTAGAGGCCGCGCCCTGCTCTTCCCTCTCTTCGCCTTGAAGACTCCTCGTCACCGAACTTCTCGAAGCTTCTCCACCTCCGTCTCGTCTCCGTCTGATGGAAGCCCTTCCGGCTTCCCGGAACCCTAACCCCGATCGCCGATCTCTCGAGAGCCTCCCGGTCTCCGGCGTCGTTGGCCGGTTCTACTCCTCCTCCGATCGGTGAAACGATCCAGCTTTCTTGCTTTCCTTCTTGTCAGTATCCTCCGTGGTTTCTTCTCAGCTAAAATATCTTCATGAGCTTCTGGAAATCGGTAAGCATCCGGTCTTTTTTTAAAAAAATAATAAAACCTTTCAAGTCTTATGTTGTGGTTTCGATTCTGTGGGAAAATCTTCTCTTCCGGATCGTTCGGCTTTTTATGAATTTCTCTTGTTTTTTGTGGGAGAAAAGAAAAACGAAAAAGAAAGAGATTAGCAGTTGCTGCTGCCTCTTTACTTTTGGAAGTTCCATATCTGTAAAGATTTATCCGATTCTCACCCACTTCGATAGCTTCTTCCTTCTAAATTCCAACAATAATCCCATCTTTATCACCTTTACAACAACTTACGCACTAGATCTTAATCGTTATCCTTTTTTACATTCATTTCTCCCCCATTACCCCAAGGAATTTCCTTAAATATATCCACCTTCTAAAATAGTGCAATTTTGGGTTATAAAATGAAGGCAGGGCTGCGGAGAACCGAAGTATGTGCGGTGGTCCGGAGCGCCTGAAAACCTCGCCGTTTCCATCTCCGTTTCAGTCTCCGTTTACCTCCCAAGACAATATTAATAACTCCTCCTCCTTACCATCGTTCGATATGAAGCATCTAACGATCGAGACCGGGGACAACTTCTCGAGCCTCCTCGAGCTAGCCGCCAACAACGATGCGGACGGCTTCAAGAGATCCGTCGACGAGGAGCCCTCCGCCGTCGACGAGATCGGCCTCTGGTATGGCCGCAAGAAGGGCTCCAACCGGATGGTGCTCGAGCCCCGGACGCCCCTCATGGTCGCCGCCACCTACGGCAGCATCGAAGTGCTTAGATTAATCCTCAGCCTCTCTTCCGTTGATGTCAACCGCTGCTGCGGACCCGACAAGACCACTGCTCTCCACTGCGCCGCCTCCAGCGGCTTGGCGAACGCCGTCGACGCTGTGAAGTTGTTGCTCTCTGCTGGCGCCGATGCTAACTTGGTCGATGCCAATGGCCACCGCCCCGCCGATGTGATCTCGGTCCCTCCCAAGCTATGTGAATTCAAGCTCGCCCTCGAAGAGCTCCTGGGTGGCTCCGGTGGTGACCCCCGGTGTATCCTCCGTGTGTCGACCAGCCCATCGAGCTCCAATTCGCCGCCGTTATCCCTGTCTCCCGTCGAAGGTGGATCGCCTTCGTCCGATGATTCATCCGCCTCCCCGACAGCCGGAAAGTTTCACGACCATCCCCCAGTTTCGCCGGCGGCGGCGGCGTCGGAGAAGAAAGAGTACCCGGTGGACCCCTCCCTCCCGGACATCAAGAACAGCATCTACGCCACCGATGAGTTCCGGATGTTCTCTTTCAAGATCCGACCTTGCTCCCGGGCTTACTCCCATGATTGGACGGAGTGCCCCTTCGTTCACCCCGGGGAGAATGCTCGCCGGAGGGATCCGAGGAAGTATCATTATAGCTGTGTTCCTTGCCCGGACTTCCGGAAAGGCGCATGCAGGAGGGGGGACATGTGCGAATATGCCCACGGCGTGTTCGAGTGCTGGCTCCACCCGGCGCAGTATCGCACGAGGCTGTGCAAGGATGGTCCCAGCTGCACTCGCCGGGTCTGCTTCTTTGCTCACACGAACGAGGAGCTCCGTCCTCTATATGTTTCGACCGGCTCTACCGTGCCGTCTCCTCGGTCCTCTGCATCGGCGGCGATGGAAATGGCGGCGGCGATGAGCCTCTTACAGGGGTCCCCGTCTTCGGTTTCGGTGATGTCGCCGACCCCATTTACGCCTACTATGTCCCCGTCGAGCAACGGCGGAGGACACTCTTCTCTGGCCTGGCCGCAGCCAAACGTCCCTGTGCTGCATCTTCCAGGGAGCAATCTCCAGTCTAGCAGGCTTCGTACTTCTCTCAGTGCGAGAGACATGGCTGTAGATGAATTGTTGATGCTATCGGAGCTTGAACCACAGCAGCAGCAGCAGCAGCAGCAGCAGCAACTCAACGATTTCTACTTTCCATCCAGCCCAGCTCGCCTCGGCTCGCCTTTAGCTGGGAACCGGCCTGGTCGTCCTAAAACCCTGGTACCATCCAACCTCGACGACCTCTTCTCTGCGGAGATCTCCTCATCCCCGAGGTACAATTCTGACCAGGGAGCTGTGTTCTCGCCGACCCACAAGTCAGCTGTTTTCAATCAGTTCCAGCAGCAGCAGCAGCAGCAGCAGCAGCAGAGCCTGCTGTCACCCATCAAGACGAACGGCGTCTTCTCCCCGAAGGCCGTGGATCCCCAGCAGGCTCTGCTGCAGGCCTCGTTGGGCGTTGCCTCATCCCCAGGCCGGATGTCTCCCCGCGGCATGGAGCCGGTCTCCCCTATGAGCTCCCGCCTCGCAGCTCTCGCCCAGCGGGAGAAGCTCCAGCAGCAGCTGCGCAGCCTCGGCTCCAGCAACTCTGTTCCTTCCATGGTGGGTTCGCCGGCGAATTCTTCTTGGTCCAAGTGGGGATCCCCATCCGGGAAGGTAGACTGGGGTGTGAACGGCGACGAGCTTGGCCGATACAGGAGCTCGTCTTCCTTCGAGCTCGGTGGTTCCACCAGTGGTGAGGAGCCTGATGTCTCCTGGGTCCACTCACTGGTGAACCCACCGGAGTTGAAGGACAAGCACGAGGCCAATACTTCGGCAAGCAATGGTGGCGGCGCGGCTGATGCTTCCAATTCAAGCACTCAAATGGATGGATCGGATCACGCAGTTCTTGGGGCCTGGCTGGAGCAGATGCAGCTCGATCAGCTCGTCGCCTAGGTAAACGAAAACTGAAACTCCTTACCGAGCCCCTCAAAAGATCGACAGCACTACTAATAGATTACTTGCGAATCATATTTTCCAATTTGGTTTTGTTGGCAGCAAGGCGGGGGATGACGGTGGTTGGTTAAAAATTCAGTCAAACAAAAAAAGATTCAATTTTGGAAGAAATTTGTTATTGCTTCAAGAGTTTCGGACAGGTGAACTCGGAGAGAAATTTGAACTCCGGGTTTGTTTCAAGCCACACCCTGGTAAACATCTCCCTTACTGATTTCCATTTTTTGGGGTCTTTCTTCCTCTTCTCAGAAACTCCAGTTTACCCTGGATTGTAACTCTTTTAGTTTCCGTCCCGTTTAACCAATCTATTTGTTAATTATATATCATATATTTGAAGAACTATCTTAGTTAACTGGTGCCAAGTAACTGAAGAAGAAGAAGAACAGGAGAGAGCTTTCCCTTTGACCCGGTCCACTTTTGGGAAGGACATGGTGGGAGTGGGAGAAAAAAAAAAGGGGAATATATTGAGTCGGGCTGACGTGGCCCACTTTGGAGTTTGGAGGGATGAATTATTTGGATTTCTATTGTATATTGGGCAGGTGGAAAGTTTGGTACTTACGTTTTATCTATCATGTATACATTGATTCAAAACTCAATCGCTGTTATTTCATCTATTATATAAATATATATTTTTTTATGTCATCTCTCACCGTCCGTGATCCGTGATCCGTGATCCGTGATCGATGCTCCTCCTCCTTTCTTGATATGCCTTTGTATCGGCCGCCTCATTTTCCCCTTCTTTTGGGCTATGACGTGCTTGCCTTTGATTCGTGCAATTTAATCAGGCATGGGAATCCGTGGGAGGGAGATGGATCGCAGTACGAGAGGAGGGTCGGTTCTTTAGATTTGGACCCAAGTGGGGGGGAGGGATGAGGCATATTAGATTCTTGTCTACTTTTTTCGAGGCTCTCATGTGGGGGATTCTTTCTAGGTTATTGGAGATCGCAGGTGTTGTAGGACCGGAGGGCTGAAGCCCACCAACTACTTGCACTTTGGCTCCCAGTGGAAAATTATATGGAATCGCCTCTACCTTGTATGGGGAACTGGGCTAGGTTTTGGTAGGACTGGTTGTGTTGTTTAGCTAAATGCCCTTGTTTGAAGGCTTGCAGCTGCAAGCAATAAAATACTTTAATGAATTTATTGTTAATTAGATGTAGTTTGTGTCTATTTTTTAATCATTCTGATTGCGTTTTATGCTGTAGATACGGTTGTGTGTTGAGCTGCTTTTGAAATCAGAAGTTTTGAATAGTTGGTACATGAGGGGTGTATGGGTTATTTAATTAGTTGGATATGGTGGCCTGATGGCCTGTTTTCTTGACCCTCAAGACAGATGTGTGGATTGGGTATCCAAGTGTGGTGGTTCAAGATTCTGCTGTCTAGTTGCCTGAGGATTGGGTTACAAGCAGGACTTCTCTGTGATGGGGAATATGAGGCTGGAGCGGTGCTTGTTTGGATGGTGTCTTGACATCAATTTTGACACAGGATTTGGGAGCAGCTAATCTATCTGTGAATTGTGGTTGTGGGTCAAGGATCAAATGGTGGGTCGGCGAGGATTCTAGGCGTGTAGGTGGGTGATGATTTGTGTGGGGTGTGTTGGTGGAATGGCAGTGCAGTGAATTTTTTGTTTGTTTGTTGAGGTGCGAATTTTATGTAAGCATTGGATTTTTATTCCATAAGAATTGATGTCAACATAGGAAACATAGGATCGTGCTTCATGGTCATGGTCATTTGATTTATTCCAAGAGTTATTTGAGTTGTCTTCAGAGGAATTCCTCTCTGTGGTTAGATTTTGTGGTTCCCAATCCTACCATTAAGAATTGATGTCAACGTAGGAAACATAGGATCGTGCTTCATGGTCGTGGTGATTTTATTTGTTCGAAGAGTGATTGAATTGTCTTTGGTGGAATTCCTTTCTGTGGTTAGATTTGGGGGAATCTCTCTGGGGTTAAATTTTGTGGTTCCCAATCCTGCTATTTGGTTTCATTTGGTTTGTACTTGGAATGCATGGTCGGTGGAAATTAAATTAGGTTTTAATTGGGAAAATGACTGTTGGTGCCACATGCCACATGATCGTAGTTAGACCCTGATCTGGATTCTATGGAAGGGAACAAAGTTGTTTTCATTAGGTATTATTATTTAAGAAGAAAGCTGTTTTGAGTCTAATGTCATCATGTGCGCGCCGCATGGTATGGATATCAAGTTATGAAGTATATGTGCATTATGGGAATCAATAGAGTTGTCGGAACCTGATGTTTAATCATCTATATAGGTCCATAATTTGAACTTTTAGCATTAGAGAGTTTGGTGGTGGGGCACGCAAATACTATAGAATTATGTTAATTTCTCTTTTTATAAAGGGTGATTCGGCCATGGTGATTGGCTTGATCTAGGAGGTATCGGTGGTGCGAATGGGTGCTATTCTTTACTTGGGGATATTTGGGCCATAGTGGTTGGAGATGTTATCTTTCAGGCCAAGTCTATATATACAGAGAGGTCAGTAAAGCTGCAGATTAGGTGACTTCGTTTATAGCCGAGACGGAGAAGAGAGAGAGTTGTTGTATTTTGATTTTTTTTGAATGTATTCTCATTAGTTGTAGCAAAAAATAATAATAATTATTATATATCCAACAATAATATACTTGATTTTAATGTATTCTATGGAAAACATGATATATGCTTCAAATCCAATCTATGCTCAAGAAAAATGATTATTTCAGCATAAATATACTAGTTGTGAGTATGCCCAACGATCATTCAAGGAGAAACATACTAACTTTATAAATATTATATATATATATATATATATAAAAGGTTTATTTACGGATCAGTAGGTGATTTTTTTTTTCAATTTTTTTTTTTTGTTGTCGATGAGAATGAAGAGCCGGAGCCATCCCATAATCTAAAGGCTGGGCAGCTGAGTCTATTGCTTGGGGACCAGGTCTCTGTCTTCTACGAAAATTCTGCCAAGGCCAAAATTCTTGTAGGATAACCACCATTATCAAGCTTGGAACACTGACCCCTTGCTTTTAGGCGAGAGGGTGTAACCAGTGATCTGAAGTTCAGGTCACTATAGAACGTGAAAGTGATTGCGGGAAGATTGCTGGTTGAAAGGAATTTAGCGTTCCTGTTTTGAGTGGCAGATGGTGACTGCACCCTCTTTGTAGATTTGGGAATATCACGAAGGCATCTGAATTTATCTGATAAGATAATATGTCGACATTGAATTGACCTCTCCTATGTCGGGAATTTTCCAAAGGGAGATGGTCGAGGCCGCATCTAAATGTAATACACCATGCTTTTCGGTGATTGTCGGAAGTCGGCAGGCGACTTTTAGGTCAATCTAATGCTAGGTTGGAACAATTGGTGCACTTGGTATGTGGGTAGCTCAATTTCAATTACTAATGCACTTAGGCCTTGATTCAGTAGCCGTTAAACTAGGGTTAACCGGGTTGATACCCGAGTAGTCAATTTTTAGGGTCAAATTACTAAACCAAGCTAGACTTCTCAATGGAGCTGGTTTCTCTCTTGATGTTTGGAGACTCTCTCTCTCTCTCTCTCTCTCTCTCTCGCGCGCGCGCGCGCACAAAGACTAAAGGGCTCTTGACACGAGCTTCATGTACGGATAACTTCTAACCTTGATTTCATACGGGTATCATACTAGCACAATATCGATATGAGTATTGAATCAGCACGGTATGATATGTTTCGTACCATACCATTCGATTCGGACCGATATGATATATCATGCTTCTAACAGTGCATTAGTAATTTGGTGGAGAATGCTCGGAAACAAAATAAGGTGTGAGGAAATAGGAAAGAGGTTGTGCGCTTGGTGGTCCTGTGTGGATATTGGCATGTTGTTGGTTGCATACTTGGCCTACTCTCCTCCTTCCGGATCTCCTTACCTGTTCTGATTTTGAGTTGGTTGTTGGAGACGAATGGAAGGATTGGCCCATCTGCTTCCCTTTAACCAAAAATGCTATCGTTTGGTGCATGATGTGTGCTCCTCAACCAACAATGCTTGCATGGAGGTGGGCACTTGCACCCACATAAGGTAAGAGGCAATTAATTAGCCTACACCCTGCACTTTGGACTCAAAAAGTTTCCTTGCACCCAAAGGAAGAAGGAAAAATTTTCTCCTCTTTTGCCACAGGATCTTTACTGGTTTGACATCAACTAATTCTGAAGTAGATTTTAGAATAAGTGCCGACAAAATTGACTCGAGAAGAAAGGAGCAATTCATGAACAAATAATTTTCCATCAGTAGATGGAAAGCTTGGAGTTATACTTTTCATCACGCACCGACTTGCGAATTTTGTCATCCATGTTGCTGAATCAAGGAAGCATCAAAAAGGCAGTAGTCGGAGGATGGTTGGTATTTAATTGGATGAAATAGTTGAAACTAAATTTTCAGCATTTATCATGCGAAATGAAGAAGATAAACCAAGGTTGATGGACAAGCTTCCTATCTATTTATCTTTGATATTTATCTTTGCACGAAGTCAGAAAGTTTTGAGAGACATTCCCGTAGACTTTCTAATCTTTTAACTTGAATTACAAGGGTTAAGAATAAAAAGAGGATCATCGGGGGATTCGTTTTTCGTAAAAATATGGCTTAATGTTGTAGAATCCAATTATTCTTCCTAAAACGAACAGGCTAAATTCTTTTACAGTCATATGTGAAGTCACTCTAGCTTGTATGATAATTGCAAATTGTAGTTACAATGACCCAAGAATTCATCATCTTTTCCTACTCTTTGATTGCCCTGATTGATCAATATAATATTGATTAAATCAAGAGGGCTTCTGATGGAGGGCTATCTTGTAAGACAGCAGCAGGTAATCTAGTTTACTTTGTTATTGTGCAAGATGAAAAAAAAAATGACTTTTTTTCTTTCTAAAAACAAAATAAAAAAATATAGAAATATGCATTCTGACCTTTTCTTTGCAATTCCGAAGCTTGTTCTAATTGATTGGGGTGGGGATGCCACGGTGGCTTCTTGCGTTTGGGGCCATTGTGTTGGGCCCATCCCATGGTTTTTGTTATGTTTTTGATATATCAAATGATTAAACACACTAAAATTGCAAATGTTAAAAAGAACAAATTATCTTAGAAGAAAGAAAATATACAATATTTCATTTGATCAGAGTTCCTACATCATTCAGATACTTTATAAAATAACTAAGAAAAATCGATACATACTCTAACATAGGTCAAACTGTCGCACCTGGAATATATTTTTTTCTTTCTTTTATAAAATATAGTACAATAATGTAACAAATTATAATAAATGGAAGACTCAATAATCAAATTTTTATTATAAATTAAGCAATTTAATTCTGGTCAAGCAAAACCTATCATTATTAATATTGGCATCTATATGATAAACAGAGAACTCTATACGAGTCTCCATAAAAAAAAAACTTCTGTTATTAATGCCAACATCGCGGATATTGTTATTATTTTTGCGCATCATTTTTTCTCCTTTTGTTCCATATATTCTCAAAATACAATAGAACAATATTACAAATATATTAAAATATTTGCAAAAGAAGAGAAAAAGAGAGAGAATAATGATTTTATATTTTCTGTTTTATCATAATGGTACATCTCAGGGGTTATATATACTTGTGTACATACTTTATATAAAGAAAATAATATAGGCCGATATAGATCACCCTAGCAAAAAAAAAGAGAGGACATAATAACAAAACAAATATTTTATGAGAGTATACATATAAATATCAATTTTAGAAGAATATTTATATAAAATTTAATATTTAGAAAGATATTCATGCAAAAAAAAATTATTTATATTACCATGTAAAAGATCAAATGGATCAGACTAAGCCCATTTCGGGGGCGGTCGCTGGGTTAGGCCCATTTCATTTTGTAGCCCATGACGCGAGCGAACCGGGCCATATGATTGTCAGTCCAACCAAATCTTCGTTATTTTTCCACCCCACTGAGAGAGAGAGAGGTGTAATTTATAAAAAACAGGGAGTGGCTATTATCATTCGCTGGCTTTTTAAAGGGGGCGAGGTTGGAGTAGGGTTTGGGGCTGGCCTTTCTCGCCGGCGCCCCCGTTTTCTCTTGGTTCGGCAGGTCCGGCTCCGAAACCCTACGTTCCAATCTTTCTCTTCTCTTCTCCTTCTTTTCGTTAGCTACTGGAATTCTACTGGAATTCCCATTCAATGTGTAAAGGAGGGCCTTTACAATCCCGGATCACCTCTCTGGGTGTTAATCCGACACCCAGAAGGCCGAAAGCGATGATGGGAACTCCATCCTTGAGGCGTTTAACTCCATCCTTGAGGCGTTTCTTGGATTTTTATTTTTTTCTTCTATGTTTGGGGATGCTTGATGACGATTGTTTTGTTGGAGTTTGCAATTAAGGCCTAAATTGTCTCTTGGTGCAGTTTTTCGATCTATATATATAAATTGTTAGAGTAGTACTTTGTTACATTTCGGTTGTTGGATTACTTTTTGATATACATCTGGTTGGTTAGTTTGGTTTTTGGATCTTATCAAATTAAAACTTTTGATAGACTTGTGCGCAAGTAAAAGATAACTTTTTGGTTGTAGCATTTTCTCATGTTGTTTTCTTGTCTTCTCCCCTCCAGTTAACTAATAGTGGGCCTTCATAATCCCAGATAAATTTGCTCAAGTGTTTTTCTGATTCATGGAAGGCCAAAAGTGATGATGGGGGTTTCGCTGATAGCACCTTCTTGTTCTCTGTGGAGGTGTTTCATTAGTAACTTGCCATACATTACCATCATTTTTCCTTTGTCTCTAGTGAGAAAAGAGAAATTTGAGACAAAATTTTGCTGGAAGTCATTGTTTGTTATATTTGTTGCTTCATTTTCATTTAGAAGTATGTCCAACATTTTACTTATTGTTTTTGGAAAAACACTTGTATCCCTCTATCTATTTTGCCATGTACCCTGTAAACCATGTCACCAGATTCTCACGATTACTGAATTTCAGTAATGATTTTGTGTTGCTTTAGATGTTGGAAACCAATTGAGTATTTCTTTTATTTGTTAGATATTTTATTTTCTCTGGTTATACCTTTTCTATTTCCACTGCTATGCTTTGTTCCAAATGTTATTTCCTTGCAGAAACTATGAACATCAGCATGGATTTTTAGACAGCAATGCTATATTCTTGCATTTTCCTTGATCTGCCCGTATGAACAACAATCTAGATTTTTAATCTATGTGGCAATACTATATTCTAGCATATTGACTCTATTGGTATTATTTTGGGACATACTCTAGACATCCATAATAATGGTCGCAGGCATCTTATATGTTGCTGATCATATTCAAAGGTGTGTATAGTGTATACCTTCATTTTAGGTCTGCTATCATTAATTTGGTTATTTTAGGTGCGTTTAATATAACCAAATTTATCTCTCACTTTAATAAGTAGGGATCATCAAGAAGTGTTTATGTCCATGGTTGTATCATGGCAGATGTTGAAACTAAGTCAACCTGCCCAATGCTTGTGATTTGTGCATTTTTTTTTGCTAGAGAACATCTCATGAATATGAGGATATAATTGAAATTGCCAACAAGTGGGGGATGTAATGGCATTCCTGGCCTAAACAAGGCAAGGCCTGCCACTTCATTATGTACACACCACACTTGTAGCTGATGGAAGGAAGAAGCCATGCGCCATTGTTTTATCCGTGGACTTGAATGCAAACTAGTCGTGGCTGGACTCAAACGTGGTAGCTGAATGCAAAGATATAGATATGGTCCTGAAGTTGGTGCATCATCCTGCAGGTATTTCTCAGGTGTTCACCACTGAGAATTTTGGACGGAGGTAAAATGTTGTATGGGTTTTGCTTACATCATTTGTTCGTTAATGTCATGGGATCCGTAAATTACTTGCGAACATCCCCTATTGAAAAGATTTTGTTTTTGTGTCCGTTCTAATGGGAGTTGGAACGAAGCAGAAGGTATGATATCTCCGTGTCAGGCAATATTTTGTTCTTTATGTGGTTTGGGCTGATAACTTTGCTTGGCTGTGGACTTCATCCGTTTTGTATTTATTTCAGTTCCAAGTTATATATATATATATATATATATATATATATATATATATATATATATATATATTAGAAGCATAATCATCTGAATAGAGAATTTTCCTAAGGTACGGAAGAAAACTAGAAGCAGTATTCTAAAGGATGCGCGGTTGATCACATTACTTGTATCCCAGTCGGCTCCACTGTTGCTCCCTAAATATCCACCAAGAGTTTGAGCACGAGAGAAAAATTCTGGCCTCTCTTCTATCTATGGCTATTAGAAGTCCTAGATGTACGAAGAAAGTTGTTCCTCTATTCAATCTCTCTAGCATCTCCAAGAGATTGGACTTGCTGATGGTCATTTTCTTTGTCGATGGTCATCGAGCACGCTATCCTCGTTACTCTGCTTATAATATTTAGTGGCACACCTGTTCTATGGCTGCATTTTAGTTACAGGTAGTGTGTCTCGTGTTATCAACGGTACTCCCTCTCTCTCTCTCTCTCTCTCTATATATATATATATATATATATATCAACATTTGCTGTAGGAGTGAATTGTGAAGTGGATTTTAGACCATAGTTTCACACGCTAATCTGAATGATGTCTGTTGCATGAGGGGGTGAAATGGTAACGAATTCATTCATGATAAAGTATTGCCTTTTCTCGGTACCCAGCCTGATGTCGAGGTGCGCGCAAAAGCAAGCATTAATCCGCATGTTTATAGGTGCAAACAGATATTATCTCTGTGCTACATTGCGTATAAGACGCAAGTATCAATCATATATTATGAGGAATTTTGAAATTATATAATCTTTAATTTTGTCCCCAATCCATCAATGCTGGGAGGTCCGCTGATGCCGATGTCCTCCTCCTTGGTCCTCTATTTGGCTCTCTCCACCTTCGCCGTCTCTTAATCCTAATTAAGTTTTAGTTTGGTTATGCTTATTACTTGTCCTAATTTCAACTTAAAGCATACTCGACATAAAAGCTTGATTGAGCTCATGTAGGCAAGGCTCAGTTAAAAGGCAGGCACCACTCGCCCTAACCTGCCACCCTGATTCAAAAATCCACCACCAAGTTTGAATTGATAATAATGGGGTACATTACCATAACTCCTGTCAATCCCACTTATATTTATCAAATGTTTGAGGTTCCGGCTTAGCGACTTGATCTGCTTAATTTTGATTGACTAATTTAACTAAGCTAGTTGGTTGACAAGACTATGACATCAACCTGAAAATTATAACCGAGCACCACCCAATAAAAATTTTATGCAGTCGCATGTAAATTTACACCTACAAAATGTTATATAAACAATGTTAATAAAATGGGGATTATCAAATAATTGGCCATTTAAATACGTTCGGCCAGGTTTAACTGTATCGAGTCAGCTTAACATGCTAGTCGTGCACCTCATGTACAACCCAACTTGAAACAAAGGATTTGAGTTTTGACCTGTTTACCGAATGAATTTGGTTCTGATTCACAAATCTCAGATTATTTGTGTCAACCAAACATGAAAATGAACCACCTTGAGGATAAATCAAGCTAATCTAAATTACCCTTCATGATGATGTTTGAACCACCGTGACCAATAGTTTCTTAATTGACTTCAAGGTAGCCTTGTGAATGATGGTGATTTTTGGCAAACTAATGTGGAGAATGCTCTGCTTTTGCTGCTTTGCCATGATATTTAGTAGGTAGGTAACGACTGAAAGCAAATTTCCGGTGAACTAACGAGGATAATAAGTGGTGTAATATGACTAAAATGACTAAAATTTCCAGTGCTTTAGAATTGTCACAATGAGTAAGGTTGAAGAAAGACAATTTCTTTCTAATCCAAAAACAAAACTTCAGTGCAGACCTCTCATACATGTTCTACCCGAAATAAGTTATCCTCCCATTTCATACCAATCTACTTGTGATAGAGGTAGACAATGGAGAATATGAAAAAGGCAGCCATCTGCAAGGAGGAAAATAAAACCTTTCAGGGGATCTATTTGCATCAAATTAAAACTGATGATTGGTTTTAAAAACATCTAGGATGACAATGCTTTAAGATATAGTTAAGGACTTTTTTTTTGGGTTCTGACTACTGAAGTCCCTTATCTGGTATATCAAATCTCAGAGACTGTCCATACTGGGCATAATTAGAAAGTGATTCAGATTTTGCAGCAATGCTCATCATGCAGTAGTATTGTGGACTTCCAAAATTTTCTATAAAACATGTTGGGCAAGTATTTCACAATAACACTTACAGTGGAAAATGATGCCCCATAGTATGGATAGGCAGTTGTTATAAACCTCTCATACTCATTGTGTCTGAAAGGACGAACTGGAATCTGCCAAGTTAAAAGTTCAAAGAAAACTCAATGTAATTAGACAGGTATTAACCAGAATAAGTACGATTGATATGCCGCAAGAGTTCCTCTTTAATCGGACAATAAGTAAAGGAGATTGCCACAGTGATTTTATGCATTTTGGTGACTTAGTTCATTGTTTTCTTGAAGCAACCAGTGGTCCAGTTTCCACAACTTCGTTCTTTTCAGTAAAGAACAAAAGTAATGCAATGAGACGTCCATAGGTGGTCTCACCTAAATAGGACCAAATGGCCACGAACTGCATTGGTCGACCAGAACAAAAAAGATAGAGTCTATGGACAACAAAAAATAATAAGGCAAAGTATCATCCAAAGGTCCCTCAAATCATATGCTTTGACGTGAAAAATGTCCCTTTCCTAAAGCTTCACCAAATATTCGAGCTCCACTTGTATACCTATATACAGTAAAAGCTATGTACTTGCTAGAAACCAAAATACAGATAAACAGAATATTGGATCAGAAGAAAAGACGGGCGTCATTATGCACTAATCTGAAAAATTCTCGCTAAACCTTCATCTTGTTATAGTGAAGCAGAGGGTTTAGCAATATCATCCTCCATAGGACAGAGCATTTCTTTTTCACAGGGCCTCATCTTTTTCTTTGCTAGGTCGCATCTTGAATGGGTAAACAGAGAGTATATGTGATTCCTGATACAAGTTGTGTAAAACATATCTAGACTCTGTTGGGAAAGATTTTCTATCAATTAAACGGCAATAAATACAGAAAAGAATCTACGATGAGATTAACAAGGTCCCCGATCATTTAAACCTAAAGGTCCCCGACCCCACAAGGGAACTCAAAGATTAAGCGTGGAAATTGTTAGCCCACAGTCTGCAGATTTAAGTGCCCATAATGTTCATCCTACAACATAACTATTACTTGCATTAACACAAAAGCACCCAACCCACTTAAAACAAACCAATTTACCATTATTCAATTGTCTCAAGTCCAACTTAGAAAAGGTAATATGCTATCAGCATGTTCAATTGTCACTAAATCCAATCCTATCTAGCTGCAAAGTACTTTAACAGGTCACCTTTGGCTGCTTCCCGGCAAAAGCAACTAAACATCTTAATGTTAAAGAGAGAATTATCACCCTACATGGGACACTTATCTCAAAAGCCCCTTGTGAAGACCATTACGAAGGATGGTGAAGAAAGTGTTGAAAACAAATTATACAGTGGTAAATGGAGACTTTATGCTCATAAATATATTAAAAAAATGATTTTAATTTATCATTTTCTGTACCAGTTTTGATACCTTAGTAACCTACAAGAAGAGTACATGGTTTTCCTTAGTTAGCAGGCAGATGCATATGTGTTGCAAGAAGGGCCATCCAACTTTTTGTAGTTGCTATAATATTAGTGCAAATAAATTCATAATTAATCTATAGTAGCTGTAATTTACAATTGCAGCTTAAGTGAAGAATTAATGACTAAAAAGCTCCGATATGAGAAAGTATTTTGTTGGAATGTAAAATCATGCAGACATAACAAACCTGCTTTGACAGAGAGAGGCTTGTGTATCCAAGCCTTTGGTACTCCACCTTAAATTGGAAAACACCATAAACATCAGGAACCTTAAAGGATGTTGAATAAAGACCCTGTCACAAGGAATAATCAATATTCAGTAAAAAAAACCCTGCAAGATCATTCATGAGGACATGTAATATAATATAAGCCTCGTACACACCTTCTGGTCATGGGACAAAGTCTTCAAAACATAAGGACTCATCATGTAGAACTGAACTTGAACATCATCTGCTACATAAGGTTTCCAGGTTGTTCCAGACCATTCGTAGATCTCAACCGAGTAATCCTTCAACCAGATAAAAGAAGTCAGAACACCAAAGGGGGAATACTCCTCAATCTGTTATCTAGTTAAACTCTTGCATGATTGGGAAGCAATTACCAAGTCATCATTGATGCGGTACATTGCAGGTTCCGTTGTTTCTCCAACTTTGTGGTGCCTGACATTCACAGCCTAGGAAAAAATCCATCCATGAATCATAAAAAGCTCTTTAATCTTTTAGCACCAGATATTGGAGTTCAGATCAAGAAAGAAAAAAATCGTCAAGAAAGCACTTGTTAAAATGGTTCACCTTGAGATGACCCCTTTCATGGAAGACCCATTTACTAATTTCAGTCACAAACTGCTCATTTCCAGACTTTTCATACCTGCAGCATCAAGGAAAAATTCCTACGTCTCCTTTTTTGAACAAAAGACATCACGAGTACAAAAACTCCATATGAAGAATAAGTAAAGGATAGGCTGTTGTTGCAATTAACTTTTTGAACCTATACATACACAGATTTCTTTCATGAAAGCAGATGTATATGAAAAGTATCAGGCAAAGTTATGATTAAACTGAGGAGACTGGAAGTCAAATGGTCACAGATCCCGTCGAAATTACCAGTTCAGGGCATGTTTGGATATTCCAACAAGATTAGGCTGAAAATCCTGTGGGAATTGAGCATGTTAGCCCATCTAGCTTGCATTTTCTAAGATTCTGTCTAAACCCAACCCAGATCCTAGCCTTTGGGCTGCAGGAAAAAAAAAAAAAGAGACCCATGGATTTGAGCTGTGTGGTGTTTGGTTGATATAGAGCTATGCTTATATGGACAGCCCAATCCTATAGGAATATCCAAACATGCCCTTATTATTATTATTTTCCTTTGCCCCTTCCTTTTCCATCACCATCTTGTTAAGAAACTTGGAGTTGTGCTCATTTTACTCCTTTTCTGTAAACTAATAAGCACTTTATTTTCAAGTTTCTCCAGAAAGTATTATTATCAAGTACAAAGGGAATCCATTAATGTTTTTAGGCATTAGACACGAAGTATACTATTCTTGCATTTCTTTAGTGGCAACCAAACGTATATCAAGGTAACAAACTCAATTATTTATTATTCCAAGAGTTTAGTTCCGACACACTTCTCTTCCAATAGCTTCATAATTTTTATCATATTTTAATGTCCGTAAAGTGAATCAATAATCTTCTTTCTGAAACAATGTCACCCTGTCCACGAACTTTTTGGTATTTCCAACATATGATTGGCTCCATAAAATAGGTAATTCTAGCTAGATATCCTCTAAGGCCCTAGTCTGTTATCGTTCTATTCCACCCTTGTGTTTTAAACTTGGCAATGGGAATCATCTAAATGCTGCTTTAAAATTTCTTCAGATTTGCAGTAGCATTTGCTTTGTAGATGATTCTTTACCCTAGAATTTGAGAAATTTGCTTCCCCTCTCCCAACCTGAATTTTCTCTGAACTAGTTATTGCTTCAAGTTTTAGCATAGCAATTAGCAAGGCTCACACTGCAATAATCCTCTTACACCTAACAGTATCTGACAAATCTCCTTCCACAGTACACTTCAAGCCCTTTTGTTCGCTTATGAACTCTAGCTTATCTACAAAATGACCCTCCCCCCCCCAAACCAAAAGAAAAAAAAGGAAAAAGAAAAAAAGGAAAAGAAAATCTCCTATACCAGTTTATACAGCCTCCCTCCCTCCCCCTCCAAAAAAAAGAAAACAAAACACACACATACAGACAGCAGCACTTCACCACCAGTATCTACTTTTAACACCATAAAGTTTGTTTAACGCCTACACCCTCCTCGAAATAACAAGACGAGCGCTAACCTTTCTCCCTCTCGAAAATCATAAGAAACAGACTCCACCAGTCACCCTACTCTTCTCAAAAGCTTGAAGTAGATGAATCAGAATTAAGCACAGAAATAGTGCATAACAATTAATAATTCAATCTTGGAAATTTGTCTTCATATGCAGCTTATTTTCTACTCAATTAAGCTTAACTTACATAAATATACATGCACACATTCAAAAATATATACAATTGACATAAACATACATATACAGTGAGAGCCGCCCCAACCCCCACCTCCAACCCCACTTGCTTTTTGATCCCATTTGGAGTTTTATCATAATGAGATAAATTGGATATGGCAAAAGCTGCTTTTTCTCGTAAGAGGTGGAAGAGGCTTCGATATTGCTTAATACTGATTATTTATCCAGCATTTGGCAATGTAACATGGAGTTTGACAACAGAAAACTTTGCTTACAAGACCCTGTATTTATAGGGAATATGGTGGTTTTTACTTTTTTCTTTTCGAAGGATTTAAACAATTAGTGTTCACATATACTTTTCATCTCATGACATATCCTTCATGATATGATCATTGCAAGCAAATCTCTTTATAGTTTCACAAATGATTAAACTTCTTCTATATGGCTAGTCTTTCAGAAGTTTATTTGTACTTAGGTCTTAACATTCTCCATACTATTGTGAGCTAACTACCTCAGAGGCACCCCCCCTAGCGGTTGTTTGAATAAATATATATACGCATAGATGCCTAGTTCATTATACTTATAAAGCATCCTTTCTTTTGTCAATCCTTGTTTCTCTTAATATAAATTCAAAACCTTGTAACATTCTTGCTCGATCCATATTACATGGCCCTATAACCTTACTACTTCCTAATTTTGATTATTATTGGCATCTCCTGACTATTGTGCTTCAGAGCTTAGGTAATTTACATACAAACAACAGTCATTAGCAGCTAATAGCAGTTCCAATATGTTTTTGGCCATGTGATAATAGGTCATTAAGCACTCAGCCATATTGTAAATCACTAACCATTTGCACAAGAAATCATACATCCTGCCAAAACCAAAGAAATGAAGCAATCAATAGTCATAGAAGTGCAAACAACAAGTTGTTTTATGGCCAACAAACAAAAAAAGCTAAATAAGAATTCTCCATGTTGGCTAGCACAGCATAAATGAAACAAATCGAGAAATAGAAATAAGTGGCAATTGGAAGTTGCAAGGACTCATTTTGGTGAGACAATTTAGAAACGTTTCCATAGTTGAAATAATTGAAGCACCCACAGCTGTATAAATGTCAAGCCTCACATTTAGTGGCATTTTTTTGGATATTGGTAACTTACAAAAGACAATCAAAAAAAGGAACAACATGACTACTTAAACTATACAACAAAAAGTAGAACAATGCAAAGGATGAATACAGAGAAAGTTACATACTTAGTTGAGCTCCCAGCCTTCTGCACACCAGATCTTAAAAATCTAATGAACAATAAAGTTAACATCAGTGAACTGACACAGAAGGAAATCCAAAAATCATGGGATATTGTTATGTACCTGTTGCTAAAGAGGTCCAGAGATCCAGAGATCAATATACGAGCATTATTTCTTGCCTGCATAATAGCCAAAAACATATGATTAACGGTGATATGATATGATTTTCCTAAGAATTCATGGGGACAAAACTTAAAAATATGGGACATAAGGCAACATCGTCAGAAGTAATTAAGAAACCAAAAGCTGAATCGAAATGCAAAAGACATTCAGTTATAAAAATATTTTAGAGTTTCGACTCAAAATACCATCTTTGAAATAGTAATCAGTAGATAATGTCTTATATTGGGGCTATGAATGGGTCAAGTGACATGGTCAGACAGGCATTCGTGGTTACGTCATTTTGAGCAGGCTTTGATCTGTTTTTCAGTCCCTAAAAGTAAAGTCTGGCTTAAAAAATTATTTTCCTGATTGCTTTTGGGATCGAAGGTAATTTTGCAAGTCAAAGTCCAAACAATTGGTATCCATCTCTCAAAGGATAATACTAAACTTCAGCATCCATTTTATCTCATCTAGCTCAATCAATTTTAAGAGGCTATCAGACTGGTGCTCAAACTCCACAAATTATAAACAAAAGGAAACTCTTCAATTGACACCAGGTTTAAGTCAAGCATGATCGGATAATTACAACACAAGTCCAAGTAAGCGAGGAAGCATCCGCTGCAATATCTATACAATATTGCACAAGCTAAAACCTATAATAGGTTCAGTAGGTATGAAAATCAAGACAAGAAAAATCAAACATCAAGTTAGAAATCTGTAATTCTTTCAATGAAATACATGCGAAATTGTACTAATTGATGAAAATGAGGTTTGCTTAGGTAAATTTACTTGCTGGTAACAAATGAGAATGTTCTGACTTTTAACCACCAGAGCTGTAAGGGGATTTTCAAGAGTGATAAAAGAGCAGATTAGAATGAGTGTCTTCATAACAACGAGAACATGAAGATGAGGAGAAGAATGCAACATTTGATTCACACTATCATGCAGTGTCAGTATAAAAACAAACACAGAGCAAGCAATTGACAGGTTAAAAAAAATATCATTACATTAAACAACCTGCACTATTGAAACCAATGATATAGCAGAGCCTGTGAGTGAGGGAGGGCTTGATAACTTGCTCTTTGGATTTGCCGAATATGCTGAAGGTGAGGCAGAGAGAACTTTCAAAACCTATAAAGCAGTACAAAAATCATGAAAAAAGAATATAGCATCATTAAATAAGACGCAAGGTGTTGAAATCAAACATATGAAGCTAAACAAGCAAATCAGCCAATAAAATTTTATATGACTTTTTCAGTAATCAAGATATATAAACAAAAGAACTTACCAGGCTATTAGCAGGATTAACTGAATGACCAATTCCACGAAAGAGTATAGGAGCCTGTGCAAAGTTTATTCTGAACAATCAGAAATAGAGAACAAAAAAAATTGAACAGTGATGTGATGCTTAAACAAAACAAATAAAAAGGGTACATGGTCAACAAATCATCCTGGAGGTCTCTCAGGAGATAAAAGAATATGTAAAAACCAAAAGAGTTCTCGCTTATCAAATTATAATGCAGTTTGTACCCATGTCACCTATAAATAAGAGTAAATGGCTGCCACCTTGGACCTTGAAACCTAGACTGCATGTTAGCAACTAGGTAGGTAGTGTCATATTGTTCTATAATGAAAGTAACGAGATTAAATGCATCCTAGCTTTAAGTTTTCCCCTCCTAATTTTAGGATCTTGCGCATAGATTTGAGCATCTCTTCCAATAAGAGCTTCTTCAAATCTTCGTGGCACCTGCATATTACATTGACTGCTTCTCTAGTACTTTGTCCTCAATTGGTACCACTTTAACATTTCTCCCATAAACTCATTTCTCACTGTATTTTTCTTGCCACAAAGCCAACGTAAATGAGACACATATGGTGCATAGGTCAGGTTGCCTTTTGGAGTCATCTAAGTTAAACAGCAAGGTTATTTCAGTAACTATTTCTTGATGAAATTTTTCAAAAGCAGTTAACTGGGTTAAGTCACACGATAGGGGCACTTTGGGTACTTCCATGAAGCTTTGAGTTGTTTAATAAAGAGATGAAGGGAATCACACTAATAATCGTTGCATTTCTGTGAATTAAATCTACGAGTATAGTTGTAGAATGAACCCTCTACCAGCATATCTTCATCTCTCCTATCCACTCTCTGTTTCTTCTCTCTTTCTCTAGCATCCCCCCTCTCTTTTCCTCTTTCTTGTTTCTCCTTCTTTTCCTTCCTTCCTTTTTCTTTCTTTGTTTCTCTTCTTTTCTTTGCTTCTATTATCAGATTTCATCAACATAATATCAGTTTTCTGTTAAGTTGCCATGGCCCGGGTATTCATTTACGTCTACATTGTTTCATACCATAGATCTCCATTGTTCTATGTTATAGCTTCAAGGCACCAAAACTCTAGTATCCATTAGCCGCTCATTCTGATTGGGTTACCAGATTCATTTACATGTCCATACAAATTGAGTACTGTATACTTTATTTCAATCTTAGTCATTTTAGATCTTTAATCCTAAGATACTTTCCTTCAGAATTCCAATTCAGCATTCAACCTTGTCCAAGACAACTTGCCCTGCCTGATCAACTGAGACATGCTGCATGTGCTAGGGCTTATCTTGCCTCCTGGGCATCCATTGTGCGGCCCCTCTCCATATTAGGGCTGCCTGAGCCCTATGCCGTATAGCCAGCAGACTGCATAGGCAACATGGCCGCATCTCCAGCAGCATAGACCTGTTTTCAGAACAGTGGCAAGCAACACTTGAAATGATGCCCAGAGCTAACCTAGATCAAATGGGATCATGCTAGTTTTATTTTTGTATTATTACAATCGCCCGAATCAAATCAATTAGACAGCCACCTGCTCAATGCAAGGTAAACAAACATTTTGCAGCTGGTTTTCTTCTCGCTACTTGATTAGTGATGGAAACGGGGTAGTTTTAAATATTCTTAATAATAGAGTACTAATATAAAAAACAGAAAAATTCAAAAAAGGAGTTACTCAGAACACACAATGAAAAATTAAAAAAAGGCAATAGCCGCTCACCTCGATTTTTCTGTCACCCAAAATCACATCCGACTGAACGAGATCATCACTGGTGATCAGGGTATGATCCCCTTCCATCTCCGATACCGCATAGCTCGTGTGATCAATAACCATCGCCGCGGAATCCTGAAACAATCTAAGAAATTAATGTTTTTTTTTTAAACAAGAAAGTTTTAAGCACAACCAAATGAAAGAAGAAGTCAACTTGCCTCATCAAAGTCAACACCACACTCTGTGGCGATGCCCCGGATCAGATCAGAGGCAGACGAATCCGCCGCCAGTATCAAATCGTGCCCTGCGTCCACGAATTCTAGAACCGCGTTTTGGTCCAACGAACCTCCAAAACCTTAAAAAAAAAAAAAAACAGGAAAACAAAATCAATATTGACTCTATGAAGGAATCGCGAGATCTGGGGATAAGAAATTATTTACGCTGTATGGATGGGGAGAAGACGATGAGGCCATCGTAAAGGTACTGGCCGTATCGCTGGAGCGATAGCTTGGGATCGTCGGCGAGCTTGAAGTCGAGATCGAAGCCTCGGGTCTGGAGGGACTTGAAGAAGACGGAGTGCGATGATCGCACGGCAAGGTCGTCCACCAGAACGAGAAGACGCCGGTCGGTGGGATTGTCGGCGGAGAACGAGAGGCAGAGGACAGGGAAGAGGAAGATCACGGCCAAGAAGATGGCCGCCAGCCTCGCCATGATCGGAACCACTGCTAGGGTTTTTTTTTTCTGGAGACCGAAGTGTTAAGAGAGAGAGGGGACTTTCGGCTTACAATGGATGACGACAATTCCTCCTTATTCGAGTCCAACCGGATATGGAACGGCCAAGGGGACGATCACCGGTCCAACCGTTGGATCAACCGGCCGGCGGAAAACAAATAAAAAGAAATAAGTTATGACTAAAATACAAGTATAAAGTTAGGCTATATACTTTATAATAATTTTTTAAATAATAATTTAAAAAATAATGAATTACTTAAATTAAAAAAGTAAATTATTAAAAATAATTTATACTTAAAAATAAAAATAAAAATTAATATATTTTGATAGTCTCTAACTTCATGATCGTATTGGTGCAAAAATAAAGGTTTCATATTTTATCATGATTTGATCATGCAAACTTTGTGAATTTAAATCTATTATATTACATGCAAACTATGATCAAAAAAATTGATTTTTATTTTGTATATTGTATTATTTGTTTTAGTATACTTGTGCAATTAATATTATTCATTTATGTATCTCTTTGTTCATAGGTTAAAGATTACCAAAATATATGAATTTTAGTTTGTATGCATTATTTATAGTGTAGATTATATTGAACAATATCAATCTTTAATTAGGATGATCTATCATTATTTTTAAAATTTTCAAATCTTTTTTCTAAAAATTCGACATGTAGCGGTTAGTTAAAATAAGTAGTAGCGATTAAGATAGATAAAGTGGACGTATAAAAAGAATAAAGCTAATTAAAGAGTCACATTCAAAAAGAGGAATCAAAGAAAAAATTGGACATAGATTTGATTGGTTGAAATGAATACTCCTCAACTGTTTAAAGTTGACAAAATTATTGACTAATTATTCTGCTTGGAGAGACAAACAAAAAAGAAGAGCGACGGAAAGGGGGGGGGGGGGGGGGGGGGGGGGGGTGATGTTGAAATATGTGGACTTGGTAAATTGAAGAGAGCATGCTCCAATATAACACCCAGCATGTCGCTAAGCTTATATTTTATTTATATTATGTGCACAGTTGTTATTTGGATGCGTGCTTATTGATGTGTTTATAAGGATCATTAAGAAATTAATAGCGGTTGAAGTACTTAATAAAACATTCAACGATACTGCCCCTTTGAGCTTCCGCAAAAAGTAGACCTCAAAAGTTTTGAAACGAGCACAAATTTGATTAATTTTAGACATTAAATGAGTGAGATATTACCCATTAAAATCAGATCAATTACTTGATCTTAGCAGGCTTATATTAGAGATAATGAGTGATTTAAGATTTCAAAGGTTTTGGCATAAAACAAATCATCGAGGTAGTTTTTTGCTAGAGAATTTGGAGCTTTGGAATAAGAAAATAGGCTCCACTGGTAAAGATATATATCAAGTTACAATTTATCAAACAAAAAATATATTTATATTGATGCCTATTGGTAGCAAAAAATGTGACCGCATTGATAGCCCATCATGAGCCACAAACGTGACCATGGTTTAGTCCAAAGTAAGAAGTTACTACTTACTTGTTCCCTTTATTGAGAAATTCTGAATTCTTCTATTAGTTTGAAACTATGCCATGGAATTGAGGAATAATATTACAATTTTATAATTTAAAAATGAACACGTGATAAAATTACGAACTCTGCCTATATAATATGCAATAATAATTGTGATTATATTGGGACATTGATGAGAATATTTACTTACTTGTATATATGGCATGAGTAGTTTATGTCAATTACATTTTTATTTTCTTTGTGTTTGTATCATAGTTTGCTTTCACATGTAATGCCTATCTCAAGGTTACATTGTGTATGTGCATATGGTGAGATACATGTCATCAAGCTCACATTCTTTCTTTTACTATTTTAAATACTCAGAGTTCTCATGAACAATAGGTTGCTTGTCAGATGGAGTAGCTCTATAGCTGTTAAATGTAAGTTCTAGTAGAATTTTAACTTGTATTAGCTATTCAGAGATTTTGAAATAAAATACTCAAAACTCTCATGGACAACAGGTTGCTTGTCAGATAGAGTGTCTATTAAATTTAAGTTCTAGTAAAATTTTATCTTGTATTAGTTGTTCAGAGATTTTGAAATCTTAGTAATCGAATCGGATAATTTATGTTTTTGGTTAGATATGAATTTTGATATTGGATGCTATACCTTTTATGGCTAATATGCTTAATTTTATGATGTATAGTTGGGATGTTTTATGCTAGAGCCACAATCTATATTATTGTTCAAAAATAGCAATTATATTATCCTCAACGTTATAAACTGATGGAAAGGTTTGCAAGTCCTTCAGATTTTCTAAATTCGTTTCAAGCACAGTACGAAATCGGCAATCTCTGCCGACTCCACTTTGTACGGAACCGACCCTGGTGCAAACTACTGCGGACCCGACCCGTTTGAAATCCGGTCGGTTCTTTCACCTCCTCCTTGAAACGCCTCTGCCTTCGCCTTCGGCTTCGCCTTCGCAGTAGCTTCTCCGAGGTCTTTCCTTTCTCCTCCAAGAAAAAAGAAGACGACGAGGGCTCTCTGAGGAGTTGATACACCGTCGAGAAATTTCTCGCCTCTCCTATCTTCTCCTTCTCGCCGGCGATTCATACCAATGGCGTTCCTCGGATCCGCCATCCCCAGCGAGGTTCCAAATCCCTAATTCCCCCTCTCTGTAACGTATGATAATTATGGGCTTTTTATTGTTATTTGGGCGACGGAAACCGATATGTGGAAGGGGTTTCATATTTTTTATATGATCCTGAACTCGCATATGCATCCAAAATTACTGCAGTAATGTTGGATGAAGTTGAAGTCCACCGGAGGTTTTGTTATTGGATAATTCTTGGCCAGTTCTATAGATCATATGTTATTTTCATGAAGAAATTGTAAAGTTTGGAAAAAAAAGAAAAAAATGTTTTTAATGTGAGATGTTTGAAGTGTTTATTGATAATTCTTGGTTTGTATATGGATCAAGTTCATGATTTTTACAACATGAATCTGCACTTGATGGTTGGAAATTGAGAGTCAGTTGATGCTTCTGAAGAACGTTACATAACTTGAACGAACGAAAGTTCGAAACAGTACCTTTCCCATCCTCTTGATGAGAACATAGAACACGGACTGGAGATTGAAAGTGAAATTAAATTTCTGAGAGATAATGGAGTTTAAAAAATGACTAGGGAGAGAACACGGAAGTTTAGAGACAACTTAGTCTGCTTTTCCCTGATGTTTATGTTCCAAAACTTGAATCTTTTAGCGATGTGGTTAGCTCTGAATCTGATTCATGGATTGAAAATTGAAATAGTTTGTAAGGAAGAGTATAGAAGTGTCCTTGAAATGAATGAAAGCCAGGCCCAAGTTCACATGAGCTAAAATATCTTTTCAATCACACATAGTGAAAGTCTTGAGGAATTTTCTTACGGAGGATTATTTCAGAAGCTCATACCTCAACTTCTGTCATGCTTATCCGTGTGAAAGAAGGAACAATTGGTTCTAAGGGTTGTTGACTTGTCTTATAATCTTATTCGGTGATCCTTAAATGATGATGGTTCAAGTATACGCTTCTGTTTATGATTTTGAGGAGATCATGAGTTGATGGAGTCTCACAAAAGTGATGATGAAAGATGTAGAGAGGAGGGATTATAATCCTATATATAGTTAACCTTAAGACGAGAATCATGAATGATTTTTTAAATTATTTCAAGTCATGAATTGAGCTCTTGTTTAGGAAGGTCAATTCATGGCCTGCATTTGTCTGACCTTTCCATGATGATCGATCATGTTTGTTTCAGTTGGGATTTTGTAGAATAGGCTGTGGTAAGTGGATATGCTTTTTTTTCTGTCTGTGAAGCTTTTTTATCAGGTGTTTTCAACTGCTTTGCTACACTTATCCAATTATATAAAGAGAGAGGGAGATAAAAATAATATTAGTTTATGAAGAACACTTTTATAGTTTTATTATTTGTGGACATCTTCAAACCAAGTCCAATGGTTTTTGGTGGTATTGGTTTACTTTGATCTGGCCGTCAGTCTCTATATTTTAATCTTATTGTGCAATCCTTCTCGTCTAAACATTCAAATTAAAGGATCAAAGTACGATCCACCAAAGTTTGAGAGCTTTCTATGGCTTACTCCTGACTTGGATTGAAGGCTCTAAAATTTGGTTATGAGCCTGTAGATAGGCATTGAGCAAGATAGAGACCTGCTGTGAAGTGTGGAGAATAGTTGGCAGGAAGGAAAGCAACCTCAGAAACTTGTAAATGCTCTAAATTAAGAAGAGATAAAGGGTAATTGAGGTTCTTTATCTGTTTGTATGAATAAATGCTTATTTATTTGGATTTGTGCTGCCTGCTTATATGATAACTCCTTCCAGATCTTAGACGACTACGAACAATATTCGGATTGTTGCTTTCGAGCTAATAGTTTTTTTTCAAGTATATGTGTCGCTTATGAAAATATATTGCATCGGCTTGATTTTTAGATCGAATTCCATGTTCACGAATCTTATATAACTTGCAGGTTGGATTGCGCTTGCTGCTTTGCCCGATTGGTTCTAACATTGTTATTAGAACAGCTTGGTGAGCTTTAGTGTCATTTTTTAAAATTATATTTGGCATGTAGAGGTTGTGCTTTGCATGTAAAAAAATTAACTGTTTGACCAAGAAACATGACCCATTAAATTGCTTGATGTTTATTGTATATGCAATAGAACTGCTTGTATTGCTCTTTACTGGTCAAAAGATTTTTGAATTGTCAAACATAAGCCGTGAAAACACTATCTTTGATATCTCATGTTTTTATATCACTTGCTTTTCGTTTGTGCAGCTGTACAGTAGGGATCGGTTTGCCCATTTACTCTACGTTCAAGGCTATAGAGAAGAAAGACCGGAATGAGCAAGAAAAGTGGCTCTTGTATTGGGCAGGTTAGTGATGACAATGGTTGTATGTTGGTTCATAATTCAAAATGGTGATCCTTCTCTCTCGTTGTACTCCCTCTCTCTCTCTCTCTACGCTAAAAGATGTACGGTGCAAACAGTCCTTTTTGTTGTCGCAATAATTGCCTTTAAGGGATCAATGAAAAAAATATATAATATAGTTCTAGTTTTCTTTATATTACCTATTTGACACACCATATTTATGACCAAGTAAGAAATGACCTGTAATCATCACCTTATGTATTCCTCTGCGTGTTTTTCTTCTTCTTCTTTTGATTCAGCACCTACTTTAGTGATTTTTGGCCTAGCGGTACCAAGACTATTACTATAAGAGATTTACAATGCTAGGTCAAATAGGATTATGTACCAGATATCCATTTTGTCCATGGTTTCATTAATTTTGTCTGCTTAAAATCTAACTTGTAAATGTTGAATCATGGGAAAGGACTGAGGAAAGGTGCCTGAATCCGTGGATTCTTAACAACCCAGTTAAGTGTAACCTTTTGTCCGAGCTACCTGATTACATAAAGGAGATTTATTTGTGGGAAACTTTGGCTATTCTTCTTTCGTGATGTTTTGTCTTACAAGTTTCATTAAACATTAATCATCTTGTATGTAAAGGCTTGTTTTTTCTATATCCTGTGTAGAAGGGAATCTTGTGATCATGGTCTTCTCACAAACAAAGCAGATTTTAGAATTGATGCCATTTCCCTACATGACTAGATAGATTTTCAGTTGCCTTTGATAACATGGGAACAGCCAATTATGTAGATGAAAGGTATCAATCCAAGAGGTAAATAGGATCACAAGAAAAATTTGAAGAGAAGCACAAGCAATATAGCGGATGAAAGATTAATGCAGTCAAATGTGTTGGTAGCTTTGGATTGAACTACTGATGCACCGATCCACATCAGTTATGCGGTTCCATTGTAGTAAGTTATTAGCATTAGTATGTGCCTTAGTATTGTACTATACTGACACATGGTATGACATCCCAGTTCTGCTATGCTGGAACTGGCAGGCGAACTTTGTAATGTATGGGACCTTACTATACTGGTAACATACAGGTAGTTTAAACCTTGATTGGTTGTATTGTGATGGTGGATGAAGAGGCAATCAACCTCGATTTGCTTCATCCACTCATTTGTTGAATTCTTCGCATGTGAATAGCACTGATTATCATTAAATAGTGCATGTGTAATACAATCTATACCTTCATGTCATCAAGAAGGCATCAAGGCCAAATATTTTTAAGGAGCTCTTGTTTTTCATAATGTTATGAAGATTTTACCTTCAACTTTCTTGTACCCAATTTAATATTTCAGCAAACAGTTGCAAAAGTGCTGCTTGTTGTTTATGTACTCAGACAGAAAAACAGTTATTTCCTGACAGAAATACATGGCATTCTCTTTATTATGTACTTCTTGTTGTCTAGGCCTCCAACCCTTTCTGGTAACTGATAATTAAACTCATGTTTTTTGAAATTTGCAGCTTATGGATCTTTCAGTCTTGTGGAAGTGTTCTCTGACAAAATTCTTTCCTGGTATATTTATTTGCATAAAAACTTGATCTGATTTATTAATTATTTAAATGTTAGATTTTGGATTATTTGGTTGATATATATGCAGGATCTCCATCATATTGTTATGACTTGTTATGTCTGGAAAACTAGTGGTTTTGGGTGCAAGAACTAGTGACATTTCAGTTTGTGCACCAAGAATTGATACGACTATGGCTTCTCTCTGGGAAGCTTCCTTCGTGATTCCAGATATACTTTGAGTTTGACCCTGTCAGTTCCATCCATTTTTGCTTCATAGTCTATGAATACCATGCACCAAAGGGTCTTTTCCAGAAACTATGGAGTTCTGCATAACCCTGAAAATCACAATGCTACATGGAAAATTTCAGTAGATGGACAGTTTGTGCGCCAATAACTGATACTACTATGGCTTATGTCTGGGAAGATTCCTTCATGATTCCAGATATACTTTGAGTTTGACCCTGCCATATCCATGTATTTTTGCTTCATAATCTATGAATAGCATGCACGAAAGGTACTACGGAGTTCTGCATAGCCCTGAAAATCACAATACTATATGGAAAATTTCAGTGGTTGGACAGATAAATCCTTACCTAGATGTGACTTTGTAGTTTAGTTTAGATTTTAAACAAGATCATGAGAGAATTAAGTTTTTGCTTAATAACAATTTGGCTGTTATTGTAATCTTCATCATGTGCAAGATTAGGATAATATTCTCTGGCATTCAGCTAAACAAATGCTTTTTGGATCCTTACAATTAGCAATGCCAACATGCTGCAATTAAATTTTTTTTAAACATGTATTTGTTGATATGTTCATTTCGAGCTGATTTAAGGTGAAGGCCTTACTCGCTATTGAATCAAAAAATTTATAATTTAGTGTGGTTGTCTTGTCATATTTTCAGGTTTCCATTCTACTACCACATGAAGTTTGCTTTTCTTGTTTGGCTCCAACTCCCATCTGGTAATGTATGTAATTTGTACTCCATAACAGATTTGCTCTATATATCAGAATATTCATTTTAGCTGGCCATAGAGCTTTTTTTTAAAACATCAGAAATTATTCTAGTGTATAAAATAAATTCTATGATTTAGGATATTCTATGAATTCGTAGGCACATTCATTCATTGTAATCCTATCCAGTACCCTTACTTCCCACCTAACCCTGGATTCAGCTACAGTGGCTCCCTCCCCCTCCAAGCCAACTGGCTACCTATCTCCACTCTCAGATTGTCCCATTCCCTCTTCGTTGTCTACCCCAACCCCCCTTCCCAATCCTCAGTCTCTCGCATTGCCTCTTCCTTGTCTAAGTCCACCCCCTACTCCTCCTTGGGCGTACATGGCTTCCCTTGATCCCTTTGCCAATCTGGTAGGCTTCGGCGGTTTGGTTATGGTCCAGATTTATGTTTTGAGGAGTGATGGGTTTGGGGTAGCACCGTAGGAGAAAAGGGGACAGTGACAAAAATGGAGTGAGGCAGGGAAGGGAGCAGGGTTGTCACTGGTAGGAGTAAAAGGAGCAGAGAGAGGGGGAGGGGGAGGAGGATGGAGGAATCTCTCTCTCTCTCTCTCTTTCTCTCTCTCTCTCTCTCTCACTCACACACACACATCTTGACTTATTTACCTATTGTGACCTGACCGAATTCAGATGCCCAATCTTAGCCCAACCTGCTCAATGACTGGACCTTGTTTCAAGTTGATCCACATTCTAGTAGGTAATTAAGTACCCGTTCTTTTGGGCATCTTTGGACACTGGGTCAGGTCCAGAAAAAAATATTCGAACCCTTACACAATGGCATAAGCTATATGTCATAATACTAAAATATTATCCATTTTTGACCATGTATGCATAGGCATAGCCATGTTCAGAAAAGCATGCTTTATGGCTTAATAATTTCGAACAGTGTCAATTTTGATCAGTTGTGTGGATTGTTGACTTGGATAGCCCTCTATGCATTCTGTCCACTCGATGCTTAGTTTTGAAGTTCCATAATATAGACATGCATCGGATTGGTCATTTCAGTAAGTCTTTAAGGTGACTACACAGTTTGCTTGTTTGTTGCAATATTTCAGGGATCAAAACATTTATATGCGAGGCACCTGCGTCCATTCCTGTTGAAACATCAGGCTAGAGTTGATCGTCTACTTGGTTTCTTGTCCACTGAAATCGTACGTTTCTTGCTATGCCCCTCTTTTAATTGAATTAATAGGTGGGTCCTGTAATTAAATTTAGACATCCTTTTGCTCCTGTGTGGTTTGGAAAAATGTTATATATGTGAAGTTGTGAACTCTGAGCAGTTATCATGCTGTGCGGCCTGTTTCGTATTTTGAAACTTTTGGAATATGACTCAAATGATTCTTCATATTTTGTCTTTTGAAGTGCCCGATGTGCCAAACCCTTTAAAGAGAATACCTTTATTTTATACAGAAATATCTACTATCACATTGTCGAATGGTTTAGTCTTTAGGCAACCGTTGTCTAACAATCTCTTGGCTACTATTTAGAAGTTATTTGTACCATGTAAGCTAGTCCTGATTGTGTAACATTTAAGTTTTTGCAAATTTTTCTCATCAAATATTTTATGGAATCCAAGCTCTGCAACTTATAAACAGCAATACCTGCCATCATAATGTTGATGGGTTTAGCTGACCCTTGTCTAATAATCGTCTGTTGGCTACCATTTTAAATGTCATTTGTAGTATGTAAGCTAGGCGTGGTATGCAGAATTCAGACTTCTAATCTTTTTTTCATCGATAATGTTGGATATATGTTTTTCATAAGATAATGATAAATGAGATTTTGTTAAACATTCAGGAAAAGTTTATGAGCACACACGATGGAGAAATTCAGTTTATGAAAGCTCTGGTTGTTAAGTGTGCTACGACAGGTATGAAGACTCAAATCTTTTTTAGCGGTTTATTACTCTTTGTCATCTCATGGCATATGTTAGACAAACCTGCTTGTACTGAAAAGCATATCAGGACATGCATGAATGTTATTTTCCCATTTATGATTTTTCTTTTATGCTGGATCATGACCCAAGTTGTTTTAATTTTCAACATATGACAATGGGTTTTCCAGAGGCTTTCTTGGGATACTGTTTGAGCTAATTATAAGTAATAAAGATCTAGATTAAGCCTGTGCTTTCTCAAATCTTGTCCTTGGGCCCTTGGTCATTCAGGGTTCACTTTAGGTTCCCTATCAATATTTGTCAAAAGATTTCCTTCTTCTTCTTTTTCTTTTTTTTTTTTCTTTTATTTCTACCATAGGATGTCAAAAAGATTTGGACATTTTCCTACATGTATTTGAGAGTGGAGAAAAATAGCAAGTTTTGTTTTTAGTGAACTAATATCTTTTATCCAGCAAGTCCATAATTTTCTTGGGTCATATCTCAGAGACCCCCTAGTCTTTATGCGCTTTTCTTTGCTGGAACCTAGCATGTCAGATACATCCACTTGACAAACTAGCAACATTTGTTGATTTTTATAATTAAGCATTTCATTAAATTTTTCTTCTGTAGTTCCAGTCTCCTCTGGACTTTTTCAATTGTTCTTGCTAGCTTGTTTAAGGAATTGTGTGTCAGCTCTTCCTGACAATTGGCTGATTCTTTTATAAAATCTCTGGAATCAGCTAATCAGATGTTGAAGGATATCACTCATCCAGTACGACCACAAGGGCAGAACATGATTGAGGGCCCAAGTCCACCCACAAGACAAGAGACTCATGATTCAGGGTCAGATGCTGATAATTGACTTTCAGCATGCCTGCCACTTGGCAGATCCTTATCCATTATATGCCGGCGTCTAATCTGATGAGGCACTATGCAGTGTAAATTTTTCATCTATGTTTTCTGCTTACCTAAGCTGTAAATATCCATATTATTTGAAGTAGTTGTCATTTGAAGTTAGCATGGTGTACACTGGCTTTGATACTCTCTTTCCAGATGGTGACACTAGCCTTGATCTGTAACTTACTTTTCAGCTTCATGTTGCTAGTTCAGTTTTCTTTCTAGCTTTCCAGTCTTCGATTGCATGAGAAACAGAATGAGAGCTAATTTATCAGTTGAAATCATACCAGATTGGGACATGTTAAGCAGATTTGGTGGAGGGTTTTGCTTCAATTAATGAGACTTTTGAGGAATGTTACATGCAAAGTATTAGTTCAAAGCAAATCCTCCATACGGTAGAATTAAGCTTGTATTTGAGCAATGATGTCTCAGATGTGAGACCTCTCGGCCTTGTTTGGATCAAAGCTTTCCAATAATGGTGGTGTTATTCTGAAATGAATCAAGATGGTGCTTTCGCCAAGTTTTTTGATGCCTTAAAATTGATTCTTAAGGAGATTGGATTTTGATCTAAGCATGCATCTTTTGGAGCCATTTTAGCCCCATGATTACAGTTTTCTTCCAGAAACGGCAAGTTCATCGGCACGAAGACAAGCTATCAGGCTTGATCTACTTGGAGGACCCAATTATGCTTTCACTACATTAACGGTAGGGGGAAGGCAAGAGATTGTTTCCCAACTACAACATGAGAAATCTTCCTGAGATAGGCGAGCTGGAAGTAAATTACAGCACAATCCCATAAAGACATGCATCTCACTTTATAAAAGTTGAAAGAAAAACTACACACTTTCAGGCAGTCACCAAGTTTTTGTACCAGAGGCATGGGATTGATGCCGACATGAGAGCAATTTCTCTCTCTTTTGTCAGAATTAGCAAACTTCTCTTTGGCAAGAAGTCATAATCGACGAACTTGTTAGCAAAAAAAAGAAAAAACAAAGAAAGAAAGAAGATGGTAAAGAAGGGGAAGGGGGGAAGAAAAATAATCTGGAGCAACGAAAAAATTGCTACATCAATCCGTAAACCCCTCCCTTTTCCCAGCGTAATCTTCAATGACCTATAATCTCCAAAAAAACTCAAAAGCTCTTCAGAATCTGTTCCACGTACACTGGCAGCTCTGCAGAATCTGTTCCACGTATACTGGCAGCTTTACGTACCCTCTTCACGGGCAAAAAAGAGTCAAGGCTCCTAGAATGATGGTTGAGGAATAAAAAGGTTTAAATTCACCTCGACGTTGATTCAGGATTATCAAATGCCAGAATAGAACTTCCCATTGTTCCGATTGGAATCAACTTGACTTTTATGAACATGGTCACTGCCGTCACCACCAACTGATGGCACTGCTGATGACTCAGCTGCTGATGACTCAACCTTGCAGCCTAAAGCAGAAGCTACACCAGCCCCAAAGAAGCGAGTCAAGCCTGCCTGTTGCAGTAAATACGTTTAGTTTGATCGAATTATTTTTTAAAAGCAGTAGAAATTCTGTTAACATAACGAAGAGAGTTGAAGGACAAGAGATTGGATCTTTCCAACACAAGCACCATAACAAGGGAATAAGGACAAACATGGCCACTTAGAAGTAAGATGATGCATGGCTTTCGAAAGAAGAATTGTTGTGGGACAGCTTTGTTGGAAGGAGTAGCTGATTTGAAAGTTAAGGGTGACCAGCATGCCAATAGTGAACAACATTTAGAAAGGATGCAGAGACATTACGAGAATTTTTCCGACGACGTTAAGGTTAAATTTCAATTATTCACAACAGTTAATGGTACAGCATTATTAGAGCATGATAATACTTCTGCAGACTTGATGAATTCTTTCAAATAGATAATGGTTTAATGATAAATGAAAATAATAATCAAGGCTGACATCGAAAAGGTAAAAGAAGAGAAAAAAGAGAAGTATAGCTCACCTCTAATGACTCATTTTCTGCCTTCAGATCCCTGCAAAATTTCTTGAGATTTTCAACCTCTAAAGTTAGTGCACTATTCTCACCGTTCAGTTCATCCACCTTCCTTGCCAACTCCTCACATTCTTGCTGGCATCAGTGAAGAGAGAGACAATTAGGCTCCAGCAACTCCAGTTAATGAATAATAGAAAAGAAAAAAAAATAAATGAGTATGAGACTTCCAAGGTGCCATCAAGACCAAAGATACAAGTCTTGATATTACAAGCACAAACTTTTACTTACAAGATAAGCAACTAATATAAAGGAAACTGACAAAAAGGAACAGCAGGAATTTTCTTATTGTAGTCATACACCCAGCTTCCAGGAGTCATCATGAAGAAGGACCAACACTAATTAGCTTAGGAAAATAATAACATTCCACACTGATAGCATAATTGATGAGGAGCCATTTACAGCATATCACGAAGAACTCTAGGGGTACAAAAAAAAAACGAACAAAAAGACTAGTTCTAAACTTGTAACATAACCATAGTCATAATCAACAAGCGTTACCGATACTATGGTCAGCTTTGTGATACTCTCTTCGCCCTTTGCCTGTTCGTTCTATTAGGAGCTGCATTCATCATCATTGCCAGATTTCTGATTTCTTCCTTGTCATGTTAAATTCTTGCATCCTCTTTCCTGATCCTTTGACATGAATAAAAGCCGGTCATCTTAGTAAGGCG